>NC_064619.1:345363001-345677119 GCF_023898315.1 Schistocerca nitens
TAACGAGCGGCTGTCATGCTGACCTTATAACATTGCTGGGCTCGCTATCTGAAAGCTGCAGAAGGGAAATGTTACGTACACTGAGGCGACGAAAGTTATAGGATAGTGACGTGCACATGTAGCACACATACAGATGGCGATAGTATCGCTTACAAGAGGCATAAAGGGGCAGTGTATTGGCGGAGCTGTCTTTTGTACTCAGGTGATTCATGTCAAAGGGTTTCCGACGTGATTATGGCCGCACGATGACAATTACAGGGTGACAGTTATTGAACTATATGAAAAAAAACAACGCTAATCAGCTACAAACAAGGGTACGCACACATTTTATTCAACATGTAAACATCACTACCGATATTCCTATTTACGTTATGACATGATTGACATGCTTGTCATCATTGGCGATGATGTGGCGCAGACAAATATCGATATTCTGCGTGACCGGCTGAAGTGTCGGAATATCTATGGTATCAGTGGCCTACTGAAAGGCTGTTTTCACCTCAGCAATGGTTATGACGTACACCTTGTCTTTAATATAGCCCCGCAAAAAGGAGTCGCATTTGTTCAGATCCCGAGAATATGGCGACCAAACGAGGCCCATGTCAATGGCCTCTTGGTACTCCAGAGCCAGAATGCGGTCCCCAAAGTCTTCACCAGGACATCAAACACTCTTTTACTTCGATGGGGTCGAGCTCCGTCTTTTATGAACCACTTCTTGTGGAAATCAGGGTCACTTTGGAAAATGGGGATGAAATCATCTTCCAAAACCTTCATGTACCGCTCGGTAGTCACCTTGTCATCAAAGAATGTCACACCGATTATTCCGTGAGTGGAAATTCTACACCACACAGTCACCCGTTGAGGATGAAGAGACCTCTCGATCGCGAAATGCTGGTTCTCAGTCCCCACATGCGCCAGTTTTCTTATTGATGAACCCTTCCAAATGGAAGTGGGCTTCGTTGCTAAACCAAACCATGCATGCGCATACTAATTCTCATCGTACCCCGCGGCCAACCGTGCAGTTTGAATGTCTTAATACAAACCGTTCAGAAGTTAAGACGATTTTATTTCATTTAGTTCTATAATTGTCACCCTATATTACGAACGCGAAATGGTAGTTGGAGCTAGACACATGTGAATTTCATTTCGGAAATCGTCAGGGAATCCAATATTCCGAGATCCACAGTGTGCCGAGAATACCAAATCTGAGGTATTATCTCTCCCCACGGACAAATCAGTGGTCGACGGCCTTCACTTAACGACCGATAGTGGCGTTATCGTAGTGTTATCAGTGCTACCAGACAAGCTACATTCCATGAAATAACCGCAGAAATCAGCGTGGGACGTACGACGAACGTATACATTACGACAGTGTGGCGATATTGCGCGTTAATACGCTATGGCAGCGGACGACCGACGCGAGTGCCTTTGCTAACAGCACGACAGCACCTGCAGCGCGTCTCCTGGGTTCGTGACCACACCGGTTGGACCCTAGGCGACCGGAAAACCGTAGCCTGTTCAGATGAGTCCTGATTTCATTTGGTAAGAGCCGATGGTAGGGTTAGAGTCTGACGCAGATCCCAGGAAGCAATGGTCCTAGGTTGTCAAGAAGGCACTGCGCAAGCTGTTAGTGGCTCCATAATGCAATGGGCTGTGTTTACAAGAAATGGACTTGGTCCTCCGGTCCAACTCCGACAGCTCATTGACTAGAAAAGCCTGTCTTTGCCCACTTGGAGCCTATTTGTAGCCAAACGACGATGGAATTTTGCGCCATGTCACCAGGCCATTGTTGTTCGCGATTGGTTTGAAGAACATTCTGACGAATTCAAGCTTATTATTCGCCAACCCAGATAACCCGACATGAATCACATCGAACATTTATGGGACACTATCCAGACGTCAGTTCGTGCACAACAACCTGTACCGCCAACACTTTCCCCAAATATGGGTAGCTATAGAGGCAGCAGGGTTCACTATTTCTTCAGGGGCTTTCAACGATTTGTTGGTCAACGCCACATCGAACTGCTGCACTACGCCGGGAAAAACGATGTTCGACACGATATAAGAAGGTATCCCATGACTTTTGGCACCAAACTTTAATGCTCAATGCAGTGTAATGTCAGAGAAAAAGGAAACAGATGGTTATCCTCCTTGCCCAAAGTTTCCGATATAACCTCGTTGTATGTATATGAGTCATCATGGTGTCCAGAATCAGAAGTTGATCGATCGTGAGAGAATTTGGAGATTTTCCAGCTGACCCCCGCCATTAAGAACATTAAGAAATCGCTTGATGTTAGCACAAGAGGGTACCTTGCCTGAGTTAACATTGCTAACATTCAACATTAAAAACACAGATCCACAGTCAAATGTCGGAGATTCCGATAAAAGGATTTCCAGCTTTGCCTGCAGTGCAGATTTTTCTTTATTATCAGAATTACGACGAATATTTTCGATAGCCGGATTCGAGAGTACAATCAAGTCCACTTCCGGAAAGTCGGCCCACGACGCTGCAGCTGACATCAAACACAGCGTATTTGCGGACGCATTTCCACATCCCGTTAAGCTCGTTCAGAAAGCCGATTTTTATCCTGGTCACAGATTGCTCAGTCTTGGCTCCTTTGAATAACGGTCGCCATACTGATGTGGCATACTGTGTGTCGCGTCGTTATTCAGACGCAGACAAAGGTGATGATTAATTAAACACTTGAACACGGTTTGTATTTTATAATTAAATAGGCACCTCCTCAGACGAAGATAGCATGTGTAACCTCAAGGTACGTTAATGTGTTTCAGAAGAATTTCGTAAAGAAATTAAAAAAGCATCATTGGTACAGGGGACTAAAGCAGCTAAACAGCTCAGTAGTCGTTGTGCCCTGCTTAAACTACAATGTGTGTGAGATTTCCTGCAAAGGAAACAATATCGTGCTGTAGGCTCAAAGTTTACAGGATATTTAACTTAAGGAACCTTTCGAAGTGTACGCAAAATCCTTACAAACACCGACAGATATTTCCGTTTCAGAAAGGCTTTAGATTTAGCACTGTTTTTCAGTAAAAAATGGCTCAAATGGCTCTGAGCACTATGGGACTCAACATCTGTGGTCATAAGTCCCCTAGAACTTAGAACTACTTAAACCTAACTAACCTAAGGACATCACACACATCCATGCCCGAGGCAGGATTCGAACCTGCGACCGTAGCGGTCGCGCGGTTCCGGACTGAGCGCCTAGAACCGCTAGACCACCGCGGCCGGCTTTTCAGTAAAACACCGCCATCGCATCAGCCAGAGAGTTGATGTGTTTATCATTGAAATTCTTCTTAGTATTTATCATAATAAAAATATAGTTAAGTAGGCTACCAAAGTAGCGAACGTTTCAGTCGTTATGCAGTGGAATTCTGCAGTGTACAATTTACTTCACTTCATGGAGCGGTAGTGGTTCTAGATGGATTACAATGAGCTTGTTTACGAATCCACATCAATATCTCGCGAAACTACGGCGGTGGTAAAATCAGACAGATTAGAGCTTTCATACGGGTGGAACAGGGAAAGCGAGAAATGACAGTGGTGCATGAAACATCTCCCACATGCGAAATGCAGGTGTAAATATAAATGGTTCTGAGGGACCGTCTGCCATTTTCAAAGGAGAGAAATTTCTAGCTTCGCAAGAAGTAGTAAGCTGTGCTAGCTGTACCGTATCTGCCCTGTATATCTTAGATGCGCTCCGCACAATTTGTTTGTGAGTAGTTAGGTGGCGCTGTTGTCAGCACACTGGACTCGCATTCGAAAGGACGAAGGTTCAAATCCCTGTGTGGCCATCCAGATTTACGATGGCCGATTTCGTTCCCCATTCTTTCCAAATCAAAGCTTGTGGTCTCTAATGACCTCGCATTTGACGCGACGTTGAACTCTAATCTTCCTTCTTTCCTTTAATCAACAGCTGTCAACAGTTTCCTGTATGGACTAATGCTCAAATGTCGCCAGTCATAAATCGTAAAAAAGTGGTGAACTACATCGCTTCACACATCTCACACGACTGTATATTGATTTTCTAGGTTTTACTTGCACCGTGCATGTGGCATCCAATTCCTTTCTTATGAAACGATAGTAGTTTACAAATATCTACCTCACATGCACTGCTCATCAACAACTCGATCACCCTAATATATTCCTTCCTGGCCATTGGCTTCCTTATCTCAAGACGCACTGATTAGGATTACTTAACGGGAGTATAAATTCGACCTAGAACAATTTGGACCGCTGCCAGCCATCACGTGGTTTCCGGGTTTTCACACTATGAAATAAGTCAAGCAAATGAGAGTTTTGGTTGCAGATACGAACGCCTCAGTACCTTAGCCAGAATCGTATAGCACCCACTCTGATTACAAAATTCTGATCAAAACTTTGTAATGATACTGTCATAACACAAGAAGGCGTGAGTGCCATTTCTAAAAATGGGTTGCCGCGCGGAGTGGCCGCGCGCTTTGAGGCACCATGTCATTGATTGCGCGGCCCCTCCCGCAGGAGGTTCGAGTCCTTTCTCGGGCATGGGTGTGTGTGTTGTTCTTATCATACGTTAGTTTAAGTTAGTTTAAGCAGTGTGTAAATCCAGGGACCGAGGTCGTTACTGTAGTAGTCGTCAAAAACCATTTATCATCCGCTCGTCCGTTGATAATATACGGTCGCTCCTAGACCATTCGGTGTAGTGTAGCCTTTATCTTTAGGTAACTTGTTCTCATCTCCTGTTATCTCGTGCTATAGGCCATTTCTCACCATAAGGAATGCAGCAAAGAATTTCCTGAGCCGTTCGCCGGTCATTTCATGTCTGTACCAGCGGTACACATGAAGTTAGAATCATCGCTTCGAAACAAGAACTAAGCCGCTACCGAGAAAATTGATGAAGAAAGAAGCAGCACGTGTGACTGTGCCCTCTGTATCATGAGATTTGACTTTATCGTGGAACACATGCTGCTTCTTTGACGTATCTACTGTAATTTTACCTCTCTCCCCTCTACCCCAACCCAATTCCTTGCTCTTCTGACATGGAGCCCAGTGCTTTCCTCCTCTTTCCTCAAATGAGGAACCCAACGCGTGACAGGAATTTCCAGATTGACAACAAGGTGATTTTCGAGCTGGACCGTTTCTTCAACAGCCAAATTCAGACCAAGGTCTTGCCAAACACATCCAGCGTTGGAAAATAAAACGTGTCGTGTTGCAGGGTGAATGTATAGAAAGACCAACACCATAAAGTAGTTTCGCTGCCGTAGCTTGATTTTTTCGAAGTTATAATTACAACTTTACCCCTGGTACTAGCGTCAAGTCTGTATTTCTAATTTATAACCGTTACTATGACAGCATCAACTTGCATTTAATTTTATACACGATGCTTTTGCTAAATGGGGTCAAACTGCGGGAAACGATTCCTGAGGTGGTAAGGAGCAGAAAAGGTCAATGGAAAATGCATTCCAAGGGAGGTACTCGCACTTAAAGGTGGAGATAAAAGGTCTTTGACAGTATAGGATTCAGCGTTATGAAGCACACTTGAGAACACCAGGCAAATAGGAATGTTCTGTCTGTACTAGTGATTTAGCGATATGGTGACTGTGAACCATCAGCACCGGTTCGGCCTCAACGTGAAGGCGACTTATATTGATGAACGCTTCGTCGGACAAGTCATCCTTCCGCAACGACTCTCATGGGAAGCGTATCAGCACTTCCTGGGGCCGACCTTTATCACATGCTCCTGGAAGACGTGACTCCGGTGGTACGAAGCGTAATGTGGCTACTACAATACTGTGCTTCATCTCACTGCACTCTTGAGTGTGGAGCCAAAATAATGTTACACATAGAAAACTCCCTCTTGCGTGGTCTACATATATATCTGCATACATACATCGCAAGTCAACGTACAGTCCGTCCGCAGCTCGTGGTTGTGCGGTAGCTTTCTCGCTTCCCACGCCCGGGTCCCCGGGTTCGATTCCCGGCGGGGTCAGGGATATTCTCTGCCTCGTACTGACTGGGTGTTGCGTGATGTCCTAGGTTAGTTAGGTTTAAGTAGTTCTAAGTTCTAGATGTCAAGTCCCATAGTGCACAGAGCAATTTTTTTTTTCAACGTACAGTCCGTGCAGTCCGTGGCGGAGGGTACCCTGTATCACTACTCGTCATTTCCTATGTTGTTCCACTCACAAATAGAGCGAGGGAACAAACGATTTTCTGTATGCCCCAGTACGACCTCTAACTTCTCTTATCTTCGTGGTCCGTCGTCGAAATGTATGTTGGCGGTGACAGAATCGTTCTGCAGTCAGCTTTAGATCCGGTTCTCTAAATTTCTCAATAGCGTTCCTCGAAAACACGTTGCATTCCCGCCAGGGATCCCCATTTGAATTACCGAAGTAACTCCGTAATACTTGCGCGTTATTCGGACCTATCGGTAACAGTAATAATCATTCCTGGTGCAGAGAAGCAACTGGAAGAGTTGAAAACAAGTACGTCGTCAGGTCTGAAAGTTATATATCTCATAGAGTATGTTGAGTTACATGTGATGGTTCAAGGTATATCGGTCAATCCGTTAGAAGCAAACTGAGTATTCAGTTGAGGACCTGCCCTCTCATCTTTAGAACTACATCGAGAAAGCAAGGGCAATACACTTAATATTTAAACGCTTAACACACCGACGAATTTTCGTCATGAGAACCTTTCGGCTGATTTTGATTGCTTAAATAAGTAGTTCATTGGTTCCTAGATGCACATTCTCTATGCATTGTCTTTGGATGTTAGCATATGCACCCCTTGCATGTAAGAGGATTAGTTTAGTAACATCGCACAAACAAGTTCCATCCTGTTCGTCGATACATAGAGTCAGTGCTTCGGCAACAAACCTAGCCCACCGCTGAACTGCATTGATGTCTTCCTTCAATTCGACATGCCGCGGATGCCAGACACTCGAACAGTACTCAAGAATAGGTCACACTAGCTTCCTCTATGCGATGTCCTTTACAGATGAACCACACTTACTCAAATTCTCCCAATGAACTGAAGTCGACCATTCACTTCCCCTACCAGATTCCTCCAATGCCCGTTCCGTCATATCACTTTGAACGTCCAGGCATTTAAACGACGTGTCTACGTCAAGCAAGACACTACTAATTCTGTATCCTAACACTACGAGTTTTTTTCTACTACTCATCCACATTAACATACATTTTTCCTACTTTTAGAGCTATCTGCCGTTCATCACACCAACTAAAAGTTTTGTCCATGTCATCTTCTGTCGTCAGTCAACTTAGAGACCTTCCTGTACATCACAGAATCATCAGCAAACAACCGAAGACTGCTACCAACCCTGCCCGCCAGATCATTTAAGGATATAGAAAATATTAGCTGCCTACGGCCCTTCCCTAGGGCACTCTTGACGATACCCTTGTCTCTGATAAACACTCGCCGTCGAGGACAACATACTGGGTTCTATTTTTAAGAAGTCTTTGGGCCACTCACATGCCTATTCCAAATTTTCGTACCTTCGTTAACAGTCTGCAGCGGGCTACCGTGTCAAATGCTTTTCGGGAATCTAGAAGTAAGGAATCTGCGTGTTGCCCTTCATCCATAGTTCGCAGGGTATCATGTGAGGAAAGGGCAAGCTGAGTTTCGCAAGAGCGATGCTTTCTAAGACCGTGCTGATTCGTGGACGTTATCTTCTCGGTTTCAAGGAAATTTATTATATTCAAATTGAGAATATGTTAAAGAATCTTGCTCAAAGCCGATGTTAAGGATATTCGTCTGTAATTTTGAGGGTCCGTTCTTTTACCCTTCTTATGTACCGGACTCACTGCACTTTTTTGCAGTTACTTGGAACTTTGCGCTGGACGTGAGCTTGGCGCTAACTGCAAACTAAGCAAGGGGATTATGCCGTAGAGTACTCTTTGTAAACCAGAACTCTGATTCCATCCAGACCTCACGACGTACTTGTTTTCAACTCTTCCAGTTGCTTCTCTGCACCAGGAATGTTTATTACTGTGTTGTCCATATGGAACTCTGTGTGTTCGTCACACAATGGTATGTTTGTACGATTTTCCTGCATGAATGATTTCTTCAACGCAAAATTTAGAATGTCGGCTTTCGTCTTGCTATCTCCTGCTGCCTCAGCAGCTGCCGCTAAGCCATTTAAAGGACGCGAATTTTCTCGGGTTCGCTGCCAGATCTTTTGCTAATGTATGACGGTGGCCGTTGTCGTACTCTTCGCCCATAGATCTTTCACAAAAGCACGAATCTCTACTAATCTTTGCCTGTTGTTATTTGTGCGTTCTCTTGTGAACCGAGAGTGCAACAGCCATTGCTTCCTCGGTATTTTCTGAATTTTGTTGTTAAACCATTATGGCTCTTTTCCGTCCTTAATCCACTTACTAGGCACACCGTCCTCTTAACCATGATTTACTTTCTGATTAAATGTTTCCCATAATTCCTCTACGTCCATCTCAATGGAGCTAAATGGTGTCATTTCATTGTGTATGAGATGCTAACAACTGTTTATCTGCTCTTTCTAGCAGAAACGCTCTCCTAGCCCTCTTGAATCATTTATTGACCATAGTCACTATAATTGCATCATGATCGCTAATCCTAGTCTCTATACTGCCACCGTCAATAAAGCTCGGTCTGTTTGTAGCTACAAGGTCTAAGATCTTTCCATTGCGTGTGAGCTGGGGAACTAGTTGTTCAAGATAGTTTTCTGAAAACGTGCTCAAAAGTGTTTACCAACACTGTGTGTACCTCCTGCAATTAATCGATGTATCTTCCAGTATGTCCTCGGTAGGTTAAAGTTGCCTTCAACTAGAATTGCAAGATCTTGGTATATACATGCTACTGAATGACTCTAGAACTATTACATCGGAGTCAGTTGGACGGTAAAACATTACACAATTAACTTGGTTTTACGCAGACCTGCTAAACGAGACTAGATAACTACGCTGTCACACTTAACTTCAACCTCAATAGAGCTCATCTTTTTTAATCACTGAAACCTATAATTTCAATTGTCTTTTATCTCAGTCTCCAAAGGGGTTTCCTACCTTGGAATGAATTTCCAGCCATGGACCGAGTAATCTTTTCTGCTCCTTATCCTCTCAGGGATCGTTTCCTGCAGTTCATCCCCATACAGCAAAATCATCCTGTATACCCGAGATACCGTATAGTGGGTAAAGATGAACATGTCAGCCTTCCAGATACTGTTTCTCAAGATAATACGAATATCATTTATTAACTGTCGATAAGGAAGCCAATACGTGGTAGTGGTAAAAAAAAATTAAATTTTTTGATGGAATTTGAATCTTTGGGATCTAGTTCACATAGTCTCCAAAGCATTTTCCTGAAAAATTGTTTTAGGACTTTTATTCTATTTAACAAGTAAGATTTGACGTTCAACTTTTCCTTATTACTTACCTTAATTTAGTTCTGTTAGTTTGAATCATAATTAATAGTGATCCAACGCCACACCTTGGATAGGTAACTGTGTTCATGGGAGCTGTCCGTCACACGCAGGTCCAAGCAGGGTGAAAACCTGTCAAAATCAAATTTTCAAGTGGCTCAGATGGCGTTATACTGAACCTTAAAGTGTTCTTTAGGTTGATTTTTCCTAAAAATTTGTAAAAAGCGGAAGGACCCAAAATTCTGAAACATTTGTCTTCATTTACAATTTTATTTAGAAGTAAGTAATATAAAATTTCACATTATTTGAGTTTCAATGGTTGTCAATAGTTTTATCTAGGTGTCTACTACATTTCGTTGAATTATCTTGAATAGTTCACAGAAAAAGAACTTCCCTAGTAAAAAATGTTATATCTGGGAAATCACTTTTAAAGAAAATGAGCTGAATTTGAACACTTAAGACATGATTACAAACAGCGTGAGACATGTGTTTTGTCGTCTTCTGCGTCTGGCTTGTCCTCCAGCTTTGTTTTGCAACATCTAGCTAACTGTCTCACATTTTTTCCATTAATATCACATACATTTCAGTATCTTGAATTCAGGAGTTGTCATGAGGGCGAAGACCTGAGACCATGTTCTCTCCAGGAATAATTCTTAATTTTTGTAATACCCAACATTTGGCAATATTCCTACAATTTTACCTGTACGTGACAGCATCATGGACTCTTATTTTTAATATTTGTGTATATACAAACACAGTTTTTCGTGAACGATTCCACATCAAACTGTTGAAACATACATTTGGAGTTTGTGCACATCCATGCATGTTTTTCTTCAGTAACTGAGCCCTGGACACGTGTCTAAATATGGCCTTTGTAGGAACTGCAAATGTGGGAAAAATATGCATTGCCGAATAAGATTGTCCTGTCACTTTTGCCCTGTTAAACTTGCACCATGATGTACACTCCTGGAAATTGAAATAAGAACACCGTGAATTCATTGTCCCAGGAAGGGGAAACTTTATTGACACATTCCTGGGGTCAGATACATCACATGATCACACTGACAGAACCACAGGCACATAGACACAGGCAACAGAGCATGCACAATGTCGGCACTAGTACAGTGTATATCCACCTTTCGCAGCAATGCAGGCTGCTATTCTCCCATGGAGACGATCGTAGAGATGCTGGATGTAGTCCTGTGGAACGGCTTGCCATGCCATTTCCACCTGGCGCCTCAGTTGGACCAGCGTTCGTGCTGGACGTGCAGACCGCGTGAGACGACGCTTCATCCAGTCCCAAACATGCTCAATGGGGGACAGATCCGGAGATCTTGCTGGCCAGGGTAGTTGACTTACACCTTCTAGAGCACGTTGGGTGGCACAGGATACATGCGGACGTGCATTGTCCTGTTGGAACAGCAAGTTCCCTTGCCGGTCTAGGAATGGTAGAACGATGGGTTCGATGACGGTTTGGATGTACCGTGCACTATTCAGTGTCCCCTCGACGATCACCAGTGGTGTACGGCCAGTGTAGGAGATCGCTCCCCACACCATGATGCCGGGTGTTGGCCCTGTGTGCCTCGGTCGTATGCAGTCCTGATTGTGGCGCTCACCTGCACGGCGCCAAACACGCATACGACCATCATTGGCACCAAGGCAGAAGCAACTCTCATCGCTGAAGACGACACGTCTCCATTCGTCCCTCCACTCACGCCTGTCGCGACACCACTGGAGGCGGGCTGCACGATGTTGGGGCGTGAGCGGAAGACGGCCTAACGGTGTGCGGGACCGTAGCCCAGCTTCATGGAGACGGTTGCGAATGGTCCTCGCCGATACCCCAGGAGCAACAGTGTCCCTAATTTCCTGGGAAGTGGCGGTGCGGTCCCCTACGGCACTGCGTAGGATCCTACGGTCTTGGCGTGCATCCGTGCGTCGCTGCGGTCCGGTCCCAGGTCGACGGGCACGTGCACCTTCCGCCGACCACTGGCGACAACATCGATGTACTGTGGGGACCTCACGCCCCACGTGTTGAGCAAACCGGCGGTACGTCCACCCGGCCTCCCGCATGCCCACTATACGCCCTCGCTCAAAGTCCGTCAACTGCACATACGGTTCACGTCCACGCTGTCGCGGCATGCTACCAGTGTTAAAGACTGCGATGGAGCTCCGTATGCCACGGCAAACTGGCTGACACTGACGGCGGCGGTGCACAAATGCTGCGCAGCTAGCGCCATTCGACGGCCAACACCGCGGTTCCTGGTGTGTCCGCTGTGCCGTGCGTGTGATCATTGCTTGTACAGCCCTCTCGCAGTGTCCGGAGCAAGTATGGTGGGTCTGACACACCGGTGTCAATGTGTTCTTTTTTCCATTTCCAGGAGTGTATTACTTTTTGGGCAGCGGTCATGGCATGGTCTTCCATCTCCTAACTATGTTTCAAAAGAACCTTTAATTGTGCTGTACTTTCAACAGGTCTCACACATGGAACTAATGTTTGGTGAAAAATTGACATGGTAAAGTATTGGATCATTCAAGGGGTTTCATGGTCGTCCTCACTTAGTAAGTGGCAAAGTGGCATCGGGGAATGTGAACAGCTTCATCATCACTTACCAACACTGAGCATCAAATAAGTCTCGCACCTTACAATGTGGTGCTACTCAGGCTCGGACTGGAGGCACGCGAGCCTGCAGCGGCTGGCAACTGCACGCGTGCGCGCTCGACCGCTTTCTCCGGGCCGGTGGGCAGCGCTCCACTTTTCCCCGGACACGCAATTAATTGGCCGGCGCTGCGGACCAGCTGGCTAATCGCCGGCCAGATCCTCTCCTCCGGCCACTCAGCGCCGCCGGCTACGCGATGACCTTGCGGCGAACGGACCGCGCGTCACCCACTGGTCAAGCTGCGCCTTCGCCTGCCCGCATCTCTTGCTTACTCTACTAGGAGCGAGTGAGCTAGGGCGCAGCGTTTACGTCATTCTTCTCGAATCCACACACAACGCTTACTCATCTCAGACATGGCGAAGAACAATAGTTTTGATGACAGAAGAAATAAATTACGGGAAAAAATTAATAAACCTGGAAAGACGACGTCGATTTTGATCCGATGACGGTATATGCTCCCTGGGAGGTGACAGATGTACTGATAATGATTTCAACGTCGTCCGCCGACAGATAGCGTACTCGCATAGCTACCAGAGCACCATCTGTGTCTACCATTTAATACAGAATGCTCAAAGCCAGAAAGCTCGGTGTGGTGCAAACGTATGAAGCAAGCTGGCAACCAAGCCACAGAAACGCTTTGCAGCCAAATGAGCGAGTGTGAAAGGGGTCAAATCGAGGCCTACCGAGTGGCAGGATCGCTTTTTCGGAGAATTGTCTTGAATGAACTGTGACAGAAGCAGAAACAACAGGGGGCTGACGTACTAGAATATGCACTGATACCATGAAATGGTGCATTGGTAATGACTAGGCACTAGCCGAAGTCTATATGTGCCGAATAAAAGCAGTAAGAAAAAAAATGTTCAAATGTGTGTAAATTCCTAAAGGACCAAACTGCTGAGGTCACCGGTCCCTAGACTTACACCATACTTAAACTAACTTATGCTAAGCACAACACGCACACCCATGCCCGAGACAGCACTCGAACCTTCGGCGGAAGTGGCCTCACAGTCCGTGACATGACGCCTCAAGCCGTCTGGATGGCCGAGCGGTTCTAGGCGCTACAGTCTGGAACCGCGCGATCGCTACAGTCGCAGGTTCGAATCCTGCTTCGCGCATGGATGTGTGTGATGTCCTTAGGTTAGTTAGGTTTAAGTAGTTCTAAGTTCTAGGGGACTTATGACCTCAGCAGTTGAGTCCCATAGTGCTCAGAGCCATTTGAACTATTTTTTTGACGCCTCAAACAGAGCGGCCACTCCTCGCGACCTGCAAGAAAAGGACAATTGGTTGCTCTGTTATACCACTTTGAAAGTCATATCACAGTCGTTGAGTGCACCCACGTTGCTAATGGAAGGTAACTTCAATTGTCACCGAAGTTGGACTTCCTACGTCAGCTGTTCAAGGAGGCTGGTATCAGTGATCATGTGAACATTCTCACAAAATGGTTGAAATGGCTCTAAGCTCTTTGGGACCTAACATCTGAGTCATCAGTGCCCTAGAATGAGAACTACCTGAACCTAACTAACCTAAGGACATCACACACATCCATGCCCGAGGCAGGATTCGAAACGGCGACCGTAGCAGCCACGTGCTTCCGGACTGAAGCGCCTAGAACCGCTCGCCCACACCGGCCGGCTGAGCTCATGATCAGCAGTAACATTCTGAATTGGCTCTGCTGTTTCTGGCACGGATCGAAATTGATGATACGCAGCTGGCCATTATTCTGTGGAGTGTCGAGGTATGTTTCACACTACAAATTGCAGTGAATACCCAGAACTGCCGATTTTGGGGTACTGTTAGACCGCGTGTTGTTCACGAAGAGTCACTGCACTCGCCATACGTCACTGTGTTGTGTGGATTCACAAGCAGCTTTGTTCTCAGTCCACTCTACTATGAAGAGAATACACCATGCGGGCTCGTCAGGTGTACCGTGACGTCTGCTCGTTATCGAGACCTCCTTGTACAGCGTGTCAGATCTGCGTTAGAAGAGCGCAACTGTGTATAAACCATTGTTTACAGGCAAGGTGGGACAACACCTCGCCCGTGTAAGATTCCCTTAATGCAACCTTCCACGAACGTGTTGTCTCCAGGGGTTCTCCAGATGCAAGGCCTGCAAGATCTCCCGATCTGAATCCATGTGACATTTGCTCTTCGGGTAACTGAAAGAACACATTTACCAGGAACACCTATCTCTACCTGATCTGAAGGCGATGTTCATATTCCACCGGAACTGCTGTGAGCAATTGTTGATCACGTCTTTGTCACTCAAAGTGAACAAACTGTGTAAGCGGCGGTTAATAATAAAATCCGGGGCACGTATTGAACAAATTGTGTGAGCAGCGGTTAATAATAAAATCAGGATTATATCTTTCTCACGTATTTGACCTCGTCTGTCTACGTCCCGTCTCTAAGCCATTACATATGGAAACATTTCCTTAAGTCTTTATTGCATTCACAGCACCAGATTTACACCTGGTGTCCAGAAATGGAACAAATTTTTTCCAGCGTTAATCAGTTCTGCATTAACGCCATGTTTCGCTACCACACGATAATTACAGCCCACGCTCGATATTTCTGAGTAGGTGCAATTTAATTCTAAGCATCCGGTAGTTTTGATCCTACTCTTACAGCAGAACCTCATTTCACGATCGTAGGAATGCCTGGAGACGACTCTTTTGCATAACGTCTCCAGACAGATAAGTCCTTCATGTTCCTCGCAACTTCTCCACTGTTGTAATAGTCTACCTCACTCATGATATCTCCCATTAGTGCGGAATGCTGTATTTAGGTTTCTGTTTAAAATCACGCGAAAGACTTTAGTTTTGTGTATGCGGGAGTAGTTAATAAGCTATCAATCACACCTAGGGAAAAACTTCTTAAACGATATCTCTCATTTAGGTTGGCTGGTTGGTTGATTTTTTTTGGGGGGGAGGGGGGGGACCGAACAGAGGGCATCGGTTCCATCGAATTAGGCAGAGATGAGGAAGGAAGTCGGCCGTGCCCTTTCAAAGGAACCATTCTGACATTTGCCTGAAGCGATTTAGGGAAATCACGGAAAACCTAAATCACTATGGACGGATGCCAGTTTCAACCGTCGTCCTCCCGAATGCGAATCCAGTGTGCTAGCCACCGCGCCTCGCCGCTCGGTCCCATTTAGGGAAATAAGTAACTTATCTGCAAACTCTCTTCTTTTATTTCTTTCTTCTCCGCTTCACCCTTCCAGTTATAAATGCATTAAAAAATGTGGTTCTAAAAGAAATTATACTACTATCAGTTTCTGGGATTAGCGAGGAGACATTTACATGCTCTTCATTTGTTTACGATTTCTATAACTTTTCAAGAAGAAATAAGGTATTGGTAAAAGGAAAATATATTAAACATGAGAAGAAAAATTTTGAAATACAGCTCGCGGACTTCATGAAACTTTGGCTTGATATAACGTGCTCCAACACAGACATTGCTAAATAAATACGATAATACAGATTCAGCTGTGGTCATTAACCAATCTGGTTATTTTCTCTGTTAGCTGATATACTGGAGATTCGTAAGATACCGGCTCACAGATATCTGGATCAGGTGGACATTTCGAAAAGGAGCACGCCCGAACTGTGGAAGGCGATGTGTCACTGCATACCAGTTTAGTTAAGAACATAATTCAGTCTACCATTTAGAGCCTCCAACAGGCTAATTTCTCGTAACGGTGACGTGATTCGTGTTCCAGTATCGCGTGGTATGACATTTTGTGACTGCCCTCTTTGAGGGTTTCTGATACAGAATGTTTACGTTACCAAACCTTTACCAGTTTGCGAGCTATAGCTCGATATTCGAACCGAGCGAGTTGACACAGCAGATTACTAGAATGGACTCGCATTCTAAAGGACGACGGTTAAGATCCTCAGCCCGTCACTCAGATTTAGGTTTCAAGCAAATGCCGGGATGGTTCCTCTCAAAAGGGCACGAGCGATTTCGTTTCCCATCCGACTTTTCCTCCGTCTATAGTTAATAACCTCGCAATGGATGGGTCGTTAAGCTCTCCCTTCCTTTTTTGCGTGATTCGACAGATCATGTCCGAAAATTCGCAGATGAAAAATTTACCAAAAGTCAAAGAGTGTACCAACAAAGTCACATGGGACATATCATCAACATTTATAATATTTCACAGCAGTAATAAAGACGGCGGTTTACAGTTAAGTCTAGAGTATTTCGATAAATTCTTAGATTATTACGAAATTGGAAAGACTGGGGGAGGGGGTAGGTTCGAAGTCATTCCATGTAACCCAAGCAAGTATGTGGTCAGACAGGAAAAGGAGCAATGGAGGGAGTAAACGCCGGCCGCTGTGGCCGAGCGGTTCTAGGCGCTTCAGTCCGGAACGGCGCTGCTGCTGAGGTCGCAGGTTCGAATCCTGCCTCGGGCATGTATGTGTGTGATGTCCTTAGATTAGTTAGGTTCAAGTAGTTCTAAATCTAGGGGACTGATGATCTTAGATGTTAAGTCCCATAGTGCTTAGAGCCGTTTGAACCATTTGAGGGAGTAAACACTGCATGAAGTAGCGCGAAAGATGTGTTGCGCGGAGAAATGTCACCTATACCGTACGATTGACAGACAGTGGCTATCAAAATGTAAAGCAAAAAAGTAAACGGACAGCAGGACTGGTTGTGTGACGTAATTGTAAACTATGACCTCAAAGCCGTCACATGCCGATGCGGTGTCTACTAAGACTAGTTTTTACTGCAGTCTCATGGTTACTTGGCCAAATGTTTCTCCAATCTCTCTCTCGCAGAAGTAAATCTTTTTAAGACGCAGTGAAATTGTAAAGTTCCTTCCGTGTTATTGTAGTAAGTGCTATGGTAATACTCATCGACCTTTAGAACAGATCTCTGATGCAGTACGACGGTAATTATTATGAGACAACAGGCGTTCATTAGCAATCGGGATCTCTTAAGTCTGCTACTGGTTCATCTGCATTTTAATTTAACAATCGAGATCACAATTTCTAAACAATGTATCTATTATCTACCGTACTACAAAGGTTCTTTTTTTTTCTAGTGTGAAATGAAGGAAAAGATTTTTTGTAGTTAACATCAATAAGCAAATAAAAAAATAATTTAACTAGGTTAAAAAATGAAGTATCGGTACTCATCTGGAAAGCTGAAAGTGAATCAGCTACTTGTTGACAGTATACTACAAAGTTTCACCACAATGCGACTCTCAGTGGTCATTAAACTATTTTATTGTACTGTAGGTAAAAAGAGATGTGAATCTTTCGCTTCCCATGAGACTAAGTACATTGTGTTGCATTTTCTTAACATATATAGAATGGAGAATTTTTCAGTTTTCAGATTAGTAATATGCGCGTACAAAATCGAGAACAGAAAGAAGTTTTATAACAAATTAAATGCTGCAAGAGAACTGTAAAAAACAATTTTTGCAATAGATGTTTATGGATCGCCCATGTAGTTTCGTTTGTACATCGGCTTGTCATTACTGAAAAATGTTCCTTCTATCATTTCCACATCTACATCTACATCTACATCTACATGGTTACTCTGCAATTCACACGTATGTGCATAGCAGAGGGTTCATCGAACCATTTTCATACTACTTCTCTATCATTCCACTCTCTAATGGCGCGTGGGAATAAGGAACACCTAAATCTTTCCGTTCGAGGTCTGATTTCTCTTGTTTTATTATGATGATCATTTCCCCCTACGTAGGTGGGTGTCAACAAAATATTTTCGCATTCGGAACAGAAAGCTGGCGATTGAAATATCGTAAACAGATCTCGCCGCAAAGAAAACCGCCTTTGTTTCATTGACTGACACCCCAACTCGCGTATCATATCAGTACCACTCTCACTCCTATTGAGCGATAACACGAAACGGACTGCCCTTCATTCCACTTTTTCGATGTCATTTACGTGAGTTGATATTTGATTGCCAACAGTATTCATTTACAAATATAGCTAAAAAGATGATGGTATTGAACGAGGTAGCGCAATGATAAGAGGTTGACTTCGATGCTGTGGGAGTAAAACTTAAGAGGAAGAGGGAAGGTTGAAGTTTAACTTCCTGTCATCGAGGTCACTATCGATGTGATTCAGGTCAAACAATGGGTTGTATTTCTAAAATGTCCTCCTCGATTCCCAGAGATTTCATCAGACAGTCTCAACGAAAGTCAGTAGGATTTCTAAAACAAAGACCCTCTCTTTTCTTTTTCAGTTTTGTCTCACAGACAAATTGAACTAGCATCACCAGTGAAGTCCTCATCCATTAACCTATTCCTCTCCCTCTATTGTTATAAGACTGTTTCTTTCTCAAATTGTCCGTAACCTATGTAAAACGCAAAAGAATGAGTCAGACTGAATCAGAATAATTTAATCCCCAACAGAAAATGAAATATGAATCACTACCTGGGACTGCCAGTATTTAACTGTTTAGATTACAATTTCCTTTGTTGAATTCAAAAATCAAATGTGTGTGAAATCTTATGGGACTTAACTGCTAAGGTCATCAGTGCCTAAGCTTACACACTACTTAACCTAAATTATCTTAAGGACAAACACACACACCCATGCCCAAGGGAGGACTCGAACCTCTGCTGGGACGAGCCACACAGTCAATGACTGCAGCGCCCTTAGACCGCTCGGCTAATCCAGCGCGGCTTTGTTGAATTACATGTACGTCTAAATGAGAAGCCACTATGAAAGCACATTGCACTTGTGTGTGGACGAGGAGATGCGCTCTAGGGTAATAAATTCAGGAGAGAAACACCCCTCAGTGCCATTCACAGAAGTGCAACCCACACACAAGCGAAGGACCACGCCAGACAGTCGGGCCGACAATGGTTTGAAAGAAAACAACTTTGACACCAGACGCCCAAAGTCACACAATACAGGTGTCCAGGCTGAGCACGGGCAAAAGAGCCCGTTTTTAGTGATCTGGTCAGGTGATGTGAGCCATTTTTGCAAAGCTCTGAACAACTGCTATTGTGGTGAGAATTCGCCGAAAACCACGGGCTTTTAAGATACCATCTTGGAAAATGGAATGGAAACAGCAAATCTAGCGCTCCTTTGAAGATAGTGAGCGTTGTGTACATACACTGCTGGCCACCGTAAATGCAACACCAAGAAAGACAAGAGGTAGCACAACAAGATTTATTTTGTAGATAACATGTCGACCAAGTATCAAATGATTACGTTTACAGACGTCTGTGACATGTGGTTCCTGCCAGAATCAGTAGCCAGAGTAGCCGCCATTGTTGGAGATCACCGCTGCCACACGTCTCGGCATTGAGTCAAAGAGACGTTGGATGTGTTCCTGGGGTACAGCAGCCCAAGCAGCTTCCACACGTTGCCAAAGATCATCTGGTGTGGCAGCTGGGGATGTAATCTGGGTCACTCGTTGAGCAACCATGGGCCACATGTTTTCTATCGGCGAAAGACCCAGAGAGCGAGCCGGCCAGGGAAGCAATTCAATCTGGTTATTGACGAAGAACCTTTGGACAATGCGTGCCACGTGTGGTCGCGCATTATCCTGTTGAAATATGGCTGTGGCCGAGCCCTGAAGGTAAGGAAGGACAACTGGCTCCAGCACCTCGGATATGTAGTGCCGGCTATTTAAAGTACCGGCAATGCGTACTAGAGGCGTGCGAGAGTAATATCCAATACCGCCCCATACCATGATACCCGGTGGAAGACCAGTGTGGCGGTGCATAATGCAGCTGCCCAGCATCCTCTCTCCACGGTGTCTCCACACTCGAATCTGACCATCGTGGTGCTGCAGACACAAGCGTGCCTCGTCAGTAAAGACAACGTCATTCCATTCTGCCGTCCACATCCGTCTGTCATCACACTATTGGCGACGGAGACGTCTATGGTTCTGCGTCAATGGTAGACGAAGCAATGGACGTCTTGCGGACAGACCACTCTGCTGTAAACGGCGTCGAATGGTACGCGCAGACACTGGATGATGCGTTACAGACGCAATGTGCTGTGCTATGGTTCGGGATGTCACAGAGCGATCCGTCACTGCCATGCGCACAATTTGCCTATCATCACGTGCAGTGGTGCACCGAGGTGAATGCGATCGACCACGTCGGTCCGTCGTACCCTCCTGCATCCAACGGTCACATATCCGCATTACAGTTGTTTGGTTTCGTCCAACACGACTAGCGATTTCTCTGTATGATAATCCACAATCTCGGTAAGCCACTATCCTTCCTCTGTCGAACTCGGATACTTGGTCAAAAGATGTTCGCTGTTGTCTACGAGGCATAACTGATCGTCTTGTGAAACAACCACAAGGTAAACACACGTGCCGAACGTACACTCGTCGAAATCGCCAAGCCTTAAATGGCGCTATGAGGTGGCGCCACAGGCTCGCGTGATGTGCGTCTGCGCTGAAATTCTAATCAGTTGCATATCTCATCGCTGCAAACCCATGGCGTAAATTTCACTTGATTCGGATGCTTCCTTCAGGGTGTTGCATTTACGGTGGCCAGCAGTGTAGTTCCGCGTAGTCAGCGCGTACGCAACTTTCCCACTAGAGCGCGCCCCGCTAAGCACAACAGCGCAGGCGCAGCACTCGTCCATCTTCGCACTACGAGATGGCGCTGCCTTAGATACGGACCAAATTCTGCTTCCGCCGATCCGCGTATTAATATGTAACGCAGCCAATGAGATCGCTACTAACGTAGAATCTTTTCTCCTCGTGGATCACACTCGCACAGTGATACATGAACGCACGAGGTATTATAATGGTACAGACCTCCAATTAGTCAGTCTGCATTAGTCTGCATTCGTCTGTACCTGTCTGTACCAGTCTACATTAGTCTGTACCAGTCTATAGTCATGTTTCAGTCTGCGCCTAATAAGAGTACCATATTCCTGTACATAGGCATTAAGATATATGAATAGACACTTTGTCAAGTATCAGAGATATGTGAGAATAAGATTAACGTACCAAGACCAAAGGAACTTCAGATTGTCAATTGTAAACAGCATCCAGAATCAAGTTACGTAAAGTCTACGCTTTTTATTATTTTAATAAATGTGTGCGAAAATTAATCAAGTTCTTTTTTAAAGTTGGTGACCGTCAATCTGCTACTCTAAGCGTGCAAGTGGCATTTCTATCGTCTGACCTAACGGCAGAAGATAAACACGCCACAATAAGACCAAGAGACATATTGCTGAAACTCGCCTACTTCGTTAGAGCGACAAGTCAAATAATCTGATGGTGTGTGTACCGAAGGTTTCACAGTACGCACACCACAGTGAGACATCTATTCCACGGTCGGTTCCCACCAAGGTAGAATGTTTAAGGAAATGTGAAAAGGCTGATATTTATTGACGTCGGCTGTTTAGAAGTGATAGTAACGAATATCTGTGTACTTACAGAGTTCCACCCTTATTGGGCAGCACACGAACGTAGACAGAAAGAGGGAGAGAGTAGGACACAGTTTTGGAACGTGAAGTATAACGAATTTTGTAGTTGGTTAAAGTCCTGATGAGCGAGTAAGGAAGGGAGACCAGCATCTTGCAAGACAGCTTCGTACTGGTACGCATTCACAATACTTATCATTCAGCCAATCAAAATTGAACGACACCAGAAAAACACAGAGCGGAGCCTCCCTTGTCAGAAGTAGACTGCAGAAAGGTACTTTTTAGCCCAGCGTCTTCTGTGGGAGGGTTCTCCATGGGCGGACTTCACTTCTAGACGATTTCTCCAGACTCGTCTGCGACGAGAGGCTCTCATCCTTCTGAGACGGGACGCAAATTGTTGGTCAATGACTGGCTTTGCAGCCACTTCAGTCGCCATCTGCAGATTATGAGTATGGTGAGATCCAGCTGTAACAACGAGGTGAAGTTTAGGGAAAGTCGAATTATTTTTGATTATGTTCATTGATTAAAATCTTGTTTGAAGTTAGAGACCAACATGCTTTCTACTCCGGCAGTAAATGAACACCCATATTCTTCTGTAATATTTTCTAGCTCTATGCACTAATCTTTGGCAATCACGGCACGACTTCCAACATCGTAAATGTTTTATCCACATATCCGTTGATTTGAATCACATTCTAGATCCCTTGTGCAGATATGCCAAAGCATTAGTTTATTATTTCCAGTGAGTATTGAACTATTTTATGTGACTTAAACTGAGTTAATTGAGATCGTTTTCCAATTTCGTAGTCAGATGAACTCTTTTATCATTGTTCTGGTAGTTAATGATTTGTTTGTGTCAGATATGCAGGGCCACAGTAATATATCAATTAAAGCTTCAATTAAAGCACACCGTCGCTTCTCTCTGAAGTACCGTCAACCTACATCACAGTAGCGACGTCGTTGCTTCTCTGACCACTACTCAACGAAACTAAACGGGAGGGCTGGGAAGAAGTATATCAAAACCATTACTATAGTGGCAGTCTACTTCTCAAGGGAATCATCCTGTTTTTTCCAGAAATTATTTAATTTTCGTATATCGTCGCCTAACAAAATGGTTCAAATGGCTCTGAGCACTATGGGACTCAACTGCTGAGGTCATTAGTCCCCTAGAACTTAGAACTAGTTAAACCTAACTAACCTAAGGACATCACAAACAACCATGCCCGAGGCAGGATTCGAACCTGCGACCGTAGCGGTCTTGCGGTTCCAGACTGCAGCGCCTTTAACCGCACGGCCACTTCGGCCGGCCGTCGCCTGACAAGCCACTTTATAACGAAATGTCTTCGTTTACGTTATTTTATTATACCTTCATTTTCAGGACAAGAAACGAATATACTCTGGTGTTCAAGAATAGTATACTCTCTGTATTTCAATATTTTATTGTATGTGCAGTGTATGTATGAATCAGAATTGTCCCATAACCGACTGCGCTTATTTCGTAAAAAGTGCCAAGAGACTAATCGAGATGTCAGACAAATGATGGTTAATATGGGGTTACGAGTTAAATCCGTCAGTTTACGCCCTGAAATGAAAGTTAGTTTTGACGGAGTTCTGCAAAACATTACGGAAAGATTACTCTGGAGGTTATCTTCCATATGACTTCTTGTAAGGATATACAGCAGACAACCTACGTAATAACATCCAGAATTTATTGTCATTACCATTACATGCGTAAATGAATTTGATTTCATGTTGAGAAAACATTGCATAATACAGGTTGCTTGTTGTGTTCCATAAGCATGAAGTAAGAAAGAAATTCAGATTAAGCCTGTGCCAGCATTGACTTCCATCTTTCACGCTCTTGAAAAGGGTCTGAAATGCGTGTGGTATGGGTACGCTAGACGTACCAGAAAGACGTAGCTGCAGCGCCCACCACGACAGGCTGCGAACTGCGGCCTTGACCATCCGCAGCGCAGTGCAATAACTCACACTCCGCAATCAAATATCTCCAGTCCGCCAACTTTTTATATTTCCTGTGTAATACCTGACATTTTCTACCGTGATTCATGGCTTCGATGCGCATTGCGAAATTGCTGTTCGGTTAAAGAACCGCATCAGACGTGACTGGAAGGGAAGCGCGGATCTCGCCATAAGAAAGAAGTCAAGGCTCGCGAGGTGCGAATTTATTGTCGAGCTACGTACGCTGGAAATGAGCTGCAATAGAGTTTTTAACGCTGGTTTACTGGTTACTACACGTTTTTATTACCATTTTATTCCAAAGTGATTTTATATCACGCATAAAAGTAAGGTAAAGTTGTTCTCAATCCGAAGATTTGTCAGGATTCCGCAGCCCTTTACTAGCAATGGCTGAGGCTTGCCTTTCTCCAACCGTTAATCTAGCTAACCGAGACGTTTATGGTGGAAGACATACTGTTTAGTGTGGGCTCCTAAATACGTTGGAACATTCGATTTTCACATGTACATATGAGAAACTGAGAGCCGTAAGGGCTCAAAGCACCGAAACAAAGTTTTAAGAAAAATAGATGTTTGTGGAAATAATGAAACCAAAACCACCGGTTACGTTGATCTGAGCTGTTTTTTAACCACCTCTCAACACCCTATACTTACTATGAAAAAATAATGTACCAACTCTATGAAATATTAATTAATATTTAAGATTTTATTTATTGTCAATATTAAGTTACAAAATTTTCGTCTATAGGCTATTGACAGTAGTGTCTTTTGGCTGTTTATTTTTATGTGAAATTATAGAATTCTCCATGAGAAACGTTTTCAGAAATTACTAACAAAGAACAGATACTAAATGCATATTTATGACCTATTGCAACACATCAGGGTTCGCGTAATCATCATTTTCATTAAGCACATTCTGTTGCTTGAGTTTCAGATAAAACTGCCGATACGCCTCCGATTATGAAGCATTACTATTACGTGCATGATGTAGACACTAGGGACTAAATTACGTTGCCAAACCTAGACAACAACTGAGCAGTACGGAGCAATAAAGCTATGCTTTGTCCTTTGAGCCCTTATGGAAATGTATACCCGAGAAAACTGGGAGATAAATTTTCGTAAATGTTCATTCATACAGTGTGGGGTTACAGATACAGGTCTCAAAATCGATAACGGTGTGCTTCTGATCCTTATGGTTCTCTGTGCCTCAAATCATTTCCAGACGTGAAACAAGCGGATGGTGTTCGTCTGAAAAATGTACAGCTCAAATAAATTTTGGACCACCTACACGTCTATGAACGAGAGTGTGATTACATTCAAAACTCACAAGCAATGGAAGAATAAGTCTTACGAAACTCAAAGGAAAAAATAATGTTACTCTGAAGTAACTCCAAACCAATTACAACTTTATCAATTGTTGATTGTGTGCAGCAGGTAGCCACAGACTGGTTTTAGGTTATTTTATTCAAGAAGGACCATCACCGGTTTCGAGTTTATGCAGCTCTTCATCAGGTAGATTTCATGCTTTCGTCAAAACATCATCAACAATTTATTTCATGTAACAGCCACGGTCTCCAGCCATGTCCTTATTTGAAAACATTCCAGTAAGCAGTATATTTGAAAGTGCATTTCACTGAAATCATAATACGCTGCTGGGAAACATTCAGCACAGTCATGCTCTACTCCATGCACTGTGACGCGCTTGAATCTTACTTGATAAGCTCGCCACAACATCATCGACACGTTTTTGCTCAAGGCTTTCCATTTATAGAGAGCAGCCATCCAAGGGTCGTCCAGTGTTTAAGTAGATTTCCCGCAACGAGCCTGATCCCAAGAATACGCAACCATTTTTAGGAATCACTTATCGCAGAGTATTCCATTTAGTTGATTGCTGCCTCCTGGAGGAAGGTGTTCACGAGATGGCGCTTCTAATTTATCGTATTTAAAGACGAGTCTTCTGATTAAAGCTACCCAGATACCCAAATGGAATACGGAGTTGACCACTAGGTGTCACGAGAGACGGTCCCAACAGCAGAAAAGGAAGCGGGCAGATGCACTGGCAGCATAATCGGCCAATCAGTTCAGTGACTTCGAACGTGGACTACCCATTGGATATCACCCGAGTAACGCTTATGAAGCAACTCAGAGCGATTGCCGGTTGTAATGGTACTTGAATTACGTAACCATTACGGCACCTCACCTAAACCTCTCGATACCAGCAATATTCTACTGTGTTTCTGTAAAGTAGTTGACATATTTCTGAGACAACATTCAGATTTGATTTCATTAATGTAGAGGTACTTTGATACATCGATATGTTTGTATTGCAATGATATTATTCTTATGTGTATTCTTTCTTTTGTCGCTATGATCTTCGACGTACTTGTAACTCTGACTTTTGGGCGCGTAATCGATTATTAGTTAGTTAGAGAGTCGGACCTTGAGAAAGTCAAGTCTTGGACGTCATGTTGGAAAGACGCATAACGTAGTCAGCTTATAAAATGTGAACTTTAACAGTGAGGAAGATGTTTTCAAGTATGTTTTGTATTGTGAAGTGATGTTTTGTATGTTACGTGATATTGCAATAAAAGCATTAAAAAGGAAGTGTAACTTAAATTCGGAGTGCTGATTATTTTTTTACATCACCATTGAGCTAACTTTGAAAGGTTTAATCTTCAAGAATGGTTTGTGAAGCGCATCTACAAAACCTTTGAATATAGCAGAATAAAACCTAGGCCTCTTTGTATCCGAGCTTGGAATCATCACCACCCAGATTTTCGACGATTGAGCCATGATTTTACAACGAGACTAGCGTGGGAAACACGAAAAGATGAGTGCCTAATTTATTCATTATTACATTAAATGTCTTTATTAACTGTGCTCTAATGACACCTGCCACATAATAACTGTTGTTGCCCGAAAATGCAGTGTTTAGCAGCGTGAGCAACACCACAATCATTATTAAATTTTTGACCTTTGTTGTGGTAGGGTTGTTAGACGGTGATGTGACTGAAGTGGAAACATGAAGGAACAACCAGAGCTGAAACACGACATGGCAGACCTCATGTACTGACGGACAGGAACCGTCGAAAATTAAGGAGGGTGGTTTTAAAAAATCGCTTGAAATTAACGGAAGGAGTCACTTGTGAATTACAGACTGCTACGAGCAGTCCAGCTAGTACAATTGCTGAGCGTGGAAATTTGAAAAAATGTCTCAAATGGCTCTCAGCACTATGGGACTTAACATCTGAGGTCCTCAGTCCCCTAGAACTTAGAACTATTTAAACCTAACTAACCTAAGGACAGCACACACATCCATGCCCAGGCAGGATTCGAACTTGCGACGGAAGCAGTCGCGCGGTTCCGGACTGAAGCGCCTAGAACCTCTGCGTCACCGAGGCTGCCGGAAATTAAAAGAATTGGATACAACTGTCGAGCAGTTCCTCATATGCTATATATTTATGTAATCAGAGACGCTTGAGGTGTCATAAGAGCGATGCTACTGGATAATGGAAACGAGTGATTTGGAGTAGGCAATCACGCTACACTCTGTGGCAGTCCAATGGAAGAGTTAGGGTTTGGCAAACGTTACCTGCCATCACGTGTAGTATTAACAGTGATGTACGGAGGAAGTGCTGTTAGGGTATTTTTCGTAGTTAGGATGTTGTGCCCTTATTATGTTTAAGAAAAAGCTAAATTCAGGGGGATATGGATCCATTTTACGGCATTGTGTACTCTGGATAATAGAGGAACAATTCGATGACAATGATTGATCGTATCAGCACGACAATGCACCCAGTCACAAATCAGCATCTGAGGCAACGAATAGTGGAGAATAGCCTTTTGAAATGGACTGGCATGCACGGAGTCCCGACATGAACACATTGGAATAACTTTGAGATGAGTTAGAAGTCGACTTCACTCCAGATCCCACCGTCAACCTCACTAACTTTCATGAGGAAGAATGAGTTGCCATTCCTTCACAGACACTCAGACACCTGAAAGGATGTGCTACGAACAGAATTGTAGCTGACATAAAGGCGAAAGATGGACACACCCCATATCGATATCTAGCAACAGATGTCCGGATGCTTTTGATCATGTAATTTAGGCTGTAGAGTTGACAACTGGTTGGAGGGGCCTCTACCGAAACTGCACAGACTTCTAAAGATCGTCGACAGTGATGACAGGCGTCTGCAAACATGGTCTGCCACTTCCCTGCTGAACTCGTGGAACTTTATGGCTGGGACGTGCATTAGTAACTGATGGTCTCCACACTCTTCTTCGACGATCACCAGGAGTCGGACAAATCCTGCATTCGTCGGAGAAGTAATCCGACACTACTGATCCAGATTCAGTTCTCCAACTTCCTTGCGCATCTACACTGAAGAGCCACAAAGAAACTGGTACACCTGCCTAATATTGTGTAGGGCCCTCGCGGGCACGCTGGATGTCTCTAAACGACGTAGCATGGACTCGACTAATGTTTGAAGTAGTGCTCGAGGGAACTGACACTATGAATCCTGCACGGCTGTCTATAAATCCGTAAGAGTACGATGGGGTGGAGATCTTGCTTGTTGCAAGGTATCCCAGATATGCTCAATAATGTTCACGTCTAGGGGGTTTGGTGGTCAGCGGAAGTGTTTAAAGTCAGTAGAGTTTTCCTGGAGCCAACCTGTAGCAATTCAACGTGTGGGGTATCGCACTGTCCTCTTGGAATTGCCCAGACCATCGGAATGCACAATGGACATGAATGGATGCAGATGATCTGAAAGAATACTTACATACGTGTCACCTGTCAGAGTGGTATGTAGACGTATCTGGGGTCCCATACCACTCCAACGCTCTACACTATTACAGAACCTCCACCAGCTGAAAGAGTCCCCTGCTGACATGCAGGGTCCATGGATTCATGGGTTGTCTCCGTGCCAGTACACGTCCATTCGCTCGGTACAATCTGAAACCAGACTTGTCCCACCAGGCATCATGTTTCCAGTCATCAACAGTGCAATGTCGGTGTTGACGGATCCAGGCAAGGCGTAAAGCTTTGTGTCGTGCAGTCATCAAGGGTACACGTGGAGGCCTTCAGCTCCGACAGCCGATATCGAATATGTTTCGTCGAATGGTTCGCACGCTGACACTTGTTGACGGCCCAGCATTGAAATCTGCAGCAATTAGCGGAAGGGTTGCACTTCTGCCACGTAGAATGATTCCCTTCAGCAGTCGTTGTCCCCGTTCTTGCAGGATCTTTTACTATCCGCAACGATGTCGGACATTTGATGTTACACCGGATTCCTGACTTTCACGGTACACTCGTGAAATGGTCGTACGGGCAAATCCCCACTTCATCGCTACCTCGGAGATGCTGTGTACCATCGCTCGTGCACCGACTATAACACTACGTTCTAACTCACTTAAATCTTCATAACCTGCCATTGTAGCAGCAGCAACCGATCTAACAACCACGCTAGACCCTTTTTGTCGAAGCAGTGATATATTCTATCTGTTTACATATCTCTGTATTGCGATACGCATTCCTATACCAGTTTCTTTGGCGTTTCAGTGCACTTCGCATAGTACGGTGCCGGAGGAGGGGGGGGGGGGGTTACTGCTGCTCCTGACGGACACTGGACGCCGAATTTATTTGAAGAGACCGCTGCTTGTCATAGATATCCACACAGTTCTCCCAGGTACCCACAAAAAATCAGCACGCAATTCTATTACACTCTCCTGGGGGTTACAAAGAGCTACAATTTGTAGACAGCGTCATCAGCTGCTGTTATTGACTGCGAGCGTCCCTGCAAGATAAATCTATTTTGTGTGTCTCACAAATGTGGTTGAATGTTCTGATGGCTTTGCTATGGTGTACGCCATCTTGGCGGGCAGCTTCCAGTGATGACAAACTTTCTCGCTATAAAGAGACAATACGCGCACGGTCGAAGCTTCGAACGATCCTTCGAGGGTTCCTGGAAAACTTAAGAGTGTACGTAATCCTCATAGTCTTGTTAACGATGGGAGACACAACGCTCTCTGATTAACTGCAGAGAGAATGGAGGTCCACTTATGGTTCAAATGGCTCTGAGCACTACGGGACTTAACATCTGAGGTCATCAGTGCCCTAGAACATAGAACTACTTAAACCTTACTAACGTAAGGACATCACACACGTCGATACCCTAGGCAGGGTTTGAACCTGCGACCGTAGCGGTCGCCGGCCGGAGTGGCCGAGCGGTTCTAGGCGCTACAGACTGGAACCATTCGACCGCTACGGTCGCAGGTTCGAATCCTGCCTCGGGCATGGATGTGAGTGATATCCTTAGGTTAGTTAGGTTTAAGTAGTTCTAAGTTCTAGAGGACTGATGACCTCAGAAGTTAAGTCCCGTAGTGCTCAGAGCCATTTGAACCATTTTTGAACTGTAGCGGTCGCGCGGTTCCCGGTTGAAGCGCCTAGAACCGCTCGGCCACAATGGCCGGCGGAGGTCCACTGTTACATCTGATACACAGATTATATCTAGGTATTTCTTGCAGTCAATTTTTTTAAGGAAGTAGTTCCGATCAAAAACACACGAACTGTGCAAGTGATAATGGTGGCGTATAACTATTAGATGATGAGCAGAAAGTTGTGTTTCTCTCCCTACATTCGTGACTGAATACAGTAAGTATTACGATACAACATATTCCTCCGCATAGCTTGCGTAGTGTACAGGCACATGAAAATCTGTTATGGCTTTATTCAAGCTCCTTCCATGTATTTGTTCAGTGCGATTTAGGATGAACCAGATAAAACAAAACAAAACAAAAAATGCCTGGTCCAGAGAGTTTCTGACTCTTTTCCATTCAGATGTCTGTAGAGTCGTTGCATTCTCTAGCTACACCAATTTCACTCTTACATATTACGATGCCATGACTGATTTAACATTGAGATTCGTCATTCGTTGTCAGAAAGTTTTTTCAGCAATATTCCGATACGAACTGAATAATTCTGAAGCCTTTTGGTGATACGATTTTGTTTATAAACTAGTGTGTAATGTAAAAAAGTCTGATTTTGTAGTTCGTTATTTGCTTCGCCATTATTGAAGTACAATAGTTCTATAATAGTAACCTATAGCTCGACTTGTGATATCATTAAGTGTTTTCCTTTTCTTTTTAATACCACTTTACACTTTGTATCTTTTTCCATTCAACAAAGATGTTAACATGTATCATAAAACATCTTTCCATATCGGGGCAGTGCTTTCTGTTAATGTATAACTGTATCCGAATCCCTGCATGACGTCTTTCAGTACTGTAAAACTGCCAGTGGATTTCTCCTGAGCGCCCTTCACAAAAATATAAATGTTCAAATGTGTGTGAATTTCTAAGGGACCAAACTGCTTAGGTCATCGGTCCCTAGACTTACACACTATTTAAACTAACTTATGCTAAGACCAACGCACACACACCCACGCCCGGGGGAGGACTCTAACCTCCGACGGGAGGGGCCGCGCAATCCCTGACATGGCGCCTCTAACCGCGCATTTACTACGCGCGGCAAATGTCAATTGTGTGTGAATTTCTAAGGGACCAAACTGCTGAGGTCATCGGTCCATAGACTTACACACTACTTAAAGTAACTTATGCTAAGAACAACACACACATCCATGCCCGAGGGAGGATCCGAACCTCCGGCGGGAGGGGCCGTGCAATCCGTGGCATGGTGCCTCAAACCGCGCAGCCACTCGCACAAAAGGATAGAAAGTGCCCACGATGACAAACTATCTATTTAATGTTAATTTTCAGCCTCCAACAATCGTCTTGAGGGTTTAAAAAATAAAAGGCAGTCCAAATTTGGATTAACACCAGATAGTAATTAAGCATACGTCTTGTTACGGAACATAACTATGAAATCTTGCTTTATAAAAAGAGAGAGAAAAGGTAGGTACAGTTTAATCAACGTCCCTTCGACATCGAGATCCTTCAAACTGGAGTGCAAGCCGAGTTGGACAAAGATGAAAAGGGAAACAGAATACGACACTAACCTCAAGCTGCGCAGGGAAAGCCTAAATAAAAACTACTAACTGAGGGTTTAAATCCTAATCCTCCAGAATGCGAGTCTAATGTTTTAACGACATCGCCGCTTTGACCGTCATTTTATGAATTTACGTGTCGCGCGATTGGACCTCCAGCAGGAAACAACAGGGAGACAAACGTGCTTCCCTCGCAGTAAGCCGTACTTCTCGAGAAAACGTTGGTATTCGGCCCTTCACTGTAAGATACATCGCTCCTTCAGTCACGTCGTGGGAACGCGAGACCCTCTTCTGGGGAAGAAGAGTCGGAGCCACTCGGCGCAACGGTGGGCGTTTTCCAGCACAGCGACGTCTGGGAGTCGCGTGAAAGATTAATTGCTGGCGTGGAGCGTTGAACCCCAACCGCGGGCCGAATGGTGGGATTAGCAATTGAAATGTAATAAAGCGACGCGGCAGTCACGTAATGAATCTTGGGCTTCATTACGGATTCGACTCGCCGGCTAAATGAGTTAGCGGGCGGGCGCGTGTCGCCGCACGGCAGCTCGGCCTTTATTACGCAGTCGCTGGGATTACCTCTGCTCACGCGAATCCTGCGCAGTCACCGGGATAGCCTTTCGAAGGGCAGCGTGGGAGCCAGGCTGAATTCATGGTGGCAGAACCTGTAGTCAAAGAGGCGTTTACAAGAGCAGTTATCGCGTTACGGAATGGACACTTAAGTGCGACTCCAGGCATGCAAAAGCACTAGATTTTCTCAGCATAATGTTTTAGTTTGGTGCATTATTCCTGCCCACGTATCAGATTTGCCTATGGAGTGTTCCTGTGGCAACGTGTCAGCCATTTACATAGTTCTTTATCAGCCTATTTATCCTCTGATTACGATAGGTTAACATTATCAAATGGTTCAAACGGCTCTGAGCACTATGGGACTCAACTGCTGTGGTCATTAGTCCCCTAGAACTTAGAACTACTTAAACCTAACTAACCTAAGGACATCACACACATCCATGCCCGAGGCAGGATTCGAACCTGCGATCGTAGCAGTCGCACGGTTCCGGACTGCGCGCCTAGAACCGCGAGACCACCGCGGCCGGCGGTTAACATTATCCAAGATACATAGCTAAAATAAAACACACACACACAAGCATGTACTACTAAGTGCTGGGTGGTCAGAATAGGAGACTCTGAAATTATTTCGTGAATGTTAAGATAAGTAACTCAGCTTGCATGGACTGCCTCACTTAAGGTACGTCAAATATTTCTCGGACCAAGATTATTTTGACCACCGTGTATTACCATGTATTAAATTATGCTGCGGACTAGAATGAGTTGTGGAGCGGACTAATGTTTCTTAGTGAGAAGTTAGCACGTTATTGCTCCACACAAATAAAATCTGAGCACTAACGACTAATTGACACAACTAATCTAAAATTGAAGTTACCTGCCAAACCCGAACCTTGTCGCGTTAAAGCGAGACTCATAATATAATAATTGAACACATACGGCAGACTTAACTTCAATGACAATTACTATAAAGGTAAACAGAACTAAAATCAGTACATCTCAAATAGAAAATTTCGTAATTTGAATCAAAGAAGGATGTAAAATTAAATAATGAAGAAAATCTCCGTCCATCTCGGAAGGCGCAACGGCACCGACCGACCGCCGTTTCACCCAGTAGCCGCTAGGCGTCACTGGATGCGAATATGAAGGGGCGTGTAGTCGGCACACAGCTCTTCCGGCCGTTGTAAGGTTTCTACATCTACGTCTACATCTACGTGATTACTCTGCAATTCAGAATAAAGTGCCTGGCAGATGGTTCAATTAACCACCTTCAATCTGTCTCTCTACCGTTCCACTCTTGAACGGCGCGCGGGAGAAATGAGCACTGAAACTTTTCTGAGCGAACTCTGATTTCTCTTATTTTATCGTGATGATCATTTTTCCCTATGTAGTTGGGTGCGAGCAGAATGTTTTCGTAAACACAGGAGAAAATTGGTGATTGAAATTTCAAGAGAAGATCTCGTCGCAATGAAAAACGCCTTTGTTTTAATGATTGCGACTCCAATTCACGTATCATGTCTGTGGCACAATCTCCCTTACTTCGCAATAATACAAAACGAGCTACCCTTCTTTGAACTTTTCGTGGCCGGAGCCGCTACTTCTCGATCAATTAGCTCCTCAATTGGACTCACAAGAGCTGAGTGGACCGCGCTTGCCAACATTGCTCGGCAGACCCCGACAGTACCCATTCGAGTTCTAGCCAAAACCGACAGCGCTTAATTTCGGTGATCTGACGGGAAACGATGTTAACAATGAGGCAAGGCACCTTGCTAATAATGAAGAAAATGCAGCTCCAAAATCTACAAAACTTTTTTCACATAAGAATTCATTTTGACGCCAACTTATTTGCTTTCTTTATTATCATCCCTATTTACGAATAAAGTACACATTGTAGTTTGCGTTCCGTCGACGCCATGGTCATCAGGGAAGAAACAAAACATCGGATGTGACGATGATAGAGAAGGCAATCGATGCCGCATTGTCGCCTCGGCTCTAAATTATAGTATTGCAGAGTTTTGCTTCGATTGTAAATATCTCGTAACACTGCAACGTTGCTGAATTTGAAGTTGCTTGTAATTGCGTTCATCAGAAAATATCTAGTTCACGGCAGTCTCAGATACAATGAAATACTTAGGCTGCAGCCATCGATAATCGAAGGAGGAAATCCTGGTAAACAAAAGCAGCCGGAATGCTAAACCTCTTTTGTGTTACTTAGTGTAAACACAGTATCATTCCTGTGGGCCATTTCCAAGTAACTTCGTTAAAATGTGCAAAAAAACATGAATCATGTTTAGTGGTATCAACGTCTCAGGAACCACAGTATGGCATCGCACCATCTAGAAGCAATAGATTTGACTGAGTTACTTTCGCTTCAAAACACAGCTGCTCTTACCAGCCGAAGTGGTTCCCTCTACCAGGATTTGCTGCATAAATCAAACTAGAGTTCCTCGGAGATCAAGCTGTACCCTACTAAAACGTCATTTTTTATCGTTTCAAAAATGACATATGTGAGATTCGTAAGTGAAATGAAACGTATCCAGTTCTGATGTAATGTGTGAACACACATAACAATTAATGTAACTTAAACCTTTACTGACGCTATGATCTGAGCCATTATGTTTTCCATTCACCCCCTTTTACCATTAGTGTTTTTAAAGATTTAGTCTCATATCCTTGTGTTGATTTGTTTGGGTGTACTGACAGTGCAATGGGTCGTCAATACTGTATGTAAGAGAGTATGTTACACTTGGGATGCCAAAGAAATGGGACAGTACTGCCATTTGTTAAAATTACTTAAGAAATATGTATGTAGCTGCCCTTCGATTTTTGCCGCGACTATAGTTGTACTGAGCGATATACCAGAATGCTACTTCACGACTTGCTTCTCTGGTTGTTACTATTACTTCATTTTTTAAGAATACGGTTATTAGAGAAAAATTGGAGAACAGCGTTTTGGTCGCTTGCAGATCCCACGCTTGTAGGCTGCAGGTTTAGTAGGTGAAATTGTTTTCATTTTTAGTGCTTAGGGCTAACGCTGTTGATACCGGGTGGTTATAATTAAAATACACCTACTCAAGGAGGTCTAGTGTGGGCTGTAATTTTCGTATGACAGCTAAACTTGGTAGAAATTGTAATGCGTTAATGCGGAACCGATATAGGCCGGAAAATTACTTCCAGTTTTGGCCACCATGTGTAAATCTGGGGCTGTGAATGCAAGAAAGAAGTATAGAAATGTTTTAATATGTAATAGCTCAGAGACGGGACGTGGTCGGAAAAGGTCAAACAAACGAAAGGCATAACATTGATTTTGTTATTAACCACGGCTTACTCAATTTATTGAATATGAGCACCGGAGATGTATAAGAGATGGTGTACAGCGCCAGATTTGCACCTGGTGGTCAAACTTGGGTTCGATGCCATACGATAATTATAGCCCTACTGGACCTTCGTGAGTAGCTACAATTTTTTATAACCACAGATGTGTTCCAATCAGTTCTCTATCATATAACAGCTGTTGTGTACTGCTCATGTAGGATGGTGGCACCGCATGATGTAGCTTGTACGCTCGAGCGCCTCCACTGTATGTAAATGTCCTGTTTGACATCCATTTTCATGTTACTTGTGTCCTTATGTGTGAAGTATTTTGCTCCAGAAATGTTATGACTACTAACTGAGCAACGGCGAGTCGCGCAGGGAAAGCTGCAGAACTGCAGAACACAACCCCGCGTTAAACGGACGGTCGAACTAATGGCGACTGAGTTTCAGCAAACCGTCACTAGTGGATTCCTGAAGAGTATAAAAATAGGTGACCTCTGATACACCTCGCATGCAATATTGTTGAGCGTTTATCTGGGGTTAACTTCTTACTATTTATATTGAGCACTAGAGATGCAAGTGGAGCGAAGGCAGAAACATGTTGTATTTTCAGGAAATCGTCACGAACATAAACTACGTCTTTCCTGGAGCGATTCAGTGAGAGCAGCTTGTGACATGATAAACTTAATCCAGATTTCGTTACAGTGTCCACCACGTACTACTGTATTCTCGAGGAAAATGACAGTCACATTAATGGTACTGCCATGCATTTGGATTTCCATTAGCTGCATTCTGTATGCTGTTGCTGAAATAAGCAGCGGGAGTGTCGCCTCGTACCTGGAGAGAAATCCTAAGTTATAGAGGCATAGTCAAAGCGGAATTATAAACGGCTGCAGCTCATTAGCAGCGTGTTTCTGCAGCCAGAGCTGAATGCGGATGGCTGCAGTGCTGAACTCGCCTGCCAGCCACCGCCCGGTAGCGCCTGGACCGGACGCGTCCCGGTTTGGCAGCGGACGCGGCCATCCTCCTGTCGCCGCAACCTGTTCTCGCCTCTCGCTCTTGGATGCTGCTCGGCGTTATTAGCCAAGCCAAAGGCTCGCCGTCGCATATGCGAGGCAGCGCCCATTAATGAAGCAGCTCCCTCGTATCCAGCGGAAGAGCCTGACAGGTCCCGCTTCGAAAGCGCAAGGCATCGTAAAGGGGCAAACACTACCTCGCACGCAAGATCTTTATTTTTCATTTCTCACAACGAGAATGTATTGCCATACATGTTACGTGGCCGAGAGAATTACTAATCAGTAATAATTTATGTGGCCTTATTTCTATCGTTAGTTCACAGAACTGTTGCAAAATTCGAGCTGAAGGCTGTATTTCTGAAGAAAATCAGCTAATCATACAAGTGAAGTCCAAACAGATCAAGTCGACTGACATGTCAAGAGATCGACGCTTTATACAATGTCGGGAAAAAATGCACAACCTGAAGGACAAGGTCATTCCGTTGACTAGTGAGATCCTAATTTGACAAATAAATACCACCAGATCAAGATGGTTTTTATTAAAAATGATATTCCTCCAGCAGTACTTAAGCTTCTATATTTACTTCACTACTAGTTTCTACATTGCTTCAACGCCATCTTCATGCCCTTACACTTTGATGAAATCAGTTGTGTGTGGCTCAGTCTAGAAGTCCGAGGTGAGACCAACACGTGCTCCACATGTATGGCGGGCAGTCGAGTTACTCACAGAAAGTCAACGGAGACCTAGCAGTGAGCAAAAACATTGTAATTCATTGAGCGAGGCGTCTGTCATTATCGCAACAAGGTCGCGCAAACCTGTACGGCCGCCTGCACACAGCTGTTACTTATATAATGTTGGAATATGCGAACACATTCATTCGAGGTGATCCAAGGATCACAATCAAACACCTCGCTGCTCAGTTGGACATCTCTGTTGGTAGTGCTGACACGCTCGTCCATCTGTTGGGGTACTCAAAGATTTGTGCCTGCTGGGCTCCTCGCCACCTGACAGAAGACCATAGAGAGCAACGAAGGACCACCCATGCGGAATTTGACCCAGTGAACGATGGATTTCATGGGAAGGAGGCCGTCACATTGAACGGAGATTATGTTCGAAACTAGAGCTTTGTACCCAAAACATTGGGGAATAGTATGATTTAAAAGTGTTGAATTACTTACTGAACTCTCCTCGTTTGTTAAACGTGATGTTTGATATAACAAAACAGAAAAAATTTAACGTTAACTTAAAAATGAATGTATGAAGAGAAACTTTGAATGTCTCATACTATGACCCTCAGTAGAGCTTAGGATTGTAATAAAAACTGAACATTAAATAAACTACTGGAAATTCTCAATTCAAAAACCGAAATAAATCGTCGAGTGTGATATTACAAACAGAACTGTAGAAGAGATGAAAATATAACAGTATCAAAATTCTAACGAAGAAGCCCCATTAATCGTATCATGAAACAGTCTCTATTTCTCCATTGTCAACATCGACCGCCGGCCGTGGTGGCCGAGCGGTTCTAGGCGCTTCAGTCTGGAACCGCGCGACTGCTACGGTCGCAGGTTCCAATCCTGCCTCGGGCATGGATGTGTGTGATGTCCTTAGGTTAGTTAGGTTTAAGTAGTTCTAATATAGGGGACTGATGACCTCAAATGTTAAGTCCCAGAGTGCTCAGAGCCATTTGAACCATTTGAACCAACATCGACCTGTTCGAAAGCTGAACAGCAGTCGAGTCCTGCTTTGCTTTTCCCTAGTACAAAAATTTCGTAGATACTGTTGACGCTGTTCTTAAATGTTATTGAGCCGTTTTAATCGAATTTTGATCGAACGTTAATCGTAGCATTTAACCAACCGCTGAAATAACACTTCAAAATTCTTTTATGTCCAAACAGCTCACAGATTCGTCACAATATTGTAAGACCAACGTTCTTCTAGGACGACAGTGTTGTACATTGCAGTACTAAGAGGACTGGGTGCGGCCTGACGTCAGTGTCTCCAAGTAAAGGTCGGTGTATGCCAGCGGTCAAAGATCAGACGGGGCACCGGAGGTCGGAGTTTTGTTTTCGCATAGGTTCACGTGGACCACCGGCTGTCACGTTAGTGAAGAGATCGACCTGACAGTTGCTGAAGTGACTTGCGAAACGCTGTTTCGCAGACACCGTTAGCCACATTCTCGAAAGAACGTATGTGACCTTATGAAAAAGTAATATTGCGTCATGTTTGCATAGGACAAACATTTACATATCGTTGCTCTCAGTAGTATTGTTCTGTCATGGTTATTTCTCATAAATTTTCTCCTTAGCGGCAGCTTTAACGAAAATTAAGAATGGATTTTTAAATTTAAAAAAAGTGGTATTAACACCATAATCTTTACGAAGAAACCATACTCTAGCGTCAAATGAAACATGCTTAACACAAACAATACTAACTCAACTTCACCTAATGTATTGTGATGATGATGATGATGATGATGATGATGAGGTCCCATACTCCTTGACAGAGCGTGGGGGACGATGCGAAGACCCGCACCGCCGTACTAGGCAAGGTCCTAGCGGAGGTACTTTGCTATTGCCTTCCTCCGACCGTAATGGGGATGAATGATGATGATGGGGACGACACAATAACACCCAGTCAGGTGAAAATCCCTGACCCCGCCGGGAATCGAACCCGGGACCCCGTGCTCGGGAAGCGAGAACGTTACCGCGTGACCACGAGCTGCGGTCAGCTTGTATTGTAAGTTCCCGCAATTGTTCCATCTGTATTGGAAGTAGCAGTCCACTATGAAATAGTGTAATACTATTTTGGCAATGAACATGTGGAGCGTACTATCATTCTACGTTCATATCCATACGGAAAGGATTAGGTGATCTGTTTCATAAAGTTCCACACCAGCCAACAGAAATGAGGAGGATAGGCGAGACACTGCGAGCGTTTTCGATGATCTTCACCAAACTACATGGAATCCACTCTAAAGCAATTTCTGTAAGAGGCTTTAGTTGACTATGCTTTTGTATCGGTAAACAACCTCAAAGGTAGTAGGGTAAGATCTGTTAAAGATCACGTAGAATCGATAGGACTCTAAACTGAAACAATTCACTGAGAGATATCAGGCCCGTAATCTAATAGCTTCCGAGAAAAATAAAAATTTATGCTTCCTATCCGTTGCAAACATACTTGCGAATGAAACCGCTTTTAACTGGAACTGTCATCAGTTAACTCATTTTTATGAATATTCTGACTCCAAAACGTGTTTATATACGCCAAGATGGAAACTGTAAAAAATGGGGGTTGGGTTGTTTGGGGAAGGAGACCAGACAGCGAGGTCATCAGTCTCATCGGCTTAGGGAATGACGGGGAAGGAAGTCGGCCGTGCCCTTTGAAAGGAACCATCCCGGCATTAGCCTGAAGCGATTTAGGGATATCACGGAAAACCTAAATCAGGATGGCCGAACGCGGGATTGAACCGTCGTCCTCCCGAATGAGAGTCCAGTGTCTAACCACTGCGCCACGTCGCTCGGCTGTAAAAAACGGTTCAAACGGCTCTGAGCACTATGGGACTTAACTTCTGAGGTCATCAGTCGCCTAGAACGTAGAACTACTTAAACCTAACTAACCTAAGGACATCACACGCACCCATGCCCGAGGCAGGATTCGAACCTGCGACCGTAGCGGTCTCGCGGTTACAGACTGTAGTGCCTAGAACCGCACTGCCACTCCGGCCGGCGAAACTGTAAAACCAAGTAACATTATAGCAAAACACGAACAAAGTCGTGAATGCTGTGAATAGAAACCAGTTGTGCTTTTACAAAATAGCAACCAATATCTAAACCCACATTTCCTGTCCAGATGTATTACACGTTATTTTGCAGATAAAGGCACTAGAAAGAAAAAACAATAGCATGTAATGAACATTATATACAGACACACCAATGCGAAGAGTGGTGTGAGATCAGTCATAACTCAAACCACATAATTATGTTTTCATCGATATGCTCCAATAAAGTGCTTGCTGGTGATCGAACTGTCTCTGCTGGAGAACATCACTGTCCGAGTGTGAGGTACATGTTACCAGTAATAAATCGTCGAGTTGACCATTATTTTAACCGGTAACAACTCCGAAATTCTTCCGCAAATATGCTCTTTATTTTCTGCCTTGGGTATTTTTCTTTTTTTTTTTTTAAGTAAATTTCTTCTGTAACAGCAGTGATAATCTGCTGCACCCATCTGATCAACCGCTCTGTTAAAACAGTATGATAGCTTGTAATTTAGATGATCATCATCATCATGTTCTTCTTTTTCTTGTTCTTCTTTCATACTATGCACGGAACCGCGTGTCGGGGAATTGGGTACAAAGTTTCCACCAGAATTTAGCAAGTAGTCTCTTTTCACATATTTTAATGGAGAATACTCATTCTACTCATTGCCTTACTTTATTGCCTCAAAATATTTCAGTAAATGAATAAACTGTGCTAAAGAGAAGATTCCAGGCTTTTGCTATAAGGTAAGTGTGTCAGAGAGCGTTTCAACTTTACAGCGCCTCATGCAGAAAGTCAGCGTGAGATTGTATTCTAAGCTACGAAATGAACATTTCACCACTGCTTAAGGGAATGTACATATATTATCGATTTATGCAAACATTATCCACCGTACAGTAATCTACTGTATTAATGATGTAACGGGAGAAAATAAAATAATGCTACGAATATACACTAAAGAACAAAAGAAACTGGTACACCTGCCCAATATCGTGTGCCTCCCCCCCCCCCCCCCCCCACCCCCCCACCCACCCCGCACGAGCGCTCAGAAGTGCCGCAACACGACGTGGTATGTACTCGACTGATGTTTGCAGTAGTGCTGGAGGAAATTGACACCATGAATCCTGCAGGGCTGTCCATAAATCCGCAAAAGTACGAGGGGCTGGAGATCTCTTCTAAACAGCACGTTGCAAAGCATCCCACATATGCTCAATAATGTTCCTGTCTGAGGTGAGGTGTTTGGTGGCCAGCGGAAGCGTTGAAACTCAGAAGACTGTTCCTGGAGCCATTCTGTAGCAATTATGGACGTATGGAGTGTTACATTGTCCTGCTGGAATTGGACTACGTTCGTCGGAATGCACAACGGACATGAATGTAGGTCATCAGACAGGACGCTTACGAATGTGTCACCTGTCAGAGTCGTATCTAGACGTATCAGGGCTCCCACATCACTCCGACTGCACACGCCCCACACTATTACAGAGCCTCCACCAGCTTGAACAGTCCCCTACTGACATGCAGGATCCATGGATTCATGAGGATGTGTCCCTATCCATACATATCCATCCGCTCGATAAATTAGAAATGAGACTCGTCCGACCAGACAACATGCTTCCAGTAATCAACAGTCCAGTGTCTGATAATTAGAAAACAGTCTTTATCACAAATTTCTCTTAATCGGAGTGACCGATTTCATTCCTTAAGGATCATCTTCAGACTCTGGAATAACACACGTACAGATAGAGGGATCCTTACAGTAACGCATATACAATGAAATAAGATTAGAAACTTTATATTTAACACTGCTGTTATGTTAGCATTTTTAATGTTCTGTTCCCAACCCCTCGCCCCCTCCCCCCTTTCTCTTCACAAACTGTTTTTTCACTAACAGTCTGTTTTTAACGAATTTTGTATCCTTTAATGTTGCATGGGTTATTTCCGCATCACCATTACTTTATTTCTTTAAAGTCAGTACCGCCATTAGACTGTTGTTTATTTACAGTGTTACATTTACACTTACACAATCATGATTTCGGCTTCAAAGTGCCATTATCAAGTATTTTAAGTGTTATAAATTAGGCAATTTATAACAGATCCTGACCGTATATGAAATGATTCACAAACTCTTCATGCACTCTCAGACTAGTGGATTTTTTGATTTGCAGCACTACTTGAACCAACAAGAAATATGCCTTTCTGATGCTAACGGCGTTCTGAAAATTATCCACGGATCACATTAAGCCGAACGAAAACCAGTGACCGTGTCCCTGATAGTTTTTGAGAAACTCATACATTCACTACAGCAATGCTGACCTGAGACAGGTGATAGTAATGGTTTCCGCAAGTGCAGGTCAAGAAAAGCCTCATAGTGGTGTTGCTAAGTATGCTCACCACAGCAGTCATGCAGAACGCCGCCGTCGTGTGTAGGTAGAGGACGAGAGTCTCGCTGCTGCTGCCATAACAACTGTGGACAACTAGACAGCCACACCTCCCCGTCTATCCGGCCACTCCCTACGATTTTTAGTTAATTCTTATGCCCTGCTAATTTTGCCCGTCGTACAGGACATGCTCGCCAGTAGCAGAGAACGCATACACAGCAGCCCAATAGCGAGGTCCCTTCAAGCACACAAAAACCCAGCAACACGATGAGTCGCGATAAAATGCCAATCACGTTACAATACAACCTTCTACTTGTAAAATCTATCGATTCAGCTCGGTCTTCACGACATCACCGAATAATTTGCCAATGATGCATTTGCGTGCACAGAAACGCCTCGCATCAGAGGTTCTCTGAAATTAGAAAGCTGCTCACTAGACTGGGACACTATTTTCTGTATGCCGTGCTACTTTCAAAAAGCATAAGAGCTTATCTTCAAAGTGCTCTTCCCAAAACATTAAAAGGTGCCACTTTCCTGCAGGGCTCGGTTGTAAAATGCACAACAGCCTGCGACCACTTTGGCTGGCCTTACGTACAGACAATGCAAGAGGGTGGCACAAAACCAGAGCACCGAGCCTTACCACGAACACATATCACCCAAAAAACAAGGGACTCCAGCACCAGAAAACAGACAAATCCAGTACTGTATTAAATACAAAGAAATGAAGGTACAGAGAGCTTAGTGTATACAGTCACTGTGACCCAATAAATTTTAATAATATATTGTTGTTGAAATTAGCACTGTTATTACTCTATAATTAATGATACATCCTGATATTAAATAAAAAATTCATGCTACATTACTCGCAGTGTTTCAATATGAAGCGAAAATTCAAATCCACAATTAAGTACTATATAATGAAACGACTAAAATCTTAGCTTCTGTGCATATGGAGCCCAGTTGCAGGCACGCATTTAATGTGTGATCTGTCACGTAAAACATTAACATCTGTGCACTGTAAATATTGCAACGCATTGGTAATCATAAGCTCATTGCTATCGTATTTAAGTATGAAGATGTGCTTCTTTATCCACTGGACAGAAAACACCAAAATAACCGTCGTATATCGAAATTCGTTGTAACAAACTATAATTGATAAAGGTGCTTGTTTTCCGCAAACGTCCATAATTATTTGATGATTTTTCCTTCATGTGGAGCCACAGTCATTAAAAAAAATTACGAGAAGCTATAACGTCCATTTCACTGTATGATATGTTGTATGACACGATCTAGATTTCAACCTCAGGCCATTATCAAGTGTCACAACTGTATTGCCCGTTTTGCTGCTTTCGGAGTGAACTTGGTCTTCAAGTGGCTGTAATTGGGGATGACTTTATTTGCCCTATATTTCTTGTTGAATTTTATACATTCTACTGCTTTGGTTAATTTTATTTCTGTTCGTTGAAAATGAAGTACGTCTCCATGCGTATGGCTAGACAAACAGTTGACGATATTTTTTCTTCATGTGGAGCCAAGTCGTATAAAACTTACGGAAAGATATAATTGGCATTTGACTGTATGATACGCTTTGTCATATGATCCAGAATCGAGCTTTAGGCCATTATCCAGTCATGCCCAATTACATCCACCTGAAGACCGAATCCACTTCGAAAGCCGCAAAACAGGCAATACAGTTGTAATACCTGTAATAGCCAAAAGCTGAAAGCGGTATGTGTAAGAATGTATATCTTATAGTCAAACAGCGGTTACATCATTCCGTAAGTCTATAATTCCCTTCGAGTGAACCTATATTTACAATAAATTAGAATGATGTAACTAATAGTTCAGCTGTTTCTGGTACAATTACAGAATGAACCTATACCCGCACAGGTAGCGATTTTCTTAGCAACACTGTAGTCTTCAGTCACTGGGGTGGCACTATCAAAGCAGCCTTTACGTTTGTGCGAGTCGCTGGTCGATTCTGATGATGTCTGCCTGCAGGACATGTCTGGAGAGAATGTAGTGCGCCAGCTGGTAGGTACGCGTGTATGGATTGCAAAAGGCGGAGCGCTCGTGGCTGCAGGTCGCGGTGAGTGACGTTAATGGAGCGGCCCGCGGTGACTGTGGGCCTCGCGCTGATGCCGGCCAGATACCAGATACTGTTGCTGTCCGCGGGAGGCCTGCCGGCTGCCGCTGGCTATTAAGAAGCGAGCCGAGGCCGCCTGCCACTCCCCTCGGGTGGCCGCATCCACTGTGTCTTCCAGCTCACCGGCCGTCGCTTCTGAGAATGTTTCAACGCCGGTGCGAACACATATCCTCTATATGTTCTGGGAGGAACACATCCACCCCCACTCCCCCCCCCCCCCCCACACACACACACGCACGCAAACACCATTATTTTCACCACTGCCAGCTTTGAAGGCTGCACATACGTCAACACAGGACTGACCATATGTCACAGAGCTATGATTCTAGTATGCGTGAGGATGTAAGGTGACAGTATTCTCTGACACCACACTCACCTCACATTTTTACTAAGACACATGTGGTTATTTTTTATGTTTAAATTAATACCTGAATTTACCCCTGAACTCAGTGCCCCTTTCGAATTCATTCGTTGGTTATAACAGTACCGTGAAAAAAGGACTCGTTCAAAAAAGAACTGCGCTCGTCAGAAGGAAGGAAGGAGGATTAGGGTTGAGCGTCGTATAAACAATAATGTCATTCGAGATGGAGAGCAAGCTCGGATTACGAAGGACCGGTAAGGAAATCGGCAGCGCCCTTTGCAAAGGAACCACCTCGGACTTTGCCATAATCACGGGAAACCTAAATCCGGAAGGCAGGAGGGAGATTTGAAGCGACGTCTGGAATGCGAGTCCAGTGTCTTCAGACTATCATGTGAGAAGCGCTTGTCGCTGTTGTGAATTCCCTTTCGCGGAGTTTAGTCACCTTGTACATGACTTTTTCTTTGATGCCACTTCTGTGACTTGCGCGCCGATGATAATGAAATGATGAGGGGAACAACATAAGCATACACCTAGACCCGAGCGGAGAAAATCCCCGGCCCTGTTGGGTATCGACCCGGGGCCCCATGATCGAGAGCCAGCAACACTAAGCATAGGACAACGAGATGGTGACGCACAATATTTTATTGATATTACACAGTTAGATTATAACAAAACAAAGCCACTGCGGAACAAAAGCGTTACAGACAATTACATGGTTATAAAGCGTAAAAGGTACAGTTTTATACTACAGACTTAAGATCCAACGATGGTGCAATTAACTTGTACTTGGCTTTCAACATCATACTGAAACCAACTTCTTTATCCAGTAGTAACTATCGTTTACTCATAAGGAGAAGTACTGAGTACACACGTTATTTTATGATTAATCCTCTACAGTTCGCATGAACTCTATTACGTTACGGGTACGACACTACACGCGATTTGCTTGATACGTAAAAGGAGACAGGGATGAATAAAACTAATTCGCTCCATTCCATGAGCAGATAATGGCAAATATGCTAATTTTAGAGAACTAATAAGAGATTTTTGACATTTGCTGATGATGTCTCAAGGAGATTACATGACGAATATAAACAGATACGGCCATATAATAGAACACTGCAACACACACGAAGGACGTAAGACAGCAGCCTCTGATCGTACTTCAACACAGACAGCAGTACCGAACCACAAACTCACTGAAACAGCGAACTCTTTCACGTAAAGCATACAACCTTACACAACATTAGAATAATTAAATTGTGTTAGAATAAATATTGTAATTCAATCAACCATGTAAACCTGTTCTATCTTAAATTAAAAAAACAGGCATATCGATCCCGCCGTCATTATACCGATGTTGGGCTGTAACACTTGTAACTGAACAGTTAGTACATAAGCAACATAACAGGTAAAATTCAAGACACATAATATAGGAACTGAAGGTTAATTAATAACCTCCAGAAAAAACATACTTTACATTCATACACCGTAGCACTTTCCACAATGTGCATTATAGTTACAGTGTTTTTTTTTCTAAATAGTGTTAGAAACTTTAATCTGTAAATTAAAATGTAGCGTGCTGGAACTGTAAGGCTCGAAGGCTTTCAGATCAGGCTGGCTCAGACAGGGTAACATTTTCCCCTCTCTTTGAATCCCAATCTTTCCTATCATCTAACATAATATCTTCTTAAAATTTGAATACTTTTTTATTCTTTCAATTTCTAATGTATTTTTAATTTATTACTACTTCAATTGTAATTGCTGCAAACTTGCTGTTTTTTAATACTGAATACGTTTTATAATCTATATGAAAAGCTGTAAAATGAACAACCTGTCATAAAATGAAAGGCAACAGGTCTCTAATTGAGCAATAAATCGAATGAGTCTCCTTGACTGAAAGCTATTAAGCTCGAAATGGTGACACTTGTAAGGTGTTCTCGTTCTGTTTTCGGCAGTATTTACTGATTTAAACTGAACTAAAGAATGAAAAGCTAAGAAACGGAAAGGCATTGAAGAGTGAGAGGCTAATCTCAGTACCGTCAAAATCTGGCCCACTATATGAAGACATAATAAACGGTCATGTATGTCCTATCAAATTGGACTATACAGCATACAGCAGACGGTATTAGCACGAAGCGGTGCTGCCACACATAGTTGTGATTTACTTCACGACTATTTAGAAACGGTAGAATCTTAAAAACTCAAAGGAAAATGATTAAAGCGTTCTCTCTCTGTATTTGCATTTTATCTTTCACGCGTTCGGTTTCTTACAGAATCTTTTATGTATACCATCTAAAATTCACGAAGTTAATGTGGGAGATTCTAAGTACACAACTGAAAAATTGCTCATTAAGACGGTTATTATTTGCTTATGCTTTACGTAATCTATAATCCCAGCCCATCATAGATGTCCTATGATAAATAATGTGAAATAGACTTGCAGAATTCTCAATCGCAAAAGGTAGTAATTTTAACACAACAGAGATTTTGTGTTCTTTTTGAAAATATTTAATGCTCTCCCAAACGTAAGCTTTGTAACAGAAGCTATACTTGCAAAAAATCACACTGGCCTTGTGGAATTACCTTTTAGTGGTACATAATCAACATCCGAGGGAATAAATTTAAGACTCCTTTCAATAAAAATTTTTTAACATATTCTAATCCCTAGACTGAATCACACTCAACTTATAAGTTCAACGCGAACGAGGCATAATGTAACTAAAAAGGAGCGGCTGGTCCCGGCGGAGGTTCCAGTCTTGCCTCGGGCATGGGTGTGTGTATTTGTCCTTAGGATAATTTAGGTTAAGTAGTGTGTAAGCTTAGGGACTGATGACCTTAGCAGTTAAGTCCCATAAGATTTCACATACATTTGAACATTTTTTTAACTAAAAACGCCAAGTAAAATGGTAAAATACGAAGTCCGAAGTGATGGTCGTTCTCGCGTACTCTACGGCGTTGACGAAACGCGAAAAAAGGCATCACGCCTAGCTCACAGCTACTGAGGCAAACGCCTCTGTCACTCTAAGTACTTGCGTTTTAAATTTTAAATAAAGAGTATCGATTTCCGGTACCACATTTCATATACGAGTAATAAGCGTCGAAAAGTGCTACAAAGAGATAGTCAAAGCTCTGATAGCAACAACTGGCAGTGTAGATGCGCACCAGCGACTACGATCTACCACGTAGCGATACGTTTACTTTTAGCTTCCTAACTTTGGAATTGTCATGCACATCGCAGTTAGTTTAATGTAGAGCATCTCCCTTATTAACTATGCAAAGAGTATTTTCTTCTTTTTGAAAAAGATATTGTATGATTACCTAAAACAATAACTGCAGGAAACTAAAGTCGCTATCGCATGTTACAAAAAAAAATATAACTGTTCTGTTTCTCCATGTAAAATTTTGGAAAAACACGCCAATGTAAATTTTGCCATGTGTGTAACTATTTCCCTTGAACGGCTGAAATAATTATGCCAACACACAGCAGTTTATCGGATTTCCAGATTAATAAAACTTTTTTTTAGAAAGTGGCAAGTTTTTTATTTTATTTTAATTATTTTGGGTATGAACAAAATTAACTTTTATGTCTTCAGTATCTAGCGTTTTTAACACTTTGAGAAACTTTCATTGTTTTCGGATAGAGGTAACCGACTCTTCTGAAACTCAGAGAGCATACCTTTAGAATATTCCGGGTGTTTTTGGTAGACGTTGCTGACACGGGACTGCTGTGAACGTTGCAGCGTGCAACAAAACTTTGGTTAAGTTGCGTCGTGCTCTTCGTGACAAACGCCACAACACTAATGCTGACGGTGTCAAACTTCTTCATGACAATTCTCGCCCGCATGTCTCTGCTCCTTTTCGGGAGAAAATCTCCAGGCTTGGGTGGGAGGTGCCCCTGTATCCACCATAGAGTCCGAACCTTGCACCGTCGGACTTTGATCTGTTTGGTTTCTTCAAGAAATTCCTGGCCGGCCAACGTTTTGTGACAGATGCGGAAGTGAAGTCAGCAGTCCGCAAATGGCTAAACTGAACCAAACGAACTTGTACGAACAGGGCATATTGAAACTGATACCACGGGGGGAGAAACGTGTTCAGGACGTTGGTGGCTATTTGTCTATTCAGAAAAGTAGGTAAAAGATGTAACTTCATTTGTGATTTCTTTTTGTCTTGTCACATATTAAACTTTTTGGTAACAGAGTTATTGCGCGTTACTTTCCTATCTTACCTCATGCTTTGCAGTACCCATACTCTTCGTTCACTTCAATCGAAACTGTTGCAACTGACAGTACAATTCGTAATATGCTTGACTTCAGGGATTTTACTATTCATACCACCAATTTCTTCTCGTGCTGCATCCCTGCAAATGTAGCACAAAGTGCTTCGTCATGTGAAGAACAATGAACCCCAGCTGCTGTTCCTTGTAATATTTTGCTCTTTCATCGTCAACCAAATTTTTAAATTCCTTCTGCATGGTATTACAATATCGTTTCATACCAAAATTTCAGCGCTAGTCACTTGTGCGGGTGTATACTATATGAGAATTACCACCCGTCTCTTCTGTTATCCCCACTTACTTTTTAAAGAATTCCGACTATAATTCGCTACGCTTCCTCTTTTTGTGCAAATAGCCATTCGACCTGTGCACGTCCTTCATACCGCGAACACCAGAATTCTCGCGGACAGATGAGACTTGCAGCGACCGAAAAATTCCACGCCGCAACACTAAATGAAATGCTGCACTGTACCGAGTTCTTCTGGGAAGGAACGAGCAAAGCCGAGACAGGCCGAGCCTTGGCCTGGACGTGGCCCGCAGTCCCAGTCTGTATGAAGTCTGGCGTGCCATGGCCGGTCTTGGCTTAGAGCTTAAGCGAGCTGCGACGAAGGAGGGGATAAACTCTACACAAATATTATTCAGAACGCTTTGTAAAAGTGCATTGGTTGCATTGCTATCAGCACAATTGACTAAGAATGGTGTGCATTCTTTCTTTTAACAGGATCATCAGTAATTCTCCAAGAAACATTTGGACAAAAACTCCATTGGAGTCTTTTCTGCCAGTAACTGTCATTTATGAAAGTATTTCTGCTAAGAAAATCAAATTTATCGTAAGAATCCCAGGACTCACATCGCACATCGCACACATGTAAGAGTGAGTATTAAGATATTTATTTTTGAGATGCATGGAGTGGTGCGCATTGGCTGGTCGCAATGCGTACACTCCACCACATGAAGCCTTCTGATCAATAAACTAAACGACGTCTTACTTTTTTTTTTTTTTTACCTAGAAGAAAATCATGGTGCTGCCCGCCTAAGTAGCAAATCGGTAGCGTTACCGCCTCCCATGCGAGAGGGCCAGGGATCGATTCCCGGCAGGGAACTCGGTGTTGTGTGTACTTCATCATCATTGTCATTGACACTCAAGTCGCCGAAGTGGAGTCTACTAAAAAGGCTTGCAATACGGCGACCGAACTCCCAAGTGGTTATCTCGGCCAATAAATGTCATACGATCATTTCATTTCATTGTGCCATTTCTACATAGGACTAAAGGTAAATACCAGTTGTCACTACGGTCGCAGGTTCGAATCCTGCCTCGGGCGTGGATGTGTGTGGTGTTCTTAGGTTAGTTAGGTTTACGTAGTTCTAAGTCTAGGGGACTGATGACCTCAGAAGTTAAGTCCCATAGTGCTTAGAGCCATTTGAACCAGTTGTCATATGTGCTGTAGCTCGAAGGGCAGAGATGACCAAGATTTTGGCACACCAACCATGCACTGGTAGGGCGCCACAGCTCTCTCGACATGCTGCATACTTTCCCCACTACCACGCAACACAATCTGAGTATGGGGAGGGGAAGAGGGGGAACTGCGAATGGGACAAATTTAAATGCAGTACAGTCACATCGCATGCGACTTGGTTTTATATTTCATATTTTTCCACAACACAGATCACAAAAAAACAAAATTTCAGAATTATTTATTTTTGATGCGCTGGAAACTTGGAATAATTTCTGTCTGGTACAGACTCTCAGTATGCGGACAGACGCAGAAAATTCCACAAATTTTCGCACTCACGTTGCTATGCAGTCCTGAATGATTTAGTTTTATAACTGAAAAGAGCCTTTAACATTTTTTAGTCGGAATGTTTTATGAAATTTGCAGCCTGATTACGCTACCTGAAGAAAACGTCCTGGGCAGTTTTAACGTAAAGTAATTTGTCTTTTAAATGTCAATTACAACGGTGATCAATCCGCCCATCTGAAATGGCAAACAGGAAACGGAGCAAATATGTAATGTTGGTAGTGTCGTCAAAACGTTTAGAATACTATTCTTGTAATTTTTGCAACGCCACAATGAATTCCTCAAAACTCGTATTCTTTATCTTCAATGAGCTTGGGATTGGATGGTTTTCTTTTTTTCAGGTGATTTTCTTTTTTAAATGTATCACCATCAAGTGCTTCTCGCTGCAAATTTAGCACAAAGTGCTTCAGTCTGACGGTCACTGTAAGTTTTTGCTCTTTCATCATCAAATAAATCTTCACATTCTTTCTACATGGTGATATAATGTTGTTACATAGTAAATTTGCAGTAACCATTGATTATGTCATTTATGCTGGGAATTTTTTTGTCTTGTGTCATTAACATCGTTTAAAAAAACGATTGTGACGATAGCTAGCTCGAATATTTCCAGAATGAAACTTTCACTCTGCAGCGGAGTGTGCGCTGCCCAGTCGGCAGAGCACTTGCCCATGAAAGGCAAAGGTCCTGAGTTCGAGTCTAGGACCGACACACAGTTTTAACCTGCCAGGAAGTTTCAGTTAGAATGTTCCTTCTTGTGCAAACAGCCATTGGACGTGTGAACTTCCTTTATACGACGAACAAATAGCGAAGCCGACCGCGGTGGCCGAGCGGTTCTAGGTGCTTCAGTCCGAAACCGCGCGACTGCTACGGTCGCAGGTTCGAATCCTGCCTCGGGCATGGATGTGTGTGATGACCTCAGGTTAGCTAGGTTTAAGTAGTTCTAAGTTCTAGGGGACTGATGACCTCAGATGTTAAGTCCCATAGTGCTCAGGGCCATTTGAAACAAATAGTGAAGGGTAAACACCACTGACACAGCGATTCTGTGGAACTGAAAGATGTTGTGAAACCGAAAAATGTCGCACAGCAACGCAGCAGGAAATATCGCGCTGTACCAATTACTTCTGAGAAAGACCGAGTAAAGGTGAGACAGGACGAGCTTCAGCCCGGACGCGGTCCACCCCCCTAGCTAGCGTGATGTGTCGCACGCCGTGGCCGACCTTGCTTCTTAGCTGAAGCTCATGAATATCGACAGCCTCATCAGAAATTTCTACCGCAGTCCTTGAATAGTGGGAGGAGGGAGAATGAACCATCTGGTGACCTATGTTTACCCTTTATCTGTTTTCAGTAGGCAGTGTCACCTCATTCCAGTTCATCACATATATCGACATCATTTGATTAAATTGTCCGCCTAAAGTATCCTCTTCCTGCAGTAAAGCAAGTATGCAGTTACTGCAATGTGCAGAACATGGAAGCGGAATCCAGGTTGTACTGTTGTGCTTCGCTATTCATGCCTGTACTGTATCCCAGCGCTATTGATCCTGCTCTTATTACTTATGACAACTGGGACGCACTTACTGTGTTACGGTATGGAAATATGATTAAAAACTAATCGTGTCGGCATAAGCACAAAACGCTTTAAGAAAACCGTCAACCGCTGTGATATGCCTACATGTGGTTCAAATGGCTCTGAGTACTATAGAACTTAACATCTGAGGTCATCAGTTCAAAAATGGTTCAAATGGCTCTGATCACTATGGGACTTAACATCTGAGGTCATCAGTCCCCTAGAACTTAGAACTACTTAAACCTAACTAACCTAAGGACATCACACACATCCATGCCCGAGGCAGGATTCGAACCTGCGACCGTAGCAGTCGCGCGGTTCCAGACTGAAGGGCCTAGAACCGCTCGGCCACTCAGGTCGGCGCGTACATGTGGTGTTTGCTTGTGCCGTGTCTCCCGCGGATACGCAGGGTCAGCATGGTTAATAGAATGTGGCAATGTTAGTTGAAGGGGTGGCCGGATGCCCTTCCTGCTGCCACCCTGTACCCCCCGGGAAGGAATTAGTGCACCCCAACAGTCTGCGACTAGTGTAAGCCATAGAATATTGCGAAAGTGTTCACATGTCAACGCGCCGTGTAACTGAGGCGGGACGTGGGGACCAGCCCGGTATTCACCTATGTGGATGTAGAAAACCGCCTGAAAACCACAACCAGGCTGGCTGGCACTCCGACCCTCGTCGTTAACCCCCCGGGCGGATTCGATCCGGGGCCGGCGCGCCTGCCCGAGTCCAGGAAGCAGCGAGTTACATGTGGAAATGAGATATTTATATAAAATCCTTTTCTGGGCTACAACTCTTTATTTATTTGTTAGAAGAGAATTTTGCTGAATTTATATCGTTGGACACAGTCTCGTACCAGAGCTGACCCGAGGAAAGGCAGGAAACCAAAAAGGCGACAGTGTGTCATACTGGCCCGAGTGCTGAAGGAAGTGGTGCGCCGGTGCGCTGCACGCGCTGCTGGGACAGAGTGAGGCTGCCGGCGCTGCCGATGGCATCTGCCTCGGCTGGGCTGCGAACCGCCGCTTTGACGTAAACAGCCGCAACGCGCGTACCTCGGCGGGCTCCGATACGTCGCCAGATAGGCCGTCCGCCGGCGGCCATCGGCCGCCCCCCGCCTGCCTACGCCTCCCTCGGCCGCTTCACAGACGGCCGACACGTCGTACTCGAGGCTGCGCTCACGTGTGGAGCGACACGGCGTCTGCAGATAGCAGCCGGCCGCCGCCTCCAGAGAACAATGTTCCCGGCAGCCCCACCTCTCTGGCTTTAAGCCGTGTCCGGCTGTCATTTAAGCGCCTATCTCGCCACATGCTGTCACTTGCCCTTCCAGTATTGCTTCCACTTTGGTTTTCTCTCATTGCTACCAACGGTATCTTCCTCGGCGCGCGACGTACGTGACAATATAACTTTGAGTTTTCCCTGAGGTCTTTTTCCATTTTATTTAGTGTTCACTGTGATTCATTTCATATGTTAACGTTTCACTACGTCGTTTATCAGGTAAACGCGATTCATAACGCTATGTTTAGCTATTGAAAAATCATGGTCGCACACACCTGTATTTATTAAACGACCAGATTCATCATTGACAGATGGATTATAAAATCGGAATCAGGTATGAGACAGCTCATAATCACTACCAACCATTATAGCACAAGGCCATGTCTCTATGTATCTGTAATTTTTAGCTATATAGCGTCCATTTCACCCGTGGTGTAGAGGCAGCGTCTTTGACTGCTAATCAAAACTCCTTCAGCTTTGAACCCAGCCACTGTTAAAATTTATAACACTCATCATCAATGGCAGCCGAAGACTTCCGGCATAGGAAGTCGCCATCGTTCTGCCAACGGCATTGTCAAAGAGGGCGGAGGGTGGAAACTGCCCCAAAAGGCGGAACAATCGCCAGTGATCAATGTCATGAGGATGCAGAAGGTAATAGAAACCACTGCATTAGAGACATATAATTGAAAAAGTGTCATAATGGTCTCTCCACTAGTGAAAGATACCCCATTAGCACCCATTCGGATCTCGGGGAGGAAACGGCCAAACGGGAGGGTGCTCATAAAAAGAATATGAAATAAATAACGACGGGATGAAATTCTACGTGTCGACGCATGGAATGTCAGAAGTTTGGACGTGGCAGCGAAGCTGTAAATACTGAAAAGGGCAATGCAAGGCTCAGTCTATATACAGTGGGGACAGTGAATTGAAATGGAAAGAATATAAGGAGGAGGGTCAGAAATATCAACATCAAATAGTATGACGGGAGTAAGATTCTTTATGAATAGAAAAGTAGGGCAAATAGCGATATGAACACTTCAGTGATGGCGTTGTTCTCATCAGATTCGAAACCAAACGGAAGCTGACAGCAACACTTCAGGTCACAAGATCACAAGCAGTCGATGAGGAGGTAGGGAAAGTATTTAAGGATACTGAATGCACAATTCAGTACGTAAAGGGAGATGAAAATCTAATAGTCACTGGGGACTGGTATGTGATTGTAGGGGAAGGACTCAAAGCTTTACGGGAGAATGTGGGCCTGGCAGAAATACAGAGGTGACAGACTAATTGACTTGCGCAGTGAGTTTCAGATGGTAATCGTGAATACTCTGTTCTTAAATCACAAGACCAGGAGGTATACCAGGAAAAGTCCCGGAGACACGGGAAGGTTCCAATTGGATTACTTCGTGGGCCGATCCGAAATGAGGTACTGGACGCATACTCAGGTGACATTCTCGTTATAACAACATGCTACTTAATGTTGCTGCAACGGAAAAACACATTCTTAAGCGGCTGTGGCAAAATAGCAACTACAAAAATATTCCACGACGTCTGCAGAATACCACGGAATACATCATGCTGTGAAAGCATTCCTGAGTGTCACATTTTACACAGGTCTGGGAGTCGAAATATCTTAATGATAAAAGAAGACGCAGCAGTCTAACTTTTGGAACTGTGGTGACAGAGAACCTTTATCAGTAACAGACATCGATGAAGACAAGGGAACACCCGTCACGTGTATGGCATAGATTGGTCAAACGTGGAAGACGAAATCTCAACCTTCAACTGGATCCGTTGTCTATAAGTAAATAGTTCCTACGAAAAAGGATGTAGAGAAAGAAGCAGCTAATGGGCAGCACACTTTCTGAACGACAGGAGCGGATATAAAATACCTGAATCACTTTGCTGGCAGCTGTGTTCCGAACCTGAACTGCTTTCAAACAACTACTATAATTTATTATCTAAACAGACAGCGTCATTAGTAACTGGCATTTTATGGGACAGACTATTAGCAGGGCACTTCTCTTATCAATTATTTGCTTTGAAATAACACCACATGCCTTAAACACCCACTGTAACTTTCCTGCGGGTCCAGCCGCGATTCTGGGTGAGTGAAACTGATATATGATCTTTTTATGCGGCAGCCATAAAGATTTGCACATTTGTGACGTTGTTCTTCATAATGGTTACGATCAGCTGAATTCGACTCTCCTCCCTAGCACCCGTAGAAGTAGCACGTGAAACGCCATGTCTCCCTAATGACGACAGTAAAGTATCGTTTCACAGACATATCAAAATTTTTATGAGGTACACGTTGATCCAAGGGATCTCATCCACCGCCCCCACAACACGAAGAAATTGATCATGACAGAGTCCTAGGCATACACATCTGGCTCGCCCGCGTCCCATATGACATCAATAGGACTGAAGTCATATGACTTTTGTGGGCGAGGGGGGGGGAGGGGGGCGGAGAGAGAGTGGCACCCTGACATCCTCGTAGTGCTCATTTCATTTTTCTAGTGTACAGAATGAAATTTCACTCTACAGTGGAGTATGTGTTGATTTGGCACTTCCTAGCGGATTAAAACTGTGTGGCGTACCGGGACTCGGACTAGGGAAGGTAAAAGAGGGAGGTACTGGTGGTAGTCGGGCTGTGGATACAAGACCTGAGTCGAGCTTGGATAGCTCATTCGATAGAGCACTTCCCATAACGGCAGAGGTCCCAAGTTCGAGACTTGGTCCGGCACGCAGTTTTATTGGTTCAGTGGAATGTTTTGCTGATGGCACAAGTCGCCTTTGGGGAGTTATAATGAGAAAAGGATGCATACTGTCGAGCAGTAGGATCCTATATAGAAGTAACTCAACAGTGAGAGAGAACGGCGGAAGTATCAAGAAACCAGTTTCACTCCATGTTATCGTATTCTATATTTGGATTACAGTATATATTGCCATTCATCTCTCGTTAATACATAAAAAAACTGAGATCTATGCGAATGGTGCTTTTGGAATTCGAGATAATATATAGTTATAATAAATAAGTTAATATAGGCGAGCACAGAATTTGTTTAAAAAACTCTACAACAAACGAACGTCCGTGACGCAGGCCTTTAATTCCGCGAATCTGCTGTACAACGCCCCTTAGAAACCGGATCGATACCACCATCACGTCCACCCTCAGCCAATGGTACACGAGGTTCAGGGAGTCCGTTAGTGTCATGAAAGGGACGAGTTCCGGGTATCTGTGCACGAGTGAAGCTTGTAAGGAACGGGTGCAATAGACATATATCCGGAGGCCAACCAAATCAATCCACCAAGAGTCTCGACAGTTGCTGTTACCGCCCACCACCGTACACAGATTGCTACGCAAGAGACTGAAGCTTCATGCCTACAAGGTGCAGCTGCCGCATGCTCTGCAGCCTGACGAAAGGCTAAAGTAGGAAGCATTTGCAATCGTCGCACCGACGATGACCCAGAGCATCTGAAAAAGGTGTGCTTCCGAGAAGCTTCCTTTCGTGTGTTCTGTAAGCCAAGCCGACATAGTCTGAGGATCTAGGGCTCGGAGAACCCCCGCTTTGGCATGGAAATTGTGGGACTGATTTTCTTTGCAGGGGCTTTACTTCGGAAACGTTGGAAAAATTTGCACTTACACAGATCGAAAAACTGCAACCTGACATCACGCTGCAGCAGGACGTGCAGCTTCGTAATGGGCCTCGATCGTCAGGGAGGCTTCGGACGAAACATTACCAGGTCGCTAGACTGGCAGAGGAGGACCTATTTCATGGCCCGCAAGTTCTCGTAACTTCACCTGTCTGTGAAAACGTCATTTCAGTAACCAACAACTCCACATCCAAAGAGAGATTTGAAAGTGGATAGATTTCTCTAAACCGTCAATAACTAAGCTTCCACTATACAGTTACAGGTGTTGTAACTATATCACTTTTATTATTTTTTAGAAACTGTTCTTGCTTCACCTGCAAAATTTAACAAAATCCAGTTACGAGGTTTTCATTGCCTATCACGGATGTGCGTTATTTACACGTTAGTCTTATTTATTAATAGCAGCTAAGCAGCAAAGTAAACAAAACAACACGCCACGTAGTAGATATATGTAACTGATTAAAGACGGCATTTGCAAAAACAGTAATTCCAGTGGAGTTCCTAAATTGTTCAGCTGGTTTCCAGCCTGTGTGTGCTGCAGCGCGCGACACAGGTTTCTTCATATGAACGACGTATTGTTACAGACGACGATCATGGTGTGGATCTAGTGAGACCACAATTTGCAGCGGTGACTTTGTTTAAAGTAAGGGACGTACGATGAATATTTCAGATACTGAATCAGTGATCCATCATGTATTTTGAGTAGCATGAGAGATTCTGGCTGATACACTATATCGCAATCCTTTCAAAAAATGTGTATGTAATCTTACGGGATGGCTAAGGTCATCAGTCCCTAAGCTTGCACATTACTTAACCTAAATTATCCTAAGAACTAACACACACACCCATGCCCGAGGGAGGACTCGAACCTCCCCGGGACCAGCCGCACAGTCCATGACTGCAGCGCCTTAAACCACTCTGCTAATCCCGCGCGGCCGCAATCCTTTCTCTTTGTCGTTACGCCTTATCGTGTTTTGATCTGGCACGTCAGAAAGAAATGATTCAAATTCCTTTAATCCAGTTCAAGCAATTATTCTCTGTTAAAATGGTACTGACTTTGCCCTAGCTGCCGGATCATGAGTTTCCGCGACTGATTTCTCGATGGTGGCACCTTTACATACGGCACTGGTTGCTCATTAGGGACATTAATCGGAAACTGATATTCACCAAGTCTCCAGAACACTTCCATTTCCATTTCCCTCGATGTCGTATTATCATACAGATGAACACGGATGTCTGAGTACGAAGTCCTTGTGCGTTACGAACAGCAGTCGCCTACATACTGCTGTAATGCACGTCATTTTCCAATGAGAAGGCGTCCATGATGTGGTAGAGGATTTGCCTCCTACTCTGCACGACGATAAAAAAAGTCAACAGTCTTATTAATTTCCATTTTATTTCTTATAACATTGCTAATATGTGTTGATTAAAAATAGCTTTCTTTTAGCTGATAATAACATTTTTAAAAATATTTCATAATTATAGTGTTGGAGAAAGTTCTTTATTTTCGCATTTGTGAATACTATACTTTGAACTTTGCGATTATCATTCTTCTTTCTTACTGGCATAAATATTATTTTATTTTCTTGTGGAGATAGTTTATTTAATCGTGTATGATTGCTTACCGGCACGTTGTCGTGTACTCTATTTCAAACAAAAGCTAAAGTAGCCGTTACAGTTCCCCTGCGTCCCACTTATCTTAATACTGGATGTGGCAGTAGGTTCTTGAACGTCGGTATTCTAAAACAGACGTGCTAATTTTTAACAAGCGCTAAGGAATTTCACGAACTCAGACATGTTTGTATCTAATTCTAGAGATTATTGCACACGCTGAAATCGAACACAATTGCACACGTGCGACTCATATTAATATTTGTGAAGTATCATTCTTTCTAATGATAATTCAGAAGAGACGAGGGTAAACTCTTCACCCCTACATTTGTTTCCCGCACGAGTAGGGAATGGAAATCACACCGTTTCTAGACACCCACATAACCACTGAGGTTCTGTTTCCGAGCGGCAGTAAAATTTCTGGGAAGATCGACGACTGGGCCATTTAAACTCATCAGGAGCGGGCAGGCGGGATTCCTGCGTTAAGCTGCGTCTGTCCGCTGCACCTCAAACGGAACAAGATGGGCCGCCAGGCGCGTTTTAGTGCCGAGGAAGAGGCGTCACGCAGCCGCTGATATTTAGACAAACAGACCAATGGCGTGCATCTCTGTGGTGTGCTCCGACTACTACGGCACTGCAGACCTTCACGGTGGAGTTTCGGCATCCCAACGGATTCTTTATGGTCGCTTTATGAGGGGCTGTAAAGGTGAAGTACCAGAATAAAGCGACTCCCAGTGAAACACAGTGGATACCTCGTCTTCAAAGGCCGTGACGCGGCAATAGCCAGCCGCCTCGGATGTGGTGCTGGCTCATGTATATTAATTTACCTCCAATTTTTGCCACTGGAACTGTTACCTTAGAGCTTATTACGGTGAATTAAGATATCTTGAGTTAAGGTGGCAATTTGTAATGCAGCTACGAACAGCCAGCAACCAGTCACTCTGGCATTATGTTACTTAATGAGCCGTTTTATAGTACGTGTTTCAAGGTGCACTAATCTTTCGAAATTTTGATGCATGTTTTCTGAAACCCAGGCATGAAAATGTACTCCATCACTAAGTTCTTGTATCTCACTACGACACCTTCACTCTCCCGCATATGTTGTGAGAAAGAATGATAGTAATTTACAGAGAATCTGAACGATAGTGAGTTTGTAAATCCCAGTTGTAAGAAACCCATGAAACCCATACTAATCACCTGTGTCTTTCCTTCTAATCATGCCAAACGTGCGCGTGCAGTGGTTAGCACAATGGATTCGCATTCGGGAGGAGGGTGCTCCAAATCCATGTCCAGATTTCGAGATTGAAATTTTCCTTCGTTTACCGAAAAGCAAACATGGCACCACTGAAAAAGCCACGGTTTTTTCAGAATCCGAGTTTCAGCTTCGGCTGTAATGACATCTTTGTGAACAGTACGTTAAATTCTAGTTGTTCCTTTTTCCTTCCACTGATGGTCTGCATCCCGTTCTGCTACTAAAATAGCGGTTATCATTAAGCGTTCTTACATTAGTTAGTTGCTTATAAACATAACAATTACATACGTTACACTAAATTACTGTAACTATTCCACACAGCAGATACAGGAGAATGAAAGACGTTAGTGTAACGTTTATTTTTCTATAGAAAGGAATCTTCTCCGAACAAAGGGAAATAATTCTGACGTTGACAGAGGAAAATAATTTTTTTATTCCTCTCCCCCTTTATAGTTCTTTTTCTTTATTGAGTCAGCTATATTTATCGTTTTCCTGTTTACATCCCATAGAAATCAAAGTCAAATGGCTCCACCTTCAAGCTCAAGGTTGCGGAAAGAGATGCAGATACGTAATGTTTATCATCTGATACGGAGGGTGAGGACTCTGTTCTGAAAAAAATAGTGTACTGAATGAGCACACAGATCAAGAATTTCAGCAATAAGCAACAGGTGCCTCTTACACGAATCATGCATCCATTCCAACCACTAACTACACAGATTTGTGTATAAATTACAAAATGTATCAGATAAATTTGAAAATACCCTGTGTATATGGTGTACATGAAAATCTTGTATCGCTATTTAGCGTTAAGTCATAGATTTTTAAGCACTACAATTTTTTGTGTTAACACTTCGGCAACACAGGCTTCTGGCTTGAGTATTTATTAATTTTCAGTGATAGTCATAGTTCTAAATCGTTATTTACACGAATTTTATGAAATTATAATTTCCATTACATAAGAATTTGCCCGATCATTGCATTGTTTACGGCTCTTTTTGGGTTATTATTAATTATTTATTACAATTGCGTGGGGTTATTACAAAACATTGCGCTCAAATTTGGAAATATATACTTTCAAGCTTTTTTCTTCAGAGGATCGTTGCTTTAAGAGGCTACTGTCAGATCCATAATCCGCCAGCCCTCCACGCAATTTGTATATCCCCGTAATGGTTTACTGCCGAGCGAGGTGGCGCAGTGGTTATCACACTGCACTCGCATTCGGGAGGACGACGGTTCAAACCCGCATCCGGCGATCCTGATTTAGGCTTTACCGTGATTTTCTTGAATCGCTTCAGGCAAATTTCGGGATGATTCCTTTGAAAGGTCACGGCCGAATTCCTTCCCCATCCTTCCGTAGACCGATCGGACCGATGACCTCGCTGTTTGGTCCCTTCCACCAAATCAACCAACCAACCAATGGTTCACTTATCGTCGAAACATTAAACAGAAAAAATTCCTTACTTTAATGACTATCGCAGTAAAGTAGCAGAAGTTACAGTTATATGAATCGAAGTAAAAGAATGATACCAAAAAGAGCTCTTTGGCGCATGTCAACGAAGGAATCAAAATTTTGGAGAACCCATTTTAAAAAGATTAACTTTATTAATTTATATACTCGAGTCACACATGAAAAATGTTTGTACAAAATAGAACCAGATTACAGACCTCGACCGAGAACAAAGATAATATTGATTGATTAGCGAGCAATATCAGTATATGTCGATATGTGCAATAATTCGCTAAGCCTGTAATTTTATTCCAAACACGAACATGATGTTATTACAACCTGAGGATTTTCTCGCTCTAATGTTAACGACCTTAGTCACTATTTTGTTATATGGATTGTGTGATTAGGGCGTACCCATCTTTTCTGTACGTAATCGAATGCGATATTTGGGATTATTTGGAAAATTACTGTGACTAGTAAAATGCTGTGCCTCATTAACTACTAACAGAGAACACACAAGGGAACACACACTTCTGAAACATTAACAAAAGAGAACTGGACTATTACCGCTGTGCTATTGACTAGATACCGTACTTGGCGTCAGGTGAGTTGCAGTATTAAGCGAAGACAATACCAAGTAGGTAATTGTGTGCTACGCCGATCGCCCAGCGCACTAAGTTCGTGCTGCAGCTTACAATGGCTGCTGCAAAAGTATTTAGAGTCAACGCTTATCTTCGTTCAGCTGGCCAATTACTTGCCGGTGACTGGGACAAAACTAACAAGGGCGGCCTCTGATTGGAGATCCAATTTAGCTCAACAGGCTCGCGAAGCCGGTGCTTAATTCTGAATGCGCGCCCAGTAGCAGATAGTGTAATCGAAATAAGGCCATCAGGGGATTAGTGTGAGTGGGTCGCTAAGTGGGTCCGCGCTGTCTCCCACCGCCAGGGACGCGACGAGCTGTCGGTAATTGTGATGAGAGCGAGAGAGACAGAGAGAGAAAGAGACAGAGAGAGAGAGAGAGAGAGAGAGAGAGAGAGAAATGAGGCCGGCGCGACTGCAACACTGAAACCAGTGGGCGGAGCCTCAGCTACGGGGAAAGAGCGTGTTTGCCTCATATCACGTGCTGGCCTGGTCAACAGTTACCATTGCCGCAGTGGCCCTCGCTGTATCTCCGAGGCGTGTAACGGGCAAGAGCAAGTTGGTAGCAGAGATTTGGCGCTACGCTTACTTTCCAGCGTACAACCGGGTCACACCGGTAGACTACCGAATACTTGTTTCTAAGCTTGCCTGCATCAAATCATTTGACTGTTAAGACGTATATAACTGTGCGCTATCAGATTCTTCCCTAAGCCATTACGTAAGCGTCATCGAAAGAAGCCTAATCTGGGCTACAAGCCAGGTAGAAATCACTTTTTTGCATAAAGACAGGTCCTGTAAAATTTTTTGTTACATCCATATGTCGTCAAGAATCAACCAACCATCCGCCTCTTTCACAACTGGAAGAGTTAGATGCTTGCGCCGGAAAGTAATGAGCCTCTGCAATGTATTTAAACTGGAATATATATATACACACATTCAGAAATGATGGTAACTGTAAGATATCGTTCCCGAACATCCCCCCAGGGGATCCACAACTCTTTTGTGGATACGTGCGTAGCGAGCACGGGACCCCGAGCTGATGTGGCCTTCCTTCCTTTCCGGGCTGCATACCTTCCCTTTCCGCATCCTTCCCCATTCCCCATCTTCGCCACTCCCCCCCCCCCTTCACCTCTGGCTCTTTCTTTCCCTTTCTCTGGGGTTATGGTTTGTGCCTACGTCCGGAGACGGACGCTTGTACATATACTACATTCTTCGCCTTCATTCCTTGCTTGTAAGTCTTCATCCTTCCTTTGTCCTTCTCTTTTCCTTACCTCTTCTCTCTACCTTCTCCGCTGCGGCGTTTGAGACCTCTCTTCTTTCCTTTCCCTTTCTCTTTCTTCCTCCCTGTGCGTGTCTGAAGGCCAACCCACGCACTTCCATGCGTAGCCGGTGACGGGGTAACGCGTAATTCCCCGCCCCGGGTAGACAGGTAGGACACGTACGTACCCCCTGGTAACGGCCAGGCCCAGGGAGGGGTGATTACCCGAGCTGATACCTTCCGAAAGTGCCGATTGGTCCCTCCGTCCGTTTGTCGGGAGGTGTGACCTGAGGTGTGAACAATCACCTAAGGCGGGAGTGCCCTCAGAGAGGGCCCCCACAAGGGAGGAGCGCGCCATCGGAGACGCCGGTAATCATGGGGGATTCTTCCGCAATGGTTTCCTCACCTTCCACTATGTCTGCTCACAAACGTAAGTTCACTGAGTCTCAACCACAGTCAGTTCTTCCATCGTTGCCACAGTTCCTTGTTGTTTCTCGGTCTGACGAAGGTCACGACTTCTCCACGGTCAACCCTTTCATTATTCAGAAAGGTGTCGACGCAATTGCAGGTCCTGTAAAGTCTTGTTCCCGATTACGGAATGGCACCCTGTTGTTAGAAACAGTCAGTGCCCTCCAGGCACAAAAATTGCTGCGTACCTCACTACTACACACCTTCCCTGCCCGGGTGGAGCCGCACCGTACCTTAAATTCCTCGCGTGGAGTCGTTTATACACGCTCCCTCTATGGACTGTCTGACGAAGAAATTCAGCACTACCTGTCTGACCAGGGCGTAACGGCTGTTCATAGGGTTATGAAAAGGGTTGACACGAACATCTTTCCAACCCGCACTGTCTTCTAGACATTTGACAAAGTTCAACTACCATCGAAAATCAAAGCCGGCTATGAGATAATTTCCGTTCGCCCTTACGTCCCGAACCCTACGCGTTGCTATCGGTGCCAGCGATTCAATCACACCAGCCAGTCCTGTTCCAATCCGGCCAAATGTGTTACGTGTGGCAGGGATGCCCATGAGGGTGCTTGTCCACCTCCATCCCCTCGCTGCATCAACTGTATGGGTGACCACGCCGCTTCCTCTCGAGATTGCCCCGTTTTTAAGGACGAAACACTCATCCAGGAAATTAGGGTGAAGGAAAAGGTGTCTACCTTTGCTGCTCGAAAATTATTCGCCAGTCGACAGCCCACCGTGCCTCAGAAAGGAAACTACAGCACTGTCCCTGCTTCTCCTCGGCCAACAAAGGAGGCGGCCACGCAGACTTGCGACCTCACCTTTAGTGCCACGGTCGTCAGATCGGCCAGCGCAAAGATCGCCCGTTCAACCTCACCACTTTCGCCTGCCCACTCTCTGGCTCACCCTTTGTCGAGTTCTGCTAAATCTCGAGCCCAAAAGTCAGACACCAAGACTTCGAAAAAAGAGCATACTCGTGAGGAGTTTTTACGTACGGCAACTTCCCAACCATCGGTTCCTCCTTCCTCTAAACATCATACTTCCAAGAAGGCTACAAAGAAACCCAGTTCCTCTCCTTCTCCGCCAAGGCGTGTCCCATCTACAGCACCACCTGGCGGAAGTCGCCCTCGGCCGTCTTCTGTGTCGCCGAGGCGCACTGCTGGCGGCCGATCAACCGGCCGGTCGCTGGTGGCAGGAGCTGCTCCTGACCAACCTATGGATCAGGATCTTCTCCCTTCGGCTGAATGCCATTCCAAGCTGTCGGTCGCAAGCTCAGAGCAGTCGTTGAGTTGACAGCGACCTTGGTCGCATTCCTCCATTTTCTGTTCACCCTATGTCCATTATCCACTGGAATATCCGCGGTATTCGAGCCAATCGGGATGAATTGTCGATCCTCTTACAATCCTACTCGCCGGTCATCTTCTGTCTTCAGGAAACAAAGCTGCGTCCCCATGACCGCTTTGTTCTCCCTCATTTTCAGTCCGTCCGATATGATCTCCCCTCTGTTGAAGGCACTCCAGCACACGGAGGACTCATGATTCTTCTCCATGAAACTGTCCATTATCACCCAATCCATTTAAACACTTCCTTCCAAGCTGTCGCCGTCCGTCTTTCCCTTTCCGGATACACGTTCTCTCTTTGTACTGTATACATTACATCGTCCACACCAATGGCACGAGCTGATCTCCTTCATCTTCTTGGTCAGCTTCCACCCCCATATTTGCTGGTTGGGGACTTCAATGCCCACCACCCGCTTTGGGGATCTCCACATCCTTGTCCACGTGGCTCACTATTGCTAGACGTCTTCCACCAAGCAGATCTAGTTTGCCTCAACACTGGGGTCCCTACGTTTTTGTCTGCCTCCACGGCAAATTTATCTCATTTGGACCTTGCGGTCGGTACTGTTCCGCTAGCTCGGCGCTTCGAATGGTTCGCCCTTGATGATACACACTCCAGTGACCACTTTCCATGTGTCCTTAGACTGCAGCCTCAACGGCCATATATGCGCCTGCGACGCTGGAAGTTTGCTCAAGCCGATTGGACACTTTTTTCGTCTCTAGCGACATTTGATGACCGTCACTTTCCCAGCGTCGACGATGAGGTCACACATATTACCGACGTTATTCTTACAGCTGCGGAACATTCAATACCACGCACCTCCGAATTGCCCCGGCGCCCCCCAGTTCCTTGGTGGAACGAGGCATGCCGTGATGCACTACGTGAGCGGCGACGTGCTCTCCGCGTTTTCCGCCACCATCCTACTTTGGCCAACTGTATCCGCTATAAGCAGCTACGAGCGCGTTGCCGTCGTGTCATCCGCGATAGCAAGAAGGCAAGCTGGAAATTCTTTATTAGCTCATTTAACACCTTCACTCCCGCCTCGGAAGTTTGGAGTCGGATTCGACGGTTCTCAGGCGCGCCTAGTTTCTCCCCGGTCTCTGGGCTCACTGTCGCGCATGACACATTAGTGGACCTCGTCGCAATTTCTAACTCGTTGGGTCAGCACTTTGCCGAGATTTCGAGCTCTTCAAATTACCCGCCAGCGTTTCTCCCGAAGAAACGTGCAGCGGAAGTGCGACCTCTTGCTTTTTCCTCTCAAAATCGCGAAAGCTACAATACTGTTTTCTCCTTGCGGGAACTCCAACATGCACTCTCTTCTTCTCGCTCCTCCGCCCCAGGACCAGATGGTATCCACGTCCAAATGTTGCTGCATTTATCAACCCATAGTCTGCGTTACCTCCTTCGCCTTTATAATCGAATTTGGACCGACAGTACTTTTCCCAGACGATGGCGGGAAGCTATCGTCGTTCCTGTTCCGAAACCTGGAAAGGACAAACATCTCCCCTCTAGCTATCGCCCCATTTCTCTCACGAGTAGTGTCTGTAAGGTTATGGAGCGTATGGTGAATTACCGTTTAGCGTGGTGGCTGGAATCCCGCAGTCTTTTAACACCTGCCCAATGCGGATTCCGAAAGCATCGTTCTGCAGTTGACCATCTTGTTGCTCTCTCCACTTATATCATGAACAATTTTCTCCGGAAACGCCAAACGGTAGCAATATTTTTTGATCTGGAGCGAGCATACAATACCTGTTGGAGGACAGGCATCCTCCGCACACTGTTCTCTTGGGGCTTTCGAGGCCGGCTGCCCCTTTTTCTTCGCGAATTTATGGCAGAGCGCACATTTAGGGTGCGGGTGAACACTACTCTCTCCCGCACTTTCTCCCAAGAAAACGGGGTACCCCAGAGCTCCGTGCTGAGTGTTGTACTGTTTGCCATCGCTATAAATCCAGTTATGGATTGTCTTCTTCCCGATGTCTCGGGCTCCCTCTTTGTGGATGATTTTGCGATCTACTACAGCTCTCAACGGACCAGCCTTCTTGAACGACGTCTTCAAGGATGTCTCGATCGCCTCCACTCTTGGAGCATCGAAACAGGCTTCCGTTTCTCTCCCAGTAAGACCGTTTGTGTTAATTTTTGGCGACGTAAGGAGTTTCTTCCGCCCTCCTTACATCTAGGACCTGTCAACCTTCCGTTTTCAGACGTCGCTAAATTCTTGGGTCTTACGTTTGACAGAAAGCTGTGCTGGTCCTCCCACGTTTCCTATCTTTCGGCTCGCTGTCTGCGATCGCTTAACACCCTCCGTGTCCTGAATGGTACCTCCTGGGGAGCGGACCGAGTGGTCCTTCTCCGCCTCTATCGCGCCTTAGTGCGCTCGAAATTGGATTATGGAAGCATAGTCTACTCCTCTGCTCGGCCGTCTATTCTTCGGCGTCTCGACTCTATCCACCACCGTGGATTACGTTTAGTGTCTGGAGCTTTTTACACTAGCCCTGTGGAAAGCCTTTATGCTGAGACTGCTGAACCTCCGTTGTCCAATCGGCGAGCGGTCCTTCTAAGTCGTTATGCTAGCCATCTGTCTTCCATGCCTGCTAATCCAGCCCATGCCCTTTTTTTCGACGCCTCATTTGATGTAGGGTATGCTGGCCGCTCCTCCTCCCTACTACCCCCGGGAGTCCGCTTCCGTCAACTGCTCCATTCTCTTTCCTTCCGCTTTCCTAAAACCTTTTTGACAACTTCGGGTACAGCACCGCCTTGGCTCCGTCCCCGGATCTGCCTGCTCCGTGACCTTTGTCGATTTCCCAAGGATGGTACCCCTACACTTGTTTATTGTCGGGCATTTGCTGCTCTATGTGCACAAATGACGGACGCCACATTTATTTACACCGACGGCTCGAAAACATCGTTAGGTGTAGGGAGTGCCTATATTGTTGGCGACACCCCAAATCAATTTCGGCTTCCCGACCAGTGTTCGGTGTATACTGCGGAGCTTTACGCTGTTCTCCAGGCTGTCCACTACATCCGCCGCCATCGGCGGATACAGTACGTTATCTGCTCAGATTCTCTCAGCTCTCTCCTCAGTCTCCAAGCTCTTTACCCTGTGCACCCTCTGGTCCACCGGATTCAGGACTGTCTGCGCTTGCTCCATCTGGGGGGCGTCTCGGTGGCGTTCATCTGGCTCCCGGGACACGCTGGTATCTGTGGGAATGAGGCGGCCGATATAGCGGCCAAGGCTGCAGTCTCTCTTCCTCGGCCAACTATTCAATCGCTTACCTTCACCGATCTACGGAGCGGTTTATGTCGCAAAGTTGCTCATTTATGGCATGCGCATTGGTTAACACTTCCCAATAATAAATTGCGGGAAGTGAAAGCTCTTCCTTGCGCTTGGACTTCTTCCTCCCGAACGCGTCGTCGGGAGGAGGTAATTTTAACTAGACTCCGGATAGGGCACTGTCTTTTTAGCCATCGACATCTTTTAAGCGGCGATCCTCCCCCACTCTGTCCCCACTGCTCTCAGCTGTGGACGGTAAGACACCTTTTAATTGAATGCCCCTATTTTAATCCGTTATGCGCCCGCCTACAGCTATCGCCTGATCTATCGTCGATTTTAGCAGATGACACGCGCTCGGCCGACCGCGTTCTCCAGTTTATTAGTGCCAGTGAAATGACGTCAGTCATTTGAAGTTTTTTTTTGGGGACAACCAACCCCTTTCTGTAGTGGATTTTTAAGCCTTCCTTCTGCTTTTAGTTTCTCCAATTTTATGACTTTGTTCCCATTGCTGCTGATTTTCAGTTTCGGTTTTTTTTTTACTATTTCCTAAGTCACAGGCTGGGCGCTAATGACCATAGCAGTTTTGCGCCCTAAAACCAAAAAAAAAAAAAAGTTCCCGAACATGCCGTGGGATCGTCCGTTAGGGACACCACAGGCGGCATCGACATCATATGGAAGGAGACTTTTTCTGCTTTGGAGCTACTCGGTTGTCTTTCCCTAATACATCTAAGGAGGCTCAAGGGCTAGTGACTTTCCCCATGACGGCAGCTGTTGAGCTAGGGAAATACCCTGGCAGTAAGTAGCAGTTGCCAGAAGACTGTTAGCGGGAGCAGAATTTGATAATGAACGCACTTTCAGTCTGCTCCTGAGGCTGACTGGTTGAAAAACCTGAACAACCATTTCAGGAGTTCAGAAGTAGCTCGCGGGATGAAGGAACAAGGCGACAGCTATCCTGATGTAATGCGCTTTATCTTTGCAGTCTTATCTTTTTCCCGTGCCAGTTTTCTTAAAACACCACTTCCTCATTTATCACATCGTCATACGGTACTTTGGCTCTTTCCGTATCTCATAGCTAGTACCTTAGGTCCACAAGCCTAAGTTAATTTACCTTCCAAACAACGTGAAGTATGGGCTATAAACCCACTAACTATTTCTGACCGGCGGCACCCCTGCCACATAATTTCCATATCCCGATATCGTTTCTTTCTGATTCCTCAAGGCGTACAGGACCTTGTCTGCCATACCGCACTGGATGCAGGAGGCATGTCGTGTCCTCTATGGGGACCGATCGGGTTATCCCGCTGGCCGGAACAGTACCGCAACATCACGCAGGGTGCTCATAAAGATAAACGTTCCAATGTGAGGACGAACTATGTTCTGTTGGATACTGCCTCACGACAGATAACACATGAGGATGCAGTATATCTGCGACGTTATGCTGTACCGACAGAATTTGTTGTATCACTTACTGAAGCATGGAAAATAGTGTAACACTTGTTTCTCCACGACTTGCGAAAGAGGGGACACTATGTTCGATTGTGGTTTTAGATATCTATAGGTGTGCAGTGGAAATGTCCATAGATTCTTCCATCATTGGTTCGTAGAATAATTTCGTATTTATCAGTGGACTACTGTAGATGTCCAACAATATTAATACTGTAGAATAACAACAGTTGTATTTTTTATTCATAAATATGTATAGGAAAACTAAGAACATTATTTACTACTCCATAATTTCTGCCGGACGTCTCATGGTTTATCAACGTCGTTGTGGCTCTATGTCAGATGAAGAAACCGAGTGGAAAACATGAATCTTTTGAAACTCTTGAGTAATAGAGCTACACTGGCAAAGCTTGCAGTACTTCTTACATATCTAAATTAGAGATACGGGTATTACCATTCCATTTTACTCCATAGATAAATCTTCAGTTGAATTGCATTACGTCCCATAAACTTTAATATTTTGCATATGAAAATCGATATCGCTGTTTTTTAATACGCAGATGAATCTTGTGGGGCTGTAAGAGTTACTTGGAAACGTTTTACGACGTTCTAATTTCGTCCACTTGTCTGCAGAAAGACAAAGCCATTACGTTATAAACAACTGCAGTAGTCCTTCTTAGCATTAGTTGCGCGATGGCAGTAATTGTGCAAAAACGGGATGATATGAATCCTGCGGATTTGTAACCTGTCGAAAAGATCTTGTTAGTAAATAAAACACTTATGCAGAAAACCCACGGTCTTCCGTTAATCCAGCTCTTAATACTTTTGAAAACAGTTGTTACTAAATAGTCTGTGCAAACATTTCATCATTGTGCTGGAGCTCAGTGATAAAAGAACCATCGTTTGTATCTTGGGCGGATGGTTTTTAGTACCTCTACGACTTGAGATAGCCTTTGTTGTACGAATCACTTCGCAACGAAACTTTTTTTTTAAGTCCAAAACCAGACATTCGACTGATCCCCTTTAGGCGAAGAAAATATTTCCCATTCTCTTCCTCATAGTCCTTGGACAACGACAAGTGTACAAGTAGTTAAAACATCTACCTAAAAATTTGAATAGGCTGTCGCAGCGTATTACACTCCTGCGTCTCACCCAATTTTGTACAGGTTTTTTGCTTCACATTACATATTGCTCTGTTATCTTACTGGTCAAGAAGAACGAGTTTTTGTTTCAGCGTGTGCTTCCAGACTAGTGTACACAGCGAAGCAGTAAATGACTAACAGTCTCTCGAGCAACTCCCGCCAGAGAACAAAGTGTTCTATTATGCCAAGTGGAGAAATAATAACTTACTTGAACTACAAGAATTCCAAGTATATTAACGAAAAAATCACTGTTTGAAGGTGAACCTATGCATAATGTGTCATTATGGCGCACTGCCGTCAAAAGCACAGTGTTAACAAATGAGCCCTCCCACCGGAGGTTCGAGTTCTCCATCGGGCATGTGTGTGTGTGTGTGTGTGTGTGTGTGTGTTGTTCTTAGCATAAGTTAGTTTAAGTAGTGCGTAAGTCTAGGGAACGATGACCTCAGCAGTTTGGTCCCTTAGGAATTCACACACATTTGAACATTTTGCAAACGTGGCTTATTAAACTGATAGTTCGGTAATTTTCACACCTGTCAACACCTGCTTTCTTTGGGATTGGAATTATTATATTCTTCTTGAAGTCTGAGGGTATTTCGCCTGTCTCATTTGAACATATTTTGAACAAATGAGAAAGTTGGAACAGAGCACAAAGTTTATCCTCTGGAATATCGATTTGTCATAATGAGACATTTCGGATCGCACAGGGCATGCTGCTGCAATGGTGATGCGTCGCTGGAATCGAATAAAGTCAAATACAGTGACCAGTGACTAATGGATCATACAATAGCCATAGTAAGAGATGACTGGCGTCGTATGTGTAGGCTGGATCAGTTTTCCAAAACACACGTTTCATTTCCTAAGAATGCTAGATTACACACACACACACACACACACACACACACACACACACAAACATTGGCTTGAATAACAAGTGATACCAGCATACCACAGTCTACGATATCATCTATATCTAGATAGCATTTCATCAGATGAGTGTTCGAATTTTATTGAGCGAACCGCATCAATTTAGACCTAGAAAACATAGTGACAAATTCAAATTTGGACCAGATCGAGACTACCCGTTAGTGGCGAGTACTCTCCTTGACCAGTTACATTGTTGCGTTTCGTGTGCCTACCCACGGGGTGGGCAAAAGGCTGATGATGCACGGGCAATCAGGCAGCCTACGCGACATTTCTGCACCTGCCGTGCACCCGCGGTCCACGGGCAGAGAGGGCCATCCATGTGCTAACCGCATGTCCAGAATACGTGTAAAAGGGCCGCCTGGTGGGTGGCCTACCTAAAGCACGCGCGTCTGCCCCTGGCAGTTGCGTGCCCTATGGTCATGGAGTAGCCCAAATTAAGCCATCCAAGTATGCCTCCAAGACCAACCCATACATTCATTCCCACTTATGCTGACCTATTTTTCCGGACAAACAACCGTAGGGCTCCTTACGGGGGTAGCACTCTACAAGAAATTGTTATTCAATGTCAGGAAAATTTAATTCAGTTGATATGTATTGCTTTGGTAGGTTAAGTCCCACTCCTCCATCATACTACTCCATAGGTGGTGCTATTCCTGATGGGAAGACAGTTGGTTGTTAGGAGTAGTTAGAGGATAACATAAGTGATATTAAATGTTCGGATCGATCCTGAGACCATGCTCGACCGGCCCAATTAGACAGTACAGGAGATCTGGCTACTAATCCAAATCAAGCTCAAATTTTAATTTACCACAACGTATTCCTTATATCACAGGTTCAGCATCTCTAAACGGAATTAATTTACAACTTTTCATGTAAAGTACTGGGTGATCAAAAAGTCAGTATAAAATTCAAAACTGAATAAATCACGCAATAATGAAGATAGAGAGGTACAAATTGACACACATGCTTGGAATGACATGGGGTTTTATTAGATCCACAAAAATACAAAAGTTCAAAAAATGGCGCTTCATCTGATCAGAATAGCAATAATTAGCATAACAAAGTAAGACAGAGCAAAGATGATGTTCTTTACAGGAAATGCTCAATATGTCCACCAGCATTCCTCAACAATAGCTGTAGTCGAGGAATAATGTTGTAAACAGCACTGTAAATCATGTCCGGAGTTATGGTGAGGCATTGGCGCCGTATGTTGGCTTTCAGCATCTCTAGAGACGTCGATCGATCACGATACACTTGCAACTTCAGGTAATCCCAAAGCCAATAATCGCACGGACTGAGGTCTTGGGATCTGGGAGGCCAAGCATGACGAAAGTGGCGGCTGAGCACACGATCATCACCAAACGACGCGTGCAAGATATCTTCCGCGCATCTGGCAATATGGGGCGGAGCGCCATCCTGCTTAAACATCGTACGTTCCAGCAAGCGTTTATCAGCCAGGCTGGAGATGATGCGATTCTGTAACATATCGGCGTACCTCTCACCCGTCACGCTAGCAATCACTGACGTTTTGCTGTCGAGCGCCATCTGTAGGACATTTTGTGAACTTTGTTTTTCTTTTTGTTCTAATAAAACCCCATGTCATTCCAAGAATGTGTGTCAATTTTTATCTCTCTATCTACATTATTCCGTGGTTTATTAAGTTTTCAAATTTATACTGACTTTTTGATCACTCGGTATTTAATTACTTCATGCTCACGGTTTCTAGTTAGTCGATTTTATAGCTTCAATTTAGTCTTTGTTTTCATTCATCTTCAACCAGATTTTGTATAAAGTAGCTGTCAGTTTCCTTTAACTTTTCTTACATGTCGTCTTTAATTTTTAACAGGATGGCTATTCATTCAGACATGATGTTACTGCTACCGTTCCACTGTAGCACTTTCACAACATTCAAAAATATGTGATGTAAGCATCCTCGGTACTGAAATCAATTTAAACGATTCATAGCAAATAAAGCATTAAGTGCTCAAGTAAGTCCTGTTAGATTTCACACTGAATACGCAACGGAGGCAGGAGGTATTTTTCACGAATATTTCGCGCATCGGGCCTCAACTGAAAACAGGAACAGAGCCCGGGTCACTCCAGACAACCGATGGGTAGAATTAGAAATCGATTCCGTCTGTTGTACGATCCTAGAGCACATTTTGAGCTCGGACATTATATCACTCCTTCGAAAAAAACGATTTCTCTCTCAAATACAGTAAGTGCATTTGAAGCAAACCTCGTTTTTATCATTCAAAATATTCTTCACTAATAACCAAAATAGGAAAACACAGAGTGTCTCCATTGATATATGACAGACTAATAGAACCCTCTACGATATATCGCACAGCCATTGTTCAACAGAAACGAATGTAATACCGGGTGTGCATCATGAAAGCTTAATAGCATATCTAGTATTCAGAGTACAAATAAATACAGTTTATCAGCTAGCGTAGGCAGCAAGCACTGTCAGTGCTCGCTTTCTGCTGGAAAGTCTCGTCACTCGATGAACGATTTGGAAAGTATTTTCGCATGGTGTCCGGGTCCTTAGACGCCAGAAAGGCATCTGGCCCAGACGGTATCCCCGTAAGATTTTATGTTGACTATGCTACAAATATAGCACCATTCTTATCCGTCATCTATCAGAGATCATTGGAATGGCGGAAAGTTCCACGGGACTGGAAGAAGGCCCAGGTCATAGTAATGTATAAAAAGGGTATAAAATCAGATGCACATAATTACCGGCCAATTTCATTAACATCGATTTGTTGCAGAATCATGGAATATATTTTGTGTTCAGACATAATGACCTTTCTAGACTCTGAGAAGCTCGTCTGCAGAAACCAGCACGGTTTTAGGAAACAGCGGTCATGCGAGACACAGCTGGCCCTCTTTGTACATGATATATAATAGACTCTAGATACCGGCTCCCAGATTGATGTAATATTTCTCGACTTTCGAAAGGTTTTCGATTCAGTTCCGCACTGTCGCTTGCTACAAAAAGTGCGCGCTTACGGTCTGTCCAATGACATATGCGGTTGGAAAGAAAGTTTTCTAACAGACAGGGAGCAGTATGTCGTCCTGAACGGGGTAACTTCAACAGAAACAAGAGTAACTTCAGGTGTGCCCCAGGGCAGCGTAATAGGTCCTCTGCTTTTTACGCTTTACATAAACGATCTGGTTGATAGTATTGACAGCGGCCTTAGACTGTTTGCCGATGATGCTGTAGTCTACAGGAAAGTAGTATCACACGAAAGTTGTGAACAAATCAATGAGGATTTTCAGAAAATAAATGCGTGGTGTAATGACTGGCAGTTATCTCTCAATAAAGTGTAACCTACTGCGTATAAAAAGACGAAAATCCTCATTAAAATACGAGTACAAAATAAGTGGTCAGTCTTTGGAAGCGGTAACATCAGTCAAGTATCTGGGTGTGACCATTCGAAATGATCTCAAATTGAATGATCAGATTACACAAGTAACGGGTAAGGCGAACTCTAGATTGAAGTTTATTGGTAGAATCCTGAAGCGATGCAGTCCTTCAACAAAGGAAATAGCTTACAAGACGTTAGTTCGCCCAGTCTTAGAGTATTGTTCATCTGTATGGGACCCTTACCACTTGGGTCTGATTAAAGATATTGAGAAGGTCCAAAGAAGAGCGGCAAGATTCGTGACTGGTGCATTTAGCCATCGCGAGAGCGTTACAAATCTCATAGAAAGTTTGAAGTGGGGCACACTTGCAGATAGACGACGCGCTAAACAGAAGGGGCTGCTCACTAAATTCCGAAATCCAATCTTCACCGAGGATGTAGAGCATATATTATTACCACCAACTTTCAAATCGCGTAATGATCATCATCCAAAGATAAGGGAAATAAGAGCTCGTACTGAGGCGTTCAGACAGTCGTTTTTCCTCGCGCGATCCGCGAGTGGAACAGAGGGGGGAAAATATGACTTTGGCGCGAGTTGTGCCCTCCGCCACACACCACTTGGTGGCTAGCGGAGTATATATGTGGATGTAGATGCAGAATGGTAACTTCATTTAAATGTAAATAAATGCAAGGTAATTCCCATAAATATAAGAAAGAGTCCTGTAGTATCCGAATACAAAATCAACGGTAAACGTATGGTGTTTGACACATTGGTTAAACATTTTCGAAACGACGTGAAATAGAAGGAACATGTGAAATATGTAACAGGGATGGCCAGTGGATGACTTAGATTTATAGGGAATCTTCAGGGAAAATGAGATACGTATGTAGAGAAGCCATTTACAACATACGACTACGACTAATTCTGGGATATTGCTGGAGTTTTAGGAGTTCTTTTTAAGAATTCATGACAGCAGACATCACTAAGATAACGGTATTACGTTAATGTAGCTCACATGTAGGTGAAGTACAGACATTAGGACTACTTAAACTGGTATCTCTGATTGAAAAGCGACGTTCTCGCGAAATACTGATGACTATTCGAGGAAGACTGCTCTACAAATCCACTGACTCCACACTATACCACGTGGAGGTAATATTAGATTAAGACACAGAGGTCGGGCTGCTCCGTATGAGAATGGAGTAGGAGAGAACTTGCTAATTCTGCAACTATCGTCGCCTGTAAAATGGCTTGTTGATTACATATGTAGATAAGGATTTCCTCCACAATAATAAAAATTCAAACGTACTCAATCTTCTGTTTGCAAAGCTGCTTGCGAGCTGGGATAATTGTCAGATTACATTCAACATAAGACAATATATATACGAGTGTGGGAACGAGGCAAGCTAGTAACCGGAAAAACAACTGAGTACAGGGAGGGAAAGGAGAGTGGCAGCGGGGGGGAAGGGGGGGGGGGTGTTAGGTCCTAGTTTGCGCGGTTGAGATACGATTGCCAGTGGACGGCAAGGCGGCAGAACCGCGCGTACATACAAATGCACTCGCGGCGCGAGTCCGGAGGAATAAGCGCAGAAGTGGCTCGCTATTAGAGCGCTAATGCGGTCACTTTGTTCTGCTGCGGACGCCCGCGTCGACAGGTACAAATGCGAACAGACCGCGAACGAGGAAGCTCTGAATGCGGCCGCGAGGCGCTATCGCCAGTGACAGCTCGTTAGTCTCTACACCCGAGCACACTATCACAACATAGAGACGCTTTCACCTGTCCTAGTGCACGCATCAAGCAGCAAATCTCCTAAGTTTAAAGCCAATTTTCCCATTTCTTGGTTTCTTATTAACAGACTTTTAGTATAATATTACCAGATCGTTCTTTGTGTTTGGTTGTCACATTCTTGTATGTATAAGCTGAGCTGCTTGGAATTCGAAAATCGTTCAAACATTTATCAGCACGATGTGCTATAATTCTCAACTCTACATTTTGTAAGTCTTTTCGCTTCGTTATTCCCTGCCGGAAGTGTTATCTTGTTAATAAACTGACGACTGAAAGGATTCTAGGTCTAGGTGGTAGATAACCCGGCACACGGCGCTTAGGAGTTGTTTCTGCCCAAGATTTCTTCCCTCTTTGTATTAGACGACGCGATGTTGCACGAGGCTACAGGTTACGTGCTGCATTTGGCTTGAGACACACAGTAATGCGCCGCGCCGGTTGATCGAGGGCTACATGAGCGTGGCTTAAGCGTGATGACGCACGCTGTATACAAACGAAGGGAGGGATACCGAACAGGCAGACTGACGATAGAAGCAATGAGGGGTGATTTCCTATAGTTTTCCTCATCTCACTTTTTAAGTATCATGTTTTAGGTATTCCTCTTGATCGTATCTTGAGTTACATTCACCAGAATGTCAGATGTGCACGATGTAACTGCAAAATATTTTGGTTAGAATTTGTGCTGTAGATTGCAATTTTGACGAGATTTCTATTCGGTTCACGATGTCGCTGGTGGGTTGCCAACACTTGAGTCTATGATCCGTTAAGGTTCAAGACGTTCTCATCTAGTGATTCTATCGCTTATCTGATACCATTATCAGTTGCTGTTACACTTTTTCCAAGTTCCCGTCTTGAACATCTTCGAAAATAAAAGTACGCCATCTGCAGGGTAACAGCAAGATAAAATGGCATTTTTTTTTTGGATAAGGCCGTAATTTGTTAAATTTTCCGAGTTTTTTCACAATTATCGGCCCGTGACTCATACCAAAGAACACATATGCTGACAGGCGTGAATATTACCGAACTATCGGTTTAATAAGCTATGGTTGCAAAATACTAACACGAATTCTTTACAGAAGGATGGAAAACTGGTAGAATCCGACCTCAGAGAAAATCAGTCTGGATCCCGGACAAATGTGAGAACACGAGAGGCAATTCTAACTCTACGACTTCTCTTAGAAGATAGGTGAAAGAAAGGCAAACGTATGTTAATAGCATATGTAGACTTAGATAAAGCTTTTTACAACATTCACTGAAATACTCTCTTTGAGCTGTTTGAACTTCTGAAGGTAGCACAGGTAAAATACAGGAGAAGAAAGGTTCTTTGTAACCTGTAGGAAAACAACAGGGCAGTGGTAAGAGTGGTTGAGAATGAGTGAGACAGGTTTGTAGCCTATCGCCGATGTTATTCAGTTAGTACATTGAGCAAGCAGTAAAGGAAACCAAAGAATAATTTAGAGTAGAAATTAAAGTCTAGGAAGAAGAAATAAAAATTTTGAGGTTTGTTGATGACAGAAACAGCAACGAACTTAGAAGAACAGTTGAACGGAATGGAGAGTGCCTTGAAAGGAGATTACATGATGAACACCAACAAAAGCAAAGGAAGGTGACACTGAGGGAATTAGATTAGGAAACGAGACACCTAAAGTAGTAGATGAGTTTTGCTATTTGTACAGCAAAATAATTTATGATGCCCGAAGTAGAGAGGATATAAAATGCAGACTGGCAAGGAAAGCGTTTCTGACGAAGACAAATTTGTTAACATCGAATATAGATATAAGTGTAACGAAGTCTCTTCTGCAAGTTTTGCGTGGAGTATAGCCATGTGTGTATGTGAAACATACGCGATAAGCGGTTTGGACAAGAAGAGAATAGAAGATTTTGGAATGTGGAGCTACGGAAGAATGCTGAAAGTTAGGTGAGTAGATTACGTAATTAATGAGGAGGTAGTGTATAGAACTGAGGAGAAAAGAAATTTATGGCAGAACCTAACTGGAAGAACGGATCGGTTGATACGACGCATTCTGAGACGTCAGGGTATCACCAATTTAGTTTGGACGGAAGTGTGCGGGGCTAAAAATCGTAGAGACGAAGAGATAAATACAGTAAACGAATCAGAAAGATGTAAGTTGGCAGTAGTTATTCAGAGATGAAGACAGACGCACAAGCTATGGTAGCATGAAGAGCTGCATCAAGCCAGGCTTTCGGCTGAAGAGCTCAACAACAACATTACTGATAAATGGCACAAATGACATTTTTGTAATTCAGCAGGCTAACTTGTGCTACGTATCACACTTTTTTGTGGCTAATGTATTCTAATTGATAGCAGACAGAATGTTATATGATTTCAGACAGAAAGCTGGTGCAGCGGTTAATGCACTGTACTCGCTTTCGATACGACCAGGATTGAAACGTCCGTCAAGCCATCCGTATGCAGACTTTTAGTGATTTCCCTAAATCGCTCAAGGCAGCTACAAAAGTGGTTCATTATACATCCGCATATTACTGAGGTAGATGGTGCAGTGGTTAGCATACCGGAGTCGGGAGAACGACGGTTCAAGCCCGCGTCCGGCCATACGGATTTCGGTTTTCCGTGATTTCTCTACATCGCTTCCGGCAAATACCCGGATGGATCCTTTGAAAGGGCACGGTCGACTTCCTTCCCTAATGCGATAGGACCTATGACCTATCTGTTTGGCCTCTTCCCCCCAATCAACCAACCAGTCATTGCACAGTGCTCTGAAACGACACGACCAGTTTCCTTCCCCGTCCTCTAATCCTCTGGTGTCTTTTCATCAACAGGACGTTATCCTCGATCGTATTTTCTTCCTTAAACTGTCCCAGAACACAAAGAAATGAAGGATAGTTGCAAAGCAGTACAAACATTGGACAAAAGGAAGAAGGTAATCCCACTTCTCAGGAAGGCGTCATTCAACGTTCTTCTGCAAGGTTTGATGAAAGTGACGAAATATATATTTAACTGATGGAAACCGGGATTCCAGCCGCTGTCTTCCTGGCTGCAAGTTTAGCTCTTACTTCTACGTGACTTGGTCGGTTGATAGGAAAACGGAATTAAGCTGTTAAATGCGAGAGTTTGTGGGGAAGGTGGCGGCGGTGTAAGTATTCGCACTTAATGACGTGGCCGGGATGATATTTACAGTAGTAAACGAAACTGTACGTATTGTAGCGACGGGCCTGTGATGAGCCACGATCCGCCGACATTTAATCTAACGAGGCTCCCGCGCTTGGGTTGCAACACTGATTGCGCGGCGCGGACAGCCGCGGTGTCCGTGCAGGAATAAAACGTCCTCGGCAGCAGTCACGAGTGCTGCGTCACTGCGCTACAGCGGCACGCGGCGAGGCCCGCGCGTCGGGCTGCCGCCTCCTGCGACTCAATCGTGCCCGCACACGGCTGGTGGCCACGTCGGCCCGGAGATGCCGCGAGCTGGGGCGCTAGTCCAGCCACGCTACTTCCACCGAGCAGCAGCTACGCTGAAGTGACAAAAACCACGTGACAGTGTTATGCGCGTATACAGATGGCGGTCGCATCGAGTACAAACGGTGTAAAAAGGCATTGCAATAACGGACCTTTCATATGTAGTCAAATGATTCGCGTGAAAACGTTTACGGCGTGATTATGGCCGCACGACGGAAATTGACACTCTGAAGGCGTAATGGTAAGTGGAGCTAGACGCACGGGACATCCCATTTCGCAAATCGTTAGGGAACTCAGTATTACGCGATCTATAGTGCACCCTCCTCAGATTTAGTTACAAGTTGGCACAGTGGGTAGGCCTTGAAAAACTGAACACAGATCAATCGAGAAAGCAGGAAGAAGTTGTGTGGAACTATGAAAAAAATTAGTAAAATATACAAACGGAGTACTCCATGCGCAAGATATGCAACATCTAGGAGTATATGAACTCAGGAGCGCCGTGGTCCCGTGGTTAGCGTGAGTAGCTGCAAAACGAGAGGTCCTCCGTTCAAGTCTTCTCTCGACTGAAAATTTTATTTTCGCAAAGTTATGATCTGTCCGTTCGTTCATTGACGTCTCTGTTCACTGTAATAAGTTTAGTGTCTGTGTTTTGTGACCGCACCGCAAAACCGTGCGATTAGTAGACGAAAGGACGTGCCTCTCCAATGGGAACCGAAAACATTTGATCGCAAGGTCATAGGTCAACCGATTCCTCCACAGGAAAACACATCTGATATATTCTATACGACATTGGTGACGGCATGTGCGTCACTTGACAGGAATATGTTGTCGACCCACCTAACTTGTACACTTAGCGAATGGGTAAAAAGATTCTTCTACCTTGCCCGATTTAGGTTTTCTTGTGGATGTGATAATCACTACCAAAAAAGTGATGAAAATATAAGAGTTTGTCACATAAATTGAAAATAAAAAATTAAAATATTCACTCGAGGGAAGACTTGAACGTAGAACCTTTCGTTCCGTAGCTGCTCTCGCTAACCACGGGACCACGGCGATCCTTGACAACAATTGTCCTTGATATTGCCTATCATCGCATGGACTACTCTGTTTGTATATTTTACTAATTTTTTTCATAGTTCCACACAACTTCTTCCTGTTTTCTCGATTGATCTGTGTTCAGTTTTTCAAGGCCTATCCACTGTGCCAACTTATAACTAAATCTGAGGGGGGTGCGATGGGGAGGTTCCCTTGTTAGGTCTAAGTAGTTCTAAGTCTAGGGGACTGATGACCTCAGATGTTAAGCCGCATAGTTCTCAGAGCCATTTGAACTATTTGGACGTACGACGAACGTATCCGCTAGGGTATGGGATATGGCAACAAAGCACCGACGCGGGTGCCTTTGCTAACAGCACGACATCGCCTGCTACCAAACATATCCAACCATTTAGGCTGGACCTCAGATAAGTCCCTATTTCAGTTGGTAACGGCTAATAATAGGGTACCAGTGTGGCGCAGATCCCACGAAGCCCTGGGCCCAAGTTGTCGACAAGGCACTGTACAACCTGGTAGTAGCTCCACATGGGACGGGCAGGGTTTACATGGAATGGACTCGGTTCTCTGGACTGTTCTCCTACTTGCAGACCATTTGCAGGCATTCATGGATTTCATGTTACCAAACAACGATGGAATTTTTATGGATGACAGTGGGGACTTCGTCAATTTCGTAAGAGAAGAAGAAACATTCACATACATTGTTGAATCTAACATTGAAATAACATTAGTGACTTGTCTGTCCAGTTGAGGATATTGTTTTTGGGGTAATGTTTTATAAAAATCTTGGACTGGGCGGCTGATCCCGGCGGAGGTTCGAGTCCTCCCTCGGGCATGGGTGTGTGTGTTTGTCCGTAGGATACCTTATGTTAAGTAGTGTATAAGTTTAGGGACTGATGACCTTAGCAGTTGAGTCCCATAATATTACACACACATTTTGATCATTTTTAAAAATGTCTTGTGAAGTCCTGCGTTTGACAAGCAGGTCGTTTGAGTTCGGTGTTCCACTGCACGTCTGTCGGCTCAAGTCGAAAGTAATTAAGTACATCATCAGTGAAAAGCGAAAATGGTGTGGCAAATAAATGGAAATCCATCTACATTCGTGCAATGTGTTGCAGTTTCTATGAGAACCCCTCTTCCTCCTAGCTCCTCAGCCACAGTCTACTGCTGTGCTCGCAGCGTTAGGCAGGAGCGCTGCCGGAGCGCTCGAGCTTGTTGAGCGTTATTTGGCCAGGTCTAGTTTAACGCAGCCGATGTTGGTTTCGATAGAGAAGAAGATGGGGTCCGCTCGGTAAAGATCGTCCAGCAAGACACCAAACAACACCAATGACAACACAGAGCTGAGCTAATATTATGATACCGTTTACATGTACCAATAATCGTGTAAATCAGAATTAGTTCAATATACCTTTCATGTCTGTAGGAGGAAGACATCAAATCGTCCTCCTGATAGCTAACAAGGGCAGGGCACGACTATGGGATCACCGATTTACTTCAAACTTTGTACACCTTTAGTATACCACAAAAAAAAGTGCAGATAGTAAGGTGCACTACACTGGAAATTCCGAGAAAACCGTAAGAGCAGTTTTATGTGTCTGTTATGTAACTGATCTATCTGTGCGTAGGTGCTGGGCTATAGAGTTCGTGATGGTCAAGTGGTAAGCCTTAGAGCTATGTAAGTCGCATGTGTACGAAGCGACGGTTCGACTCCCGCTCAAAGTTAATTTTTTATTTATATTTTTTCATCACTGGTCATATTATTTAATTTATATGACATTTGAGAGGTTGTAAAATTAAAAAATACAACGTGTATTTGCATGACGTTTTAATGATTTTCGTGCTATTGACCATTTACCATTTTTAATTAACTGTAATTATTAGAACATACATATTCATAACTATCGACAAGTATATGAAGAAACGCATAGAGTTTTCCTGAAAATGTAGGCCTGCTGTGATTTGCGAAATCCCATGCGCATGCAGTCTGCTGAGGTACCCGGAACTACTTTGCACCTCGACAACAATGGTTCAAATGGATCTGAGGACTATGGTCTTTAACTTCTGAGGTCATCAGTCCCCTAGAACTTAGAACTACTTAAACCTAACTAACCTAAGGACATCATACACATACAAGCCCGAGGTAGGATTCGAACCTGCGACCGTTCCGGTCGCGCGGATCCAGACTGTAGCGCCTAGAACCGCTCGGCCACTCCGGCCGGCGCACCTCGACACTTCAAGCTGCAGACACAGAGGCAGGCCCCATTTGGCGGTTAACCTGCGTAGCTGTGAGACGTTCCTAATGTTGCAGGAAGGAATACTGCAGGTGCAAATTTTTTGAATATCACAGAATTTAGACTGTTGCTACAAAAATGAAGGTTTTAACAGGGCCTTATACATATTTGTCTTACGAAGCTCGAACGATAACCAATTGACCACCATGAACTCTAACGTCCAGTATCTACGCACAGATACATCAGTCACGTAATAGACGCGTAACACTTCTCTTGCGATTTTGTTGCCAAAGTAGTGTACTTTACTACTTGCGAGTTATGTTGTTTTAATGGCCTACTAAAGGTGTACAAAGATTGAAATAAATCCGCGATCGCAACGTCGTGGCCTTCCGTTGTAAGTTTACTCGAAACTTCGGTTAAACTGTCAATCTGGAATGAGCCAGTATAATAAATATTTTTAGTTAAGCCTTTGTCCACTTGGAAGTTCGCAGCGCAATGGTACGAAACGACTTTGGAGACACACGGCAGGTTGTGTTTAGGACTGGCTAGTGACAAGTGCTGCTCAGTGGGCGTTACACGTAATGAGCCCTGGACGCCTGAAGAGCTATCGCGCTATCGATCCTGAAAGCCGTCCGACGATAGCCATCAGCGGACGGTCAGCTGGTCTCTCCGGCGGGAGCCCCGCGGCCCAGAAGCGCCCAGCGCGGTCGCCAGCACCAGCGCAGCGGCGCGGTGCGTCGTTAATTACATGTCAGGGGGCGGCTGCCAGATGGAGGCGGCGATAGCGCGCGCCCGGCCAGCCGAGGCGCACGCCGTGCCCACCCGCCGTGGCCGAGTACCCTACACCCCCGGGGCCCGTTCTGAACATATTTCACATTATTCTCAACTCGGATACTCTTACCGCTTCTTCTCCGCCGTAGCCCTCAGTGGTACACAACCCCACAACAGGCGACAGCAGTCCACTCACCCCACCGCCACCCCACACCGAACTCAGGGTTATTGTGCGGTTCAGCCCCCAGTGGACCATCCCTGTTCCTCTCTCTCTCCCCCCCCCCCCCCCCAGCCCCCCTACGGTAACGTCTCATACCAGACGAGTGTAACCTCAATGTTTGCGCGGTGGAGTAATTATGGTGTACGCGTACGTGGAGAAAGTGTTTGTGCAGCAATCGCCGACGTAGTGTAACTGAGGCGGAATAAGGGGAACCAGCCCGCATTCGCCCAGGCACATGGAAAAACGCCTTAAAAACCATCCACACCGGACCTCGACACTAATCCGCCGGGCAGATTTTTGCCGGGGACCGGTACGTCTTCCCACCCGGAAAGCAGTGCTTTAGGCCGCACGGCTAACCGGGCGGGCCATAGTGATATTTACTGTTAGGACTAAAATTGTGACTCACTTCCCCTAGAGATACAACAGAGCATCTGCTGTGTCCACAGTCACATACGGTACACAGATGTAAACACAGAGGGCGCCGACAGGCAGGCAGTTTCCTGCGTCGCGTCACACAGTTCCGATCAGTCACTGTGAAGAAGGCGCACGTAAGAGAAACCTTATTTTGCTTTCGCCAGAAGAATTACGAATAGTCCGGACAATCCGCTGATGCTTACTGCAGCTGCTACAGCGGGCGCTGTCTTCAATTGAAAAATAGATAGTAAATTGACATCCTTCCGCCGTTTTCGAATAAATGTGGACGTACTGCTCTACACGACCAGTTCTTTACAGGTGCTGACCAGTTCCAGTTACCAAACAGATATCTATAGTTTCCACCGTTATTGCTCAACAGCCGCCAATGAGTCATTATCAGACAGTAAACCCCCAGTGTCAAAGCGTTTAAATTTCACAGTGACTGACATAACAGGCTGTCATCCAACACCAGTCAGTGACTGAACTTCTATCAGATATAGACAGCCAACCTTTTATTCCCGCCCGACGCATATTCCTTAAAGTATAAGGAACAATTATATTGTATATAATTTTAATAACTTGCTTCATATGATGTGGTACACATTATTTCTGTTATAGTACTACTCGTCCTGTGACGAGTCTAGTTGCGAGCAACTGCTTTTCTATGGTAGGGGGTTCGCACCCTGTTAGTCTTCATGCTGTACTTCAAACTTATTTGGTACACACAGCACCACTTTTCATTCTTCAGTTACTCTCGTGTGGAGTATTTTCACATGGAATTAGTTGGAGGGCTCTCTCACTTCCTTGTATCAGAATATTATTGAGTGATTGTCTGCCTCCCCCCCCCCCTCCCTCATCAATTCACCAATGATAAACCCGACCCTGTCTCCCTCAAAGCTACCGAGCACATCTGAGACGCTACTGGGCGAGATATATTCGTCTTGAACCCAGCACTGACAGGTCTACGTGAGTTGGGAGTGGTAGTTCAGTGGTCTTGCACGTTCGAGGTCTCATGGATGCTTTACCACACGTGTCGCCGACATTGTGAGAGTACCATTTGATGTTGCACGCTATAACAGGGAAATGTTAGCGCATACTGACAAAAATACTGACCAAAATTGGTCTTTTAGCAACTGCTATTCATTGAGCATTAATCAGCTGAAGCATTTATCTTACAAAGTGTCTTGCCCAGCTGTTGTTAATAAGCGCCGGTCATACAGCTGTTTGGAAAGCAAGGAAAAACAGAACAATTCTGCGCCCTGGTGTACTCGGCATTTGTCTACGTCAGATTTCAGTCATATGTGAACAGATGTGCTTCTGTAAACAATCCCGTTGTAAAACTTGAATCACGACCCCACAATACTTTCAACTTCCTCCATACAAATGTTCATATGACCTTCATGTCTCCTTGTGCTACAAATGGCAGAAACTGATCGTTTAAAAGTAATACCGCTATTTTGGTTCGAACAACCAATATTTTTCAGTATTAGTTTGCTCTCTGTTATTGTTTACTAACAATTGGGTAAAAAACCGGCATATAAATTTGCCGTAGCTATGGAATTCTAATTTGTTTTTTTGTAAATACTTATTTTAAACGAGTGATGTTTATTCGTAAAATTCCCATTCTTTGAAATATTGGGTTAAGATAAGAAAATGGGGAAAAATAGTGCTATTTTAATAACAATGCCGACAGTACGAACTAGCAACAAACACATGACGTAAGAATGGGTTCAGCTTTGTTCATACAATAATGTACCCATTGCGATGTGGCATCGGCTGTTAAACTTGCGCCGGCCGAAGTGGCCGTGCGGTTAAAGGCGCTGCAGTCTGGAACCGCAAGACCGCTACGGTCGCAGGTTCGAATCCTGCCTCGGGCATGGATGTTTGTGGTGTCCTTAGGTTAGTTAGGTTTAACTAGTTCTAAGTTCTAGGGAACTAATGACCTCAACAGTTGAGTCCCATAGTGCTCAGAGCCATTTGAACCATTTTTGTTAAACTTGCAGTGGGTATGATTTGTCCCCACCTCGTCAATATGGAAGTTTTTCTTTGTCGTCGACGGGCACCGGTTCCAGAATGACGCCATTCCTAGTGTGGAAGTATTTTACGAAGTAAAGCACAATGCTCCATTCGATTTCAACGATTAAAAACGGAAGTATGCACAACGAAGTTGCGACATCTTACAAGGAGAAAACATTCACAGCGTTGCTTGGAAGGAAAAGTGAACAGTGTTGATATACCTATAATTTCGTTGACATGCTAGAAATTTGGAATAATAACTGATCCCTTAATGTTGTGGTTGCTTCAGGGTGAAAATTTGACAGCATCCAGAAGTGACGATGTAGAAATTGAACAAACCGTGACCTTTCATTCTCACAGTCGCCACACCTGTCTCCTTCAGATTTGCTATCTTTTCTGGCGACACCGAGACCGATTTCAGCTCATTCGTCTAGCTATCTGTCTTCTAGATATAGAAAGAAGAGTGCCCGTTTGTTTGTTTGTTTGTAATTCATACAAATCTGCAGTATTATTCTGATCTTGCTGAAATTTTTCAGCCGCGCGGGATTAGCCGTGCGGTCTAGGGCGCTGTAGTCAGGGACTGTGCAGCTGGTCCCGGCGGAGGTTGAGTCCTCCCTCGGGCATGGGTGTGTGTGTTTGTCCTTGGTATAATTTAGGTTAAGTAGTGTGTAAGCTTAGGGACTGATGACCTTAGCAATTAAGTCCCATAAGATTTCACACACTTTTTTTTTTTTTTTTGAAATTTTTCACACTTCATCTTCAAACCAAGAGGAAGACCTCTGTCTACAAAAGATTTAAATTTTTGTATTTTGGGTTGAACCATATATGTATGTAATACAGAAAGGGGAAGTTCTTGGCCGATTTGTTTCAAACTTATACACGACCTCCCTAAAGAACATTTGGGTGAATAGAGGCTACCCACAGGGTATTCAAAAAAAGTGTCGCGTACTTTGAGAGGTGGAAGTATTTATTAAAACAAGAAAAACACAACACGGAAAAACTACCCTTTATAAGGGATGCGACACTGGCCTCTGACAGTGTTCTAGTTGTAATGGACACCGGAAGACCCCGAAGAAGATCCCAGCAGAGGGGTCGAAGCGTCGAGTATTTTAGAGGAAATATGACGCGGCCTTACAACCCAGAAGATTTTAACTTCAGTGACAACGGCCACAAGCCTGCAGACTTACATAAAACTCTTGTATGAGCAAGAGGTTTATACCACCATCAGAAGTCTGGAGAACCTTCGCAGAAGAAGAGGTAAATTAGTAAGCGATCTGGCCGTTCTCTCCCGGTAATAATGATGTTATTCCCAAATTAGCCACCATGTACAGACAGTGGAAGCCAGGAGGATCTACCAAAGGGCGAGCCAAGCACTTTTTCCTGAAAGAATTCGGAATATATGCAGAGACTTGAATTACGTTAGCTCCGTTGATGTGCATTTTTCGCTGGCGGCCACTCTCTCACCCCAGGACTGGGATAAAGTGGACAGAATAACGTTTGACCATTCAACAGGGTTTTCGGATTCCAGTGCTATAAAATAAAAATAGAAATTCGAGAAGCTAGCGGTTAAAGTGCACAAGGAAAGCGCTACTGTGTAACAACTTAAATTGGAAGGAACACACAGAAAACGTTGTGGGGAAGGCTAACCAAAGTCTGCGTTTTATTGACAGCGCACTTAGAAAATGTGACACATATACTAAGCAGATTGCCTACACTACGCTTGTCCGTCCTCTTTTAGTGGTGGTGTGGTATCCTTATCAGATAGAACTGACGGAGTACATCGAAAAAGTTCACAGTGGTACAGCACCTATTTATTATCGTGAAACAGGGGAGAGAGTGTCACTGAAGTGATACATGATTTGTGTCACTGAAGTGATACATAGCTTGCAAGCCCGTGCCCTCTACGTTGAAAAATATTCAGAGCGCAGAGTGCCCTCTGATAAGGTGTTCGGCAGGAACACAGGTATCCTTGCAGCTCGGAACACTGACAGTGAAGGCCCCGCACAGTCCACACGCCTGACATGGAGGAGCGTGTGCTACGTTTGGTGGAAGAGACCATAGGGACCAGTGTGTGACGATTAGCAGCAGCAGAAGGCGTGGCTCGCTCTCTTATCTCTTATCTTGGGAGGGAGGGGGGGGGGAGAGTAATTCAGGAACAATTGCTGAACCCAAATCATCTACAGCGCGTTCAGGCCCTAAGATCACAGGATCATCATGGCAGAAGGCGGATCTGTTAAACTATTACAGATGATTCTCCTGGGCTTGCATGAGACCTGTGGTTGTAATCGAGGACAGGCTGACAGCTGCGAACCATCTGCACCCCTTCATGCTTGATGTCATCCTCGATTGGCGTGTCGTCTTTCAGCAGTATAACTGTCCGTGTCGCGGAGTCAGAACGGAGCGTTATAGTGAATTCACGTTGATGTCACGGCGACCAAATTCACATCATGTAAATGGTATGGAACCCATCTGGGGTGCTATCTGGCGCCATCACTGCGAACGCAAATTGGCAGCCCGTTATTTACACGAATTACGTGGTGTGTGAATAGACATCTAATGCCACATATCTCGACAAGCCTACCAGCAAACGTATGGTCCCCGATGCGCAGGCCGGCCGATGCGGCCGAGCGGTTCTAGGCGCTTCAGGCTGGAACCGCGCGGCTGTTAAGGTCACAGGTTCAAATCCTGCCTCGGGCGTGGATGTGTGTGATGTCCTTAGGTTGGTTAGGTTTAAGTGATTATAAGTCTAGCGGACTGATGACCTCAGGTGTTAAGTCCCATAGTGCTCAGAGCCATTTGTACCCATTTTGAGCCCGATGCGCAGAATGTTTGATGTATTTCGTTCTAAAGACGGACGAAGAAGCTACCAAGCAAATGATCATGATGTTCTATAAGTAGAAACGTTTTTCCCAAGTAGGACGAGAAGAACTTGACGACTTACTTCAAAGATCTTAGTGGATTTACTTCAGATTTCTACATTCAGATGAAACAATGAAAAAAAAATTAATGCGATTAACAGCGAATACAGTTTCCCAAGTGGTTTGCACTCGCTACGTGTATCATCAAGGAACAGGGCGAATCGCTTTGTGTTGCAGATATCAAACACTCTGGGCGACGGTGGCACTGCAGCTAGTTGGAAACTGACAGCTTAATATGATAAATAGTTCTCCAACCTCATCTTTCATCTTTAGCACTGAATATTCGTAACGCCCGAATAACAGTACTACCCTCGATTACAATATGATTTCTGAGCAGAGTTCCAAAAAATTAGAATTGACGGCGATTTATTGTAATATTCAACTCCTCATTACTTTTTGAGAAAAACAGCAAACGGTGAGCGGACTAAGTTTTCTTTTATTTACATATTTTTTGATTGACGCCAGCCGCGTTGGCCGAGCGGTTCTAGGCGTTTCAGTCCAGAACCGCGCGACTGCTACAGTCGCAGGTTCGAATCCTGCCTCGGGCATGGATGTGTGTGATGTCCTTAGGTTGTATTGTATTGTATGTTAACCGGGGACCTAGAAACGACGGAGAGGCTCTTTCCCCGCCGCAGCCGCAGTGGTCCACAACCCCCCGACGACTACCGCAGTCCACTTCACCCCTCCGCCGCCCCACACCGAACCCAGGGTTATTGTGCGGTTCGGCCCCCGGTGGACCCCCCAGGGAACATCTCACACCAGACGAGTGTAGCCCCAATGTTTGCGTGGTAGAGTAATGGTGGTGTGCGCGTACGTGGAGAACTTGTTTGCGCAGCAATCGCCGACATAGCGTAACTGAGGCGGAATAAGGGGAACCAGTCCGCATTCGCCGAGGCAGATGGAAAACCGCCTAAAAACCATCCACAGACTGTTCGGTTCACCGGACCTCGACACAAATCCGCCGGGCGGATTCATGCCGGGGACCAGGCGCACCTTCCCGGAAAGCCGTGCGTTAGACCGCACGGCGAACCAGGTGGGCTGTCTTTAGGTTAGTTAGGTTTAAGTAGTTCTAAATCCCAGGGGACTGATGACCTCAGATGTTAAGTCCCAAAGTGCTCAGAGCCATTTCAACCATTTGAACTTTTTGATTGAGTGTATCTTGAAACATATGATGCAGAAGTGTGAGTCAGTCTTAGAATTTCTCAATCTTTGTTCGATGTCACCGATTATTAATGAAAAAAAACGAAAATCGGTTATTGTAGAAACCGGGTATTTTGAGCAATTTTAACAGTTAGGTTAAACTGGAGACGAAGAAACCGGGTGTTGTGTGCTGTCCTTAGGTTAGTTAGGTTTAAGTAGTTCTAAGTTCTACGGGACTGATGACCATAGATGTTAAGTCCCATAGTGCTCAGAGCCATTTGAAGAAACCGGTTCAACCGAAGGCCGGTTGTTTCGGCGATAACTACGATCCCTACCTCGTGCACGGACTTTCCTCTCGTTGCCCACGACCTGCCTCTGAAGCATGGCGGAAGAGGCTGTTAGTGTAGTGAGACGCAGAGCAGCGGCACAAGTGCGGCGTCCAGAAGATGTGCGCGGCTCGGCAGGTGGCGGCCGCTTTCCCCAGCTGGCGGCAACATCAACATCCGTGTCAAGGCCGGCCGGCTGCGACGGGCGTGGCTCCGGCGACACAATGCGACACTGCCCGCGGCCGCCGCTCTGCCCGTCGCTGTACCGTATGAGCGTCTCATCTCGACACAGCCCTTTGTGGTGTGTAAGAACAAGCCGCGCAGACAGCGTCGGCATCTACGAATTTTGATTTTGTTTTGTCGGTACACGTTCCGCTGTATCGCACCTAAAGTGACAGTTTGCTCTGAGAAAATTGTTATTTACATTACGTCTTAAATCAGCTGCCTTCTACGTGTTTCATTGAGATGGATAAACTGGAGTACCACGCCATCATAATCTTCTTCGATTGGATAGCTTATTGCGAGCAGAAAATTCGCCTCCCCTATAACGAATACACAACTTCACAGTTACAAAAAACAAAGTTGGACCTTAACTTTCAACTGTTCTCATGTAGATAATTACTGTGAAGTATAGTCAAAATCTGCATACATGTATGAAAATGTTTTTAAAAAGCATACTCTGCTATTGCTAAAGTAACGTGTTCTCTGTGTGATGCCATCGTGGCTCTTGGACTGTAGTGCCCTGAACTACACTAACGGAAGAAATCGCAAATCGCATCAACAAAAAATAATTACTGTATAATAATGAAATTTTGGGAATGTATTTCTCTAGGTAACGTATTTAAGCCATTAACATTGCAAGATCACAGGTTAACATAAGCGCGAGCTAATCCATTGCAAATATGAAATGCTGGTGCATTAATAATCGGTGTAACCGCCACAATGTTGAATGCAATAATGCAAACGTGCATGCATTGTATTGTACAGGTGCCGGATGTCAGTTTCTGAAACGGAGTTCCATGCCTGTTTCAATTGGCCTGTCAGTAGAGAGACGATTATGCTGATTGTGGATGAAGCTGGAGTTGTCGTTCGATGATATCCTATATGTGCTAGATTGGAGCCACATCTGGTGATCGAGAAGGCCAAGCCAACATGTCGACACTCTGCTCAGGATTTTGGGTTACAACAGCGGTATATGGGCGAGCGTTATCTTGTTGGAAAACATTCCTTTGTATACTGTTCACAAATGGCAGCACAACATGTCGAATCACTAGGTTGATGTACAAATTTCCAGTCAGGGTGCCTGAGACAACGACTCGAGCACTCCTGCTCCTATATGAAATTGCACCCCAGCCTATAACTCCAGATGTAGATCCACAGACAGGTTGGTTGACGGCCGTCAACTGGTGTCCTCCTAGCCAACACACGACCCTCTCTAGCACCGAGGCAGAGCCAGCTTTCATCAGAAAACACAACAGCCTTCCACCCCGCCATCCAGTGAGCTCTCACTTGACACAATTCAAGTCGTAAATGGCGATGATGTGGGGCCAATGGAATGCACGCTACAGGATGTCTTGCTCGGAGATGTTCTTGAAGTAATCGATTTGTAAGAGTTCGTTGTGTTACTGTGGTGCCAAGTATTGCTCAGTTTGCTGCTGCAGATACAGTACGATGCGCCAGAGCTAAACGACGAATACGATGGTCTTCGCTCTCGGTGTAGGTGTGTGTTGTTTATTGAACTGGGGACCTAGAAACGACGGAGAGCCGTCTTCCCGTCGTACTCCTCAGTGGTTCACAACCCCACAACAGGCCACAGCAGTCCACTCACCCCACCGCCGCCCCACATCGAACCCAGGGTTATTGTGCGGTTCGGCCCCCAGTGGATCCCCCCCTTCTCCCCCCCCCCCCCCCCCCCCGGGAATGACTCATACCAGGCGAGTGTAAACCCAATGTTTGCGTGGTAGAGTAATTATGGTGTACGCGTACGTGGAGACAGTGTTTGCACAGCAATCGCCGACATACTGTAACTGAGGCGGAATAAGGGGAACCAGCCCGCAGATGGAAAACCACCTTAAAAAACATCCACACGCTGGGCATCACACCGGGCCTCGACACTATTCCACTCGGTAAGCAGCGCGTTAGACCGCGTGACTAGCCGGGCGGACTTCGCTCTCGGCAGTGCCACCTGGCCGTCCGGAGCCTGGTCTTCTTACGAGCGAACATTCTGGTGACCACCGCTGCCAGCATACTGCCAAGTCCTTCTGGAATATCTCAAAAGGAACATTCAGCTTGTCGTTACCCTATTACACGATCTGGTTCAGACTCAGTGAGGTCTAGCTAATGGCATCTTTCTCGCTTTAAAGGCGTTATTGACTAACATCAACTCACCATGGTAACTAATGCTCACGACTATTACAACGTGTATTTAAAGCAAACTTGGTTTGCACAGTGATGTTACTAGTCCACTCTTACGCGACAGGCAAGAAATTCGAATAGACATCATCTTTCAGATGTAGAAACACGTCTAACACGTGTTTTACGTCACACGCGTCCTTCTTGGTGTTGCAACCTTTTTTTCGTCAGTGTATTAACGTTGGATAAAGGTACGAATACGCAGACAGTGGACAGTTGGAGTGTACGATACCTATATTCAGTGGTTTCAAATCATTCTAGCAAATAGCCTATAAGTACATTTATTACGTAATCTCGGAGTTAAATATGAGAACCAGTGGAGACAACTCGGTAAATACCAATGCAAGGAAATTTGCATGTGGCTCAGAGCTACAGCGGAGTATGAAAATACACTAAAATACATATATCTTACAAACACCCGTCCTGAGTAATTTAGCACTAACAAGAAAAATATAATCTTTCTCAAGGTGGCGAGAGGTTCAACGTTAAGCATCATACATGAGTAGATTACTCCTTAAGCCCAGGAAGCGGATTTCTCCCTCTCTTATGTTAATTATAAATTTTACAAAATTTTTCTGAATAAAGGTTACATAGCAATAAGACCGATTAGAAGCAGCAGAATGAAAGAAGGGAATCAGCTTCGTGTGCGATATTTGCCAGTCCATAACACCACGCTACCAAAGTCACCGCTCTCCAGAAAACCAACTGGGAGCCCTCAGATCGTACTACCCAAACAGTTACTGGCTGGAAGAGTTACGGCGTACAGCCAGTGACGACACGCCAGTCGGGAACGACACGGAAGAGAAGACTGTGAGAAGAAGTCAGCCAATCGCACGCTGACCGACCTCCCTCCCAGGACGCAATGCGACAGCGACAGACCCTGTGTGAAGAGGACATAAGCGCCGCGCCCGACTGGTGATGGCACACTCCAATAGCAGCTTCACGACTAGCGACTTGGACAGCAGCGTCAACGTTAGGCACTTCGATAGCAGTTTGGGACAGGCTTTTGTCAGTTCGAGATCAGCAGTCACTGCGTGGACTGATTATTTCGTATGTCACCCTTTGCTTGCGACACATCCGTGTAGCTGCCAAAGTACTGTATTTGATTAACTGTAATAAAAATCATTAATACGAGTTGTTTGATTGTTTGTCTAGAGAACCGAGTAGGCAAGATTCCTAGACACAACAAGAAGTGCAACCGTCATAGATCACTTCACAACAGCGGTCGACACTCCTACGACACGGAAGAGAAGACTGTGAGAAGAAGTCAGCCAATCGCACGCTGACCGACCTCCCTCCCAGGACGCAATGCGACAGCGGCAGACCCTGTGTGAAGAGGACATAAGCGCCGCGCCCGACTGGTGATGGCACACTCCAATAGCAGCTTCAATCCCATTAGTCCTCCAGTAATCTAGTTCCCACAAAATTGTTAAGGTAGAAACGTACTGCGCTTCAGTTGCGCCTGATGAAAGCGTGTGAGGGACGATGACCGTAGAGAAAATGAAATAGGATTCCTTCGATTCCACCAATGGTGTTTCAAGGAATACGAAACAGCTGTTGCCACAGACATATCAGAAGAAGCATTTCGCTGCATTTTACTTGGAGAATTAACTGTGAGCAGTTTCTTTCCATGACTGGTGGTGCGTATTTAGAATACTAACCAATATCAGGTTTGAAATTGGATTTATAATCGATGTTCGGAAGTTTCATTATTATCATTTCTCGAATCGATTTGTCAGTGTGAATGTCCACCCCATTTCACTCAGCATAAACAAGACAGCCAGAAAATAGAGGACGAAAGACGGTGACCCGCACCATAAACGAGGTGGAAGTTGACGTCATCTACCAGAAAGGCTATGGATTGGGACTTTTGGCTTGCAAAAGGCATTATTATCTTGCAATGGCTGAAACAACAACTGGTGAATGTTAGTCAAAGCACTGACACCAAAGAGGTTTTGACAATGGAAAAACTGATAGATCTGTTTGAACATCCACCACATTCATCATTTTGATATCAACTGTATTCCACATTTTGCCATATCGATAGGCGTTTCTGGGTGGAAGAGGTTATACATTGGTTACAGAATGAAATTGCACTTCAGGACTGGAATCTACTCATTGAAAGAACTTTGGGCAAGTACATTAGCACAACGTGGACCAACATGAAACATTAAATGTATTTGTAACCTAATAACAGTGTCTCATTGCCCACCTTGACCTCATATTATGATAAAGGCAGATTTCAACATCCTGGAAGAGGGTGACTGTTTGTTACACACCATATTCTTTGCTACTAGTAAAGCTGGCTTGAACATTCAGTTGTTATGTCTGGTAAATGGAAAATATTTTATGAATACAATCTATATAAGGCATATTTATAACACCTATCACATGCGTCTTCTTACATTAGTCACATTCAGACGTATCACGGTCATTACGCTACTCAGAACAGCACCTGGTATTTGGTTGAGTCATACAGTAATTGCCTGTCGTGTAATATAACGCTGTGGGAGAAAACACGACAAGCGGCTACAGTATTACACAACCAGAGACCAGGTGTTGCTCTGAATGGCATAATGGCACGTAGTACGTCGGAGGATGACTGATATAAGTCGACACCTGTAACGTTTGTATAGGAAAGAGCGATCTGGACGGTATTTACATTAAGTACTTCGCAACAACCCATTGACGTTTCTTTATCCATTCTGTCAGAGGTTTTTCAAAGGGAAACTCTCTCTAAGCGAGTGCCGGAGCAGCTTCCTTCGCGCAGCCGTCGCTGCACTTGGAAACCCACGAAACCTCACGAAATCTTGCTTGTCTTGACACAGCTTTTTGATGATAGTTCCATGCCTCTCAGACGACGAGGAGTGCATGGAAGGAAGAAGAACAGTGTTTGCAGCGTTTTTAGCATTTAATGTGCATGCCTCCGGAGTGAGCCAACCGGCGAGACACTCATGGTACCAGGTTAGTCTCCTCTGTGTAAGGGTTTGGCGAACCCAGGGATCCAGAGCGTCGATAATTTCCCATTACGTTAAACTCTGAGCATTCTTTAATGACCACTGTTCAGAAGGAAGGAACGGGACAATGTTGTGCGTTATTGGGAACGGATATCTTCGCTTAACCACCTAGATCGTAAAGGTGTCTGGAATTATCAACGACGTACACCAGCTGACGCCAGTGGTAGCAGCAGTCCGGTTACTTCAATTTTAGGATGTGTCTACTGAATGTAGCAGACCTAGCGCACTCATTACGATCTCCGCCAGCTCCGTTGGCCTGCGCGGTCTCCACACCTATCCCCTACTGAACATGTCTTGAACATTATTATGCGATATCAAGTTGGTTGTCCAACACCGGAAACAACCCACCACCAGTTGCGACAATAAGGTAAAGTACCATGCAACAGTATCTTCCACGTCGAAGTGCGCTACCTCTGTATCCATCCCCACCCACAAACAAATCGTTATCATAGTCTGCACAGCATTCAACCCAATTTCTCCAGCATATAATCAACGCTGCAACACAGGAGGAAAAATTGTGGATCGGCAGTTTCTTCCTCCTGAGTCTAGTCGTTGTATACCTGGCGCCGGAACTTTCTGCATCATTACACGTGGCAGTTGGATAGAAGTTATTGTTTCACGGGAGTCTGGTAGACCTCACGCAGATTAAAAAAAAAAATCAGAGCAGCTGTTGGTTATCAATTACTTTCATGTAAGCACTGATCTGTATGCCACAGCATTCCAATTGATGGCAGTCAGGCCGACTTCTGTCTAGCAGCCATATAAAATGAGAATGATTAGAGCGTTCATTCTTACTGATACAGTATCGTGCAATGTCTCTTTCAATAATAAGCCGTTGACAGCTGTTACCCGCTGGAATACCTCTATACGTCATATAAGACGCGCCATGACATTCCTGCACAGGAGATCGTTTCATTACCAGCTTAACCAGCCTATATTAGTCTACAAGTTGATTCGGTTGCCCCTACCGCTGTCGTTCGATGCAACCCGCAATATTATACCTGGCCTTTATATGTGTGTGAAATCTTATGGAACTTAACTGCTAAGGTCATCAGTCCCTAAGCATACACACTACTTAACCTAAATTATCCTACGGACAAACACACACACCCATGTCCGAGGGAGGACTCGAACCGCCGCCGGGATCAGCCACACAGTCCATGACTGCAGCGCTATAAACTGCTCGGCTAATACCGCGCGGCTGGCCTTTATAAACCATGCCAATACTTTCATATTCGCTATGCGCAAAGTAATAGTCCTGCAGACAAAGTGAACAGGGCCTTTTTGTATGAAATTTAATCTAGTTAAATTTTGTAGATACGTTTTTTCTGGAGGCCACGGTTATCGAGTATTCAAGAAAAACGAATAAAGTGAACTGGACCTCCAAGTGCACCTCCACCCCAAACTTATCCCTCAACAGTTAGGATTTCTTTTATGTTGTTCGTGGCACTCCCTCCTATCACTGTACAAAAAGTTTCGACTTCACCAGCTATTCCTGATATTCGACCTTTTTTGGACTCTGTTGATTGGGCTATTACGCCACCAGTATAGTCGGCTATTTCTTTATCATTATTAATTTAATGAAAGAAAAACAACTTTTGTGAAGGTTACACTAAAACTAGTTACGTTGACAATTCAATCCAACCTTAGCACTTAAACGCACAGTAATTTCGTAGTCAGAAGACCTGACGAATACAACGATGTAATTGTTGACTTTATGCTGATAAAATTCACAAAATACTTAAGTACCAATTTACGAAAACTTCATTTTTGTAAGTTGTAATTGTCCGGTTAAGCCAGTGGCGTAATAAGGTAAGTCAATGAAGAGCAAAAATGGTCGAATGTGCGAAATAATTCGTGCAGTCGCAAATATTTGTACAGTGGTAAGAGGGCGTACCATGAACAACGTACTAGAAATCCTCACCGGTGGGGCTGAGTGTGTGAGTGCTGGGGGGGGGGGGGGGGTCGTGGATAGCTCGAAACCTATGCCCCCTAGCTAAAATGTATCCCGCTAGAAAATTTAATTACATTAAATTTCCCACAAAAAGTCCCGTTCATTTTTGTCTGTAATACTAATAGTTTGGTGTAGCAAGCGAGAGAATATGGAAATCTCGCATGTGGTTCATGAAGGAGAGGAATAAGATTACTATTTTGGAAGACTGACCAGCAGTGGATCCAATTTATACTGGGATATACTGGACATCGAATAAAATAAATAAACACTGACATTTCGTTATAATAGTTTCTTTCTGACGGATGGCACTCACTGTATGTGTTAGGAGGCGGCTGCATGTTGCTAATGTACAAACAGAAACTAATGTAGCCTATGAGTTAAACGTTGTACGGACTGGCAAAACGCACTTTTCACTTTAAAGGAATCGTAAATCCACACAGCTGTGGTCTGTAACTTACGTCCACCTCATCATAACAAGTACATTTATACATGGTTAAACAAACAATCACAATTTCCCCTGTGTTAACGTTCCTTTAAAAAGCTGCTTCAGCACAGGCCTTTCTTTTATTTTTCGATTCCCTCTACTTCCGAAACTGATTTAGTTTGCCGTGCTGTGATTTCTGTTGATGGAATTATTTTAGAAGAATACATCCAACTAATACGCAAACTGAGTCCTATAGGTTCATGATAACTGTCAAAAGAAGAGCATTAATCTTAATTTCTAATGATCTTAAGCACAACTTATTTCCACAAATCTTTGTGCGACTTTACGTTCTTTCGGGATTATTGTAATACAAATGACAGGTGTTGCTGTTCAATGTAACTGGTTCTAGATTGGTTACGTCAAGCTAGGCACCGTACTGTAGTTTCCTACTCTTTTCGTCGCTACAGTCTGGAACCGCGCGACCGCTACGGTCGCAGGTTCGAATCCTGCCTCGGGCATGGATGTGTGTGTTGTCCTTAGGTTAGTTAGGTTTAAGTAGTTCTGAGTTATAGGGGACTGATGACCATAGAAGTTAAGTCCCATAGTGCTCAGAGCCATTTTGAACCTACACTTCTCGTTAGTCATGGACCTTAGAATATTATCTTTAAATGTCTTTCGCTGTGGAACTGTTGACTTGTACACTATGTGATCAAAAGTATCCGGACATCTGGCTGAAAATAAATTACAAGTTCTTGGCGCCTTCCATCGGTAATGCTGGAATTCAATACGGTGTTGTCCCACCCTTAGCCTTGATGACAGCTTCTATTCTTGCAAGCATACGTTCAATCATGTGCTGGAAGGTTTCTTGGGGAATAGCAGCCCATTCGTCACGGAGTGCTGCACTGAGCAGAGGTATCGATGTCGCTCGGTGAGGCCTGTCACGTAGTCGGCGTTCCAAAACATCCTAAAGGTGTTCTATAGGATTCAGGTCAGACCTCTTTGCAGGCCAGTCCATCACAGGGATGTTATTGTCCGCCACAGGCCGTGTATTATGAACAGGTGCACGATCGTGCTTAAAGATGCAACAGCCATCCCCAAATTGCTCTTCGACAGTGGGAAGCAAGAAGGTGCTTAAAACATCAGTGTAGGCCTCTGCTGTGATAGTGTCACGCCAAACAACAATGGGTGCAAGCCCCCTCCATGAAAAACACCACCGCCTCCGAATTTTACTGTTGGCACTACACACGCTGGCAGATGACGTTCACCGGGAATTCGCCATACCCACACCCTGCCATCGGATCGCCACATTGTGTACCGTGATTCGTCACTCCACACAAAGTTTTTCCACTATTCGATCGTCCAATATTTACGCTCCTTACACCAAGCGAGGCATCGTTTGGTATTTACCGGCGTGATGGATGGCTTATGAGCAGCCGCATGAAATCCAAGTTTTCTTACCCCCCTCGTAACTGTCATAGTACTTGAAGTGGATCCTGATGCAGTTTGGGATTCCTGTGTGATGATCTGGATAGATGTCTGCCTATTACACATTACGACCCTCTTCAACTGTCGGCGGTCTCTGTCAATCAACAGACGAGACCGGCCTGTACGCTTTTGCGCTGTACGTTTCTCTTCACGTTTCCACTTCACTATCACATCGGAAACGGTGGACCTAGGGATGGAAGTGTGGAAATCTCGCCTACAGACGTATGACACAAGTGACACCCAATCACCTGACCACGTTCGAAGTGCGTGAGTTCCACGGAGCGCCCCATTCTCCTCTCACGATGTCTAATGACTACTGAGGTCGCTGCTATGGAGTACCTGACAGTAGGTGGCAACACAATGCACCTACTATGAAAAATGTATGTTTTTGGGGGTGTCCGCATACTTTTGATCACATAGTGTACATTAAAGACCGGGAGTACCCAGATATTTAGTGGGCAACGTCGACTCGAAAAGCCTCTAGCGGAGAAGAGACCTCCAGAGGTGAACGAACTCTCCTAATTATACAGACAAGCGGGCGGATACTCTGAAAAGGAAACTCTAACAGAGGTAGAAAAAGAGAAAAGAATTACGCAGAAACAGAGTAGGTCCGAGAACTGAGATCGATCAAGAGACGGCAGTAATAGAGACATCTCGACGGATGTGCCCCATTGTTTGGGGTTCTCATCAATTCTCGGCTAATTGACGTTCTGAACTGAATGGCCGGCGCAGCGGGTCGTTTGGCGAAACCGGCCACGCCCAGGGGCACATTCCTGGGAAGCTTTCGGCTGCAGCCGCAACGCACGTAAACGTGGCGCGGCACCTACATAGGCCTTATCTATAGGCTGACCATATGTCCTAGTTTTTCCAGGACAGTACCGGTTTGCACATCAACGTCCTGGTGTCCCGAGAAAATCATTCGAGGTATTTAATTACTCCAGTTTTTAATATAGAAACAAAATGCGCAAGCAATAATATTTCTCATTAAATTAAATATTTGTGAAAAATAAATTTCCTAGAAGCAGAACGTTATAGAAATATATATTTTCTCAATACCATATTTGGCTTAACTCGTCTTGTGCCTAAAGAAAAAGTAAGAGCTATACTGAAAAAAAAAAGCAGTTGCTCCCTACCCCTGTTTCTAACTTGCCGATCTTCCACTTTATGACCTTAGAGACAAGTAAAACCAAAACCAGATGACGTATAAATGAGCATCACTTAAACCATTTCTCCTAACGGGACGGCAGCCATTTGGAAATTAATTTTATGAGGAATGTGAGTGATGCGGCGCGTGTTAGCAGTGCGTATTGAATATTGTTTGGCATGTATGCATGCTTCCCCTAACAGTCTGCAGACAAAAACATCGTAAGTTTTAGTATCAAGTGTATAATTCGTATCTGATTACACTGCATTACACTGTTACTAGGAATAACAGTTTGTGCCTACGTACACAGTAAGAGACTAAACATTGCTCAAAATATACCCAGGCTATTACAGCAGAAAAGTATAAATCAGTTTTTTTTTTCTTTCTGAAGAAAAAGTTGTATTTATGTGCAATGTACCTACATGTTCCTTTCCAATTCGAAAAATGGAGATACGTTTTTGCTATGGGGTTTTGCAGCTGCTGCATCATTGCAGGCGTATTATCGATTTCAAAGCATCACGATAATTGACAAGAAAGATAAACGTAAGTGTATTAATAAAGTTACGTCTTTTCCTCTGTGTAATCTGGTCAGCCTACACATCTCCATTACGTAACGGATAACACGGTTCATCGTGAATCAGCCCAGTTGAAGGTTGCCTATCTAACTGCTTCCAGAGAGCAACAAAAAATTTCTTCTCAGTAGTTCATATAATTATTGAGAGCACTTAGCGACTTTCAACAAACTTTGCGCATAATTTCAAACCCTCAAGAAACATTATCTCGGTGACATTTCCCCACAAAATAATTACCGCTTACTACATTCTCGCTTTTCAGGCACTAAAGCTACTGCATCAGGCATGACGTTTCGGTTTGTTACTGCTTTATTACTATCTCTCTTCGCAAGACATTTTGCAGTCAGTATCCGCATATACTACTAAATGTACCTACAAAATTATTTCATTGTACGAGCACTTGCAGTTCAGAAGATATGACGTCATAATCACTGGGCTGCGTGGAAAACTAGCTTTTGCTTTAAACGGAGCGCAAATTACCCAGACTACACTCGTACATTGTTTGATAATGAGAGCAGTTAGCTATTTCCAACAATCTTTAAACATAATTTCCAATCTTTGCTAAGCTTTTTCTCTATTACATGCTTAATATTTAAGACATTAACTCATGTGTAAAGTAATCAGACTTTTGAGGCTGTTTCTTACACGGGAATCAGTATCTTTACAGAATCAGGGTGAAGGTTTACTGGTTATTTCTAATACGAAAACATCTCTGAACTATACGGCACGTACCACGCCAAGATGGGACGTAGCTGTGTATTCCATCATTATTTAGTTATGCAGCCGAAACATCAACTCTTCCTCTTGCGTTATTTCGATTGTGAACCGTACAACCATCTTCAAGACGAGACGCTAACTGGGCACCGAGTGAGCAAGTGTGCTTATTTATGAGAGCTCTTAAGATGCCACACCATGTAATTTATCGTTATTCTGCCAAGTAGAGACATGCATGTATCGCGAATAACACAACGGTAGTAAGAGAAAAAAATTTAGCGTCAACGGTATATGCCAGCTCTGAGTAGAAATTAAAGTTGTCTGTGTCGGTAGCTGCGGGGTCAGAGCTGCAGGTTGCTAAGCGAAGGAGCTGGGGTTCGATTCCAGTTGTGTCAGAGATTTTCTCCGCTCGGGGAGTGAATGTTGTTTTGTCCTTACCTTCGCGCTGTCGTAACTGATACGAAAATACCCCACAGGGCGTCATATGGCAAGTTTAAGCCTATATAACTTCGTACCAGAGTACAGGTTAGCTCTAATGATAATGATATTCTGAAATTTCTTAACACACCATCATAGAGTCTTTTCACTGCTGAGATCGCTGTATGAGTAAAAAAAAAAGAACCATAGAGCACCTCAGCCAGCTGGAAATCCACAGTGCCTATTAATTAGGCGATTAATCGGTAAAACTGGTTTCCAGTGTCAAAATAACGGGAGCGAAGATTCAGAACGAAATATTCTTTGAAACCGAAGACCCGAAACGAGAGTTCCCCATGAACTGTCGAGATAAAAGCTGTCTCTGTTCTTAGTGTTATACTTCCACCGCTTGATCCATGGAAAGGCTAGTGAAAATTCAGTGCTCAGCCACCGCAGTTTCTTTGATCTCTAAAATGCGGTTACATACGCCGCGTTCAGTGCACTGTTCTTGTACAGTGCATATGATTAGTCGTGTGGTCAAATAGTGAAAGCGTTATTCACGATTGTTACTTGAAAACTACGTAATACATACACACAGAACACCACTACTAATGGATCCTTGGTGACATCCAAAATGTTTTTTTTACCTAATTTTTCGTCTCCTATTACGGGATGCATCATGAAAGGCTATACAGACTCACACAGTAGCTTGAAACCTGAACAAACTCAGTAACGCCGACAATTTATACGGATCAGCGAAATGTTCAGATAAGGACGTCATCAGAACATCACCTAAGATCGCAGATTCGCGCAGATGTATGTTACAGGGCTTACAGCTGACAGGGAAAAGTAGCTAAATTTCACATCCTTCAGCTATGAACACAAATTTTTGGTAGTTCTTACTGAAACTTGACTGTTGAATCAACTACATTATGCAAAAATTGCCTCAGTGCCATTAATATGTTAAGATAATTAGGTGTACGGCAGAAACAGCATTGCAGCAAGATACCTACAATGTGGCGGAATATTAACGCTAAACTACTTTTATCTAACACGTTCTGTCGTTCAGCGAGGGAACTAACAAGGGAACTGTCCAGGCCGACATGTCGAAAGCTGCTCCGAAATGTTTTGTACAGAAGAATACACCAAAAGAAACACGTCAGAATTTTAGCTGCTTAGACACACTTGAAGAATTTTTTTTAATGTTTGAAATTTGTCAAAAATTTGTAGCTCGCCAGGTGTCTGTAGCAGACAGCGCATATCCTTGGTTAACGACACGTCGGTAAATAGATAACACAACACAACAATCGTAATTTCTAATGCGAATTTCAGTTTCTGTCGATAGCTTCTCTGTCACAACTGTTCACAGTTACTATCCCCTTGAATTTGCAATTCATTTAATGTCCATAATAATTAGTGGCTCTCTTTGCTGTGTTGCAGAGTGTTAAAAGTTGAGAATAAATTTTCCGTGTGATTTCTTCGTGTATCTTTGCTAGTAGGTCCCATGGTCTAAGTGTAGCATCTTTCATTAGTAGTCAAAACGTCCTAGTTCTGGGTTCGAACCCCGCCACCACTTACATTTGGAATAAAAATCATCAGCTTTGGCGGCCGAAGACTTCCGGCAAAAGAAGTCACTCTCAATCTGCCAACGGCCTTTTCAAAGAGGCTGAAGATCGGACAGAGATTCAGGGTACTCTCTTGCCCTTGTGGTGGGGAACTGGCCCTAAAGGCGGAAGAGTCAACAAGATCAACGGCATGAGAATGCAGAAGGCTATGGAAACCATGCATTAAATACTAATAACGTGTATCCACGGGTTATGTGGTCTGTGGCTGAAAAGGTGTCATGATGATCTCTCCGCTGGCAAAAGATTCGGGAATAATCCCCCATTCGTATCTCCGGGAATAGACTGCCAAGGGGAAGGAGACCGTGAGAAAAAGATTGAATGATGTTCTACTTGTCGGGGAGTGGGATGTCAGAAGTTTGAACGTGCTAGGAAAGCTATAAATTCTGAAAAGAAAAATGAAAAGGCTCAATCTGGATATAATGGGGGACAGTGAAGTGAAATGGAAAGAAGGCAAGCATTTCTGGTCAAATAAGTATAGGGTAGTATCGACAGCAACAGAAAAACGTATAGCGGGAGAAGGATTCATTATGAATAGGAATAAAGGGCAGGGAGTGTGTGAACAGTTCAGTGATAGGGTTGTTTTCATTAGAATCGACAGCAAACCAACGTCGACAAACGTACTTCAGATGTACATGCCAACGTCGCAAGTTAAAAATGAAGAGTAAGAGAAGGTATATGTGGATACTGAACGGGTAATTCAAAACGTTAAGGGAGATGAAAATCAAATAGCCATGTGCGACTGGAATGCGGTTGTCAGCTAGTAATAGACAATACTCTGTTCAAGAATCACGAGAGGAGGAGGTATACTTGGAAAATTTCAGCTAGATTACATGATTTTCTGACAGAGATTCCGAAATCAAATACAGGATTGTAAGCCCTACCCAGGATCAGATACAGAAACAGATCACAATTTAGTAGTGATGAAGAGTAAGCTGAAGCTCAAAAATCAATGCGCAACGAAGTGGGAGACACGGATGTACTAAGAAATGAGGAGACTTGCTTAAAGTTCTCTGAGACTATAGATTTTGCGATGAGGAATAGCTCAGTATGCAGTTCAGTTGAAGAGAAATGGACATATATAAAATGGGCATACGGAAGTTGGAAAGGGAAACGTAGATGCAAAGACGGTAACTGCGAAGAAACCATGTGTAACGGAAGAAATACTTCATTTGATCGATGAAAGGAGTGGGAACAAATATGTTAAGGGAAATTGAGGAATACAGAAATACAAGCCACTTGCGAATGAAACAGAAACAACTGTCGGAAGGAGTGACCCAGCATATAGAGACAATGAGAGAGAGAGAGAGCACATACTTCGGTGACATCAAAAGCAAGGATGGTAACATCGAGCGTGCAATTTCAATTCCACTCTTAAATGCAGAGGAGAGAGAGGATAGGTTGGAAGAGTACACTGAAGGTCTTTACGAGGAGGAAGATTTGTCTGACGTGAAAGAAGAAGAAACAAGAGTCGACTTAGAAGAGATAGGGGATCCAGTATTAGAATCAGAATTTAAAATAGCATTGGAAGACTTAAGATCAAAAATGGTTCAAATGGCTCTGAGCACTATGGGACTCAACATCTTAGGTCATAAGTTCCCTAGAACTTAGAACTACTTAAACCTAACTAACCTAAGGACATCACACACACCCATGCCCTAGGCAGGATTCGAACCTGCGACCGTAGCAGCCCCGCGGTTCCGGACTGCAGCGCCAGAACCGCACGGCCACCGCGGCCGGCGACTTTAGATCAAATAAGGGAGAAGGGATAGATAAAATTCCATCAAAATTTCTAAAATCACTGAGGGAAGTGGCAAGAAAACGACTGTTCACTTTGGTGTGTAGAATGTATGAGTCTGGCGATAAGTCATCCGACTTTCGGAAAAACATCATCCACCCAATTACGAAGACTGCAGGAGCTGCTTCGCGCGAAAATTATCGCACAATAATATTATCGCAGAATAATGTAAAGAAGAATGAAAAAGAAAATTGAAGATGTTAGATGACAATCAGTTTCGCTTCATGAAAGATAAAGGCACCAGAGAAGCAGTTCTGACGTTACGGTTGATAATGGAAGCATTACTATCGTCGACATGGAAAAAGCGTTCAAGGAAGTCTGTGGAAAATAGGGGTTAGCAATAGGGAGAGACGGGTAATGTACATCTACTAGAGCCAGGAGGGAATAATAAGAGTGGAAGATCGAGAACGAACTGCTCGGAAAGCATATAAAACACGGATGTAAAATTTCGGCCCTAATCTTCAATATATACATCGAAGAAGCACCGATGGAAATAGAAGAAAGGTTCAAGAGTGGAATCAAAATTCAAGGTAAAGGATATCAATTATAAGATTCGCTGATGACACTGCTATCCTCAGTGAAAGTGAAGAAGAATTACAAGATCTGCTGAATGGAAAGAACAGTCTAGTGAGTACACAATAGGGACTGAAAGTAAGTCGAAGACAGACGAAAGTAATAACAACAAGCTGAAATTAAAACAGCGAGGAACTTAACATTACGATTGAGGGTCACAAAGTAGATGAAGTTAAGAAATTTTGCTACTTAGGCAGCAAAATAACCGATAGCGGATGGAACAGGGAGGACATCAAAAGCAGACTAGCAGTAGCAAAAAGGGCATTCCTGGTTAAGAGAAGTCAAGTAGTATGAAAAACAGGTCTACATTTGAGCCGGCCGAAGTGGCCGTGCGGTTAAAGGCGCTGCAGTCTGGAACCGCAAGACTGCTACGGTCGCAGGTTCGAATCCTGCCTCGGGCATAGATGTTTGTGATGTCCTTAGGTTAGTTAGGTTTAACTAGTTCTAAGTTCTAGGGGACTAATGACCTCAGAAGTTGAGTCCCATAGTGCTCAGAGCCATTTGAACCATCTTCATTTGAGGAAGCGTTTTCTGATAATGTTCGTCTGGAACACAGTATTGTATGATAGTGGCACATGGACTGAGGGAAAACCGGAATAGAAGAGAGTCGAAGTATTCGAGATGTGATACTACAGACGATTATTGAAAATTAGGTAGACTGATGAGGTAAGGAATGAGAAGGTTCTCCACAGAATCGATTAGGAAATGAACATAGAAAACACTGGAAAGAAGAAGAGACAGGATGGTAAGACATCTGTTAAGGCACCAGGAAATAACTTCATGCTAAGAAACTTCCTGGCAGATTAAAACTGTGTACCAGGCCGAGACTCGAACTAGGGACCTTTGCCTTTCGCGGGCGCACACTCCGTTGCAGAGTGAAAATTTCATACTGTAAACTTTCATGCTACTAGAGGGGACTGTAAAGGGTAAAAACTGTAGGGGAAGACAGAGACTGGAATACATCCAGCAAATAATTGAGGACGTAGGTTGTAAGTGCTACTCTGGGATGTACAGCAGAGGAATTCGTGGCGGGCTGCATCAAATCAGTCAGAAGAATGATGACTCAAAAAAAAAAAAAAAAAAAAAAAAATTATTTGCTAATAGCATCTGTCTTTGTGCAGATTCAAAAGTTTCACAGTAACGTGGAATCCAACTAATGTTTTCAACCTTGCAAAGATGAAATGTGAAGAACGTGTTATGCATTCGAAAACACCCACTTCTCCTGAAGACCTAAATTTGTGTCATTTATTAGTTAATTACTTGGAAATTCATCAGTATTATGTCAACATTTCGTTAGAGGACGATGACTGTTGTGCTGGTTAAAGTCTAAAACAAAAATAGAGTACCTTTTAAGCCCAAAGAAAATGTGTACAATAATAGCTTACAGTGAGAACGATACATAAGCAGTATCCAAAGCTAATTTCGTTTCGTAAAATTTAAACATGAATTGTACAAATAGAAAACAGATTTACGCGAAGTACAAAATTTGCGCTAAAATGAAACTCACAAAAGTGCGAAAAAAAAATTATTCGAAAGATTTAGAACTGCTCGTGGCAGTTCAATGCACCGTTACCAGGAAGATCTAGGTAGGAGACTGGGCGCCCTGATTTGCAAGTGAGGTGAATTTTACTGATTTTCAGGCTTTTCTGACCTGGTTAAACAGATTCAGAAAACTATGTGGAAAAGGAAGTCGCAAAATTATGAAGTTCATCTCAAGTAAACGCGTAGGGGAGATGTCATAAACAGGTAATACTATAGAGAAATTCGTAGCTGATGTGAAGAGGAAGCTTCTTGTTACCACACAAAATTCTGCGTATAGAGCCAGTCAGTCAGGTTTCGAACAAACCACACTATACATTCGTATACAACAATGCCAGTGACGAGTATTTGTGGATTACTGTTCCCGCTATTTTATATCTGTCTTCAGCAACATCAGGACAGATGAGCGCCAAAAATTTAAAAATTGGACTGTTTACTTGCATAAATCCTGAAATCCTGTAGTCGATGAAGCAAAGTCCACAAAAAATTAGAAAGAATAATTTCCAGTGCTACACCTAAAACGTCTTCTTACCATTTTCAGAAATTAATCCATTGCTTTTGTTGGACTCTTGGGTTGGAATGACACCCCATTCTTTAGGACTACGAAAAGACTGTTAATATAAACAGGTTTCCAGTCGGAACTAATCGTGTGATTTAACCTCTCGATAAATACTTTTTTTTCCAACAGTCTAAAGAAGCACTTTTGCAGAAAATTGTCTGCCAATATAATTTCCGTTAGCTCTTTGTCACTTCAGGTTTATCAGCGGAACAGTACTGTTAAACTTCAGTCATTTACGCATTGTCAATATGCATCGCCACGTTTTACGAAGCTGATCAAGTATACAAAATTGTTGAGGCTTTCGTGGCCACTTGTTGACAAACTGCCTATTGGCTTCTGTCTCGGGTTCTTCGGCCGACGTTCATCTAATGATTTTTCTGACGTTTCGCCAGCACGAGTGGCTGGCATTGTCAAAGCTTCACCCTCCATTGCCGGTGGTGAACTGGAGCCGAGCTATATAATAATATATAGGATGGGGCCCCTCCACGCCCGCACCAACGTGGTGACCAAACCAAAAGTTCTACTGTCACCTCCGTAAACATGTTAGTTTTTGAATCAGGCGTCACAGGATGCAGGCTGTGATGTTATCCATGCGTCTGGGTAAGACTACTCATTAACATGGTCCATCAGGAGATAGAAGTGGTCGAAAACGATCGAAGGGTAGCGGTTTTAAGAGCAGAGGAAAAAAAGTGCCAAGGCCAGCGCCAAGGGAAAAAAACCTCTGCGACAGTAGGACGGGTAGTAAGGGCAGTAGCGGCTTGCTAGCTGCGACAGAGCATGCAAGGTGAGGGAAGGTTAGCGTGAGGTATCGTGCATCGTTACCTATGTGCTGCGTGGTCGGTAGTGGGGTCAGTCCGGTGCTGCGGCGGGGCTCGCTTGTAGTCTCCTGGGCCGGCCGCAGTGGCTTCCTCCCTGTAACATAAAAGTTCGGCACGGCAACGCATGCGTTGCTGTTAGGCCCTCTGCTGCACCTTGTCGTCAGTGACTTGGTGCAGCTTCATCAGGCCGGTGCAGAACGACGGCGATTGGCTACCGTCCAGCGTCCTCCTCTACTGCACAGCGCAGGACTTCTGCACAGCAGCTTCGAGCAGCTCCGCTTGTTCAGTGAGCTGCGCCGCTTCAGCGTCGGAGAAACGCAGGCCGTTCGCTCTCGCTGTCGCGATGAGGGTCGTCCCCGCGGTCGACGGCGTTGCCACCGGTTCCGCTGGGGCGGCGGTTGTCTTCTTTGCGCCTCTCACCTGCGGTGCTGCTGGAACAAAAGCTGGGATAGGCGCGCGAACGTCCTTCTGCGAGGTCGCAGGAGTGTTCGCAGGTACGACTGCGCTGAGGCCTTGGGCGAAGACTGCACGCAGTTGCCTCAAGGCCTCTTCCTTCTCTGCAGCCACGGCGGCTGCGAAGGCAGCCCTCTCCGCCGCCATGACGGCTTTGAGGGCTGCTGTGGCCTCCTTCACGGCAGTGCCGAGTTCGAGGTCACATCTCTTCGCAGGAAGGCGAGCTGCGTCCTGGCTGCCCGTTTCCGAGCGGCCGTCCCCGCCCCTGGCAGGTGGATCTGCTGCTGCGCCTTCCCTCAGCTGCGCCGGGCTGCTCTGCGCCCTACGCCGTTTCCGACGTCGTCTTCTCTTCTGCTGCTGCGTCGGTGCGGCCGCGGCCGCCTCGCCGCCACCGGCACGGCTGCGGTTTGAGAAAGCCGCACAGCCGCGCCAACTGGCGACGTGCGGGCCGCCACACCGGACACAAGTCGGCAGAGCGTTGCTGCCGCGGTCGCAGGCGCGGCTGTCGTGCTCACCTGAGCACTTGACGCACCGCGCCGCGTTGCGGCAATACTTCGCAACATGGCCCTCGCCCTGGCACCTGAAGCACTGGGGCTGAGGATCCATGGCGGTCGGGAGAACCTCGCGGGCGCAGACTATATGTACCTGGCGCGCCAACGTCCGAGGGCTTCTCCGCGCGGTGCGGTTCTCCTCTTGCTACCTGCGACGGTCGTTCGCTGCAGTACGGGAAGCCAGGATCCGTTTACCTTAAGGCTTTCCTCTTTCTTGTTCAAACTGTTCGCGTGTTTTTGTATTTCTACAGCTTCTCTGAACAAGCGCGTGTGATAGTGGTTCTCTACAGCCAGAACTTCCGTGTCGGCGAATTTTATTACGTGGTCGGTCTCGTAACGAGAGCAGGACGAATATGTGAGCCGCAACACCTCGAACGAGGAATGCAACACCTGGAAACTGTCCTAAGAAGCAATGGGTACTCCACAAATTATATTAGAAGTGTAACTGAGCCAAACACTCGGCGAAGTAAGGAACCAGAAAAAGAAATGTCGGGTACGGCCTTTCTGCCATACATTCCCAGAGTGACGGACAGAATCGGCCGTATATTGCGTAAACATGGCGTAAAGACGATTTTCAAACCGACAAGGAAGATCAAAGAGTGTCTTAGATCGGCGAAGGAGAAAAGAGACCCACTTGCAATGTCGGGAATATACCGCATACCATGCACATGCGGAAAAGTTTATGTCGGGATGACTGGACGATCCATTAACACCAGGATCAAGGAGCATAAGCGACATTGCAGGTTGGGGCAGGTGGAGAAATCGGCCGTGGCAGAACACGCACTGAATGAGACCGACCACGTAATAAAATTCGCCGACACGGAAGTTCTGGCTGTAGGGAACCACTATCACACGCGCTTGTTCAGAGAAGCTGTAGAAATACAAAAACACGCGAACAGTTTGAACAAGAAAGAGGAAAGCCTTAAGGTAAACGGATCCTGGCTTCCCGTACTGCAGCGAACGACCGTCGCAGGTAGCAAGAGGAGAACCGCACCGGAAATGACCGCGGAGAAGCCCTCGGACGTTGGCGCGCCAGGTACATATAGTCTGCGCCCGCGAGCTCGGCTCCAGTTCACCACCGGCAATGGAGGGTGAAGCTTTGACAATGCCAGCCACTCGTGCTGGCGAAACGTCAGAAAAATCATTAGATGAACGTCGGCCGAAGAACCCGAGACAGAAGCCAATAGGCAGCTGATCAAGTATGCCTCGTACGCATCACACATGCACAACAATGACCTAGGCCATTTCACTTCATTCCAGTTCTATCTAAATAAAACACTACTAATCACTGTGAAGTGCCTGAATATACCAATTTTTGTTTTATGGGGTGTGTCTGATGTAAGGAAAATATTTTATTTCGTCTCCCAATAGAGACTTCGTATGTTTGTGACGACTACAGAGAATAAACTAAAATTATGATAAGAAATGTGCTGCTGGAATTGTTATAAAATATTTAACGTCAACAAGTTAAATTCCCGATTGATGAATGTAACATTGTACACTGCCTTGATTTTCTTTCCTGTGGTAGTCATTTGTGTAACCATTACATCTGCAAATGTGCAGCTGTCGACATGAACCACAAGTTATTCAGACATGACTGATTTCGGACATTTTTGGTGTGGTTTATGTGTTTAAAATCCGCGGGTGCTTCGTCACTGCTTTTTCCTCAAATCGCACGCTAGACAGCTGATATAAGCGGTTCTTCGTGCGGGAAAAACGAGTAACTATAATTTTTACAAAATACCTGCAGTGCACTTTAGCAACTAAAATTTTGACAGTGCATTTCTCTCGGGTGTTTTCTTGCTGTGTGAAAAATCTCAGGGTATGTTTCAACATTGGGCAGTTTCCTTGTAAGACAATCAGGAAAAAGAAAACTAAATTAGTCTATAAGCATATATCTTTTCCGAAACTTTTGTAGAGAAACTCTCGAAATTCCTGCCTCAAACATCGGCACGAAGTTGACATCATTGAAGACATTATTGGTACACCCTCTCGAACGCAGAAACTGCTTTGTCGGACAAACCCGCATTGTTAGCTACACTCTAACACGCTCGCTTAGGGGACAAACTTACATCTGTTTGTCTTTAATTGGCTGTACCTCCACTGAGTTAAATCTCCGACATAAGGTTATTTTTAAAGTTTTTCTCGATTCTACGTCGCATAGCCTACTCTGACATTATCCATCTGGTTCTATTCCTCCACTCTGTATGTTCCAACGATGTCACTTAGAGAAACGTGAACTTGACTACACCAGGTACTTCTCAGAAACTATTACTTATTAGTAGAGTTTCGGCCTATCAAAACTATTGTTCGGTAGTTTTGTTACATTGCAAAAACATCGTAGTAAATGGAAGGATGGCCGGTACTATAGGTAGCATTGGTAGAGAAAGAAAGGTAATTGCATGTGTGAGAGAGGAACTAGCGCGGAGGAGTTCTCATTGTTTCTTCATTGTTTCGTTGTCCACTGTGTATTTTATATCCTTGCAAAATATAAGCTGCATCTGAAGGTAACAAATATTAGTTGATCGCGTAACTTCTGCCTGTTTCATGCAACCAAAGAAATTACTTTTCATGCAAGTATGGTTTACATGCTCAAATATAAAAAATCTGTATTGAAAGTTCCTGGCAGATTAAATCTGTGTGCCGGACCGAGACTCGAACTCGGGACCTTTGCTTTTCGCGGGCAAGTGCTCTACCATGGAGTAGAAGGAAGTTTCACATCAGCGCACACTCTGCTGCAGAGAGAAAATTTCATTCTGTAAAAATCTATTTTGTTGTTTTTTGTACTCAATAGAACGTTCCTCTTCATGACCCAAGAGAAGACTTTCCTATTATTATTGATAAATGTAGAAGTTGTTTGTGAATAACAGAAACATCTTTTATATAAACTCGTCGAAGTATTGAAACAATGTTTGATACGTTTTTGTTTTAAGTTTTTTAGCTGTCGTGTTTCTCAAGAAATGGCGGTTTCCAGCGCTATATGATAAATCTGTATTCTCTTTAGTTTTACTACAAAATCCGTCTGCTTCACGTTAGAAATGAACAAATCTCGAGTGAAACCTGAATTAAACACTGACAGTTCCAATTTTGCTATAAATGCTATTTATTTTTAAGTAACAGATAGGAGGTTCAAATGGTTCAAATGGCTCTGAGCACTATGGGACTCAACTGCTGTGGTTATCAGTCCCCTATAACTTAGAACTACTTAAACCTAACTAACCCAAGGACATCACACACATCCATGCCCGAGGCAGGATTCGAACCTGCGACCGTAGCAGTCCCACGGTTCCGGACTGCGCGCCTAGAACCGCGAGACCACCGCGGCCGGCAACAGATAGGAGGATAATTATGCAGAACATGAACGTACCGTAGGCTAAGCGGCCCTTTACACACCCTTCCTCAGTTTCTAGGCGGTTCACCGAATCCAGTTTCCAGAGAATCTTGTAAGATACAGATCGCAGGCAAAGCGATCGAAAGGGAACGCAGTACATTTAACACATACTTAGCGCGGTTACCATCTTAATTGGCCAATGCAACTAGGAATGCTAATAGTTTACGCTTGCTTTCGATTGTCTGCGCTAGCGTGCGGCAGTTTTACTACTCCACTTGCAAGACTCACGGCATTTGCCCGACGTATCCCGCGGCTAGCGGGCTGATGACGCAGGGACGAACCCGGCGCTGCTCGCTTTTAGCGACGCAGCCCGCGGCGCTGCTCAGACGCGCGGTGGCTTGCAGACTCGGCAGGCTTTTAGCAATCCGCAGGTGGCGTTTGTTTGCGTAGCAGCTGAGCGCCGCCCGGGGCGACTAGCCGGCCGCCTCCGACCTATTAATATTCATAAGGTATTTGGGCATAAATTACGTAATTGACATGGGCCCGGTCAGTCTGAGAATTGCTGCGGCGGGAGGGGGCGTGCGCGCCCGCCTGCGTCGCGGAGCGGAGCGGCCGCGGCTATGAAAAATTCATGGCGCCGCGCCGTAATCAGGAACAATGGGAGATATTTCTCGGCTAACGACGCCCGCGGGCGGCGCGTCACGACGGACGGACGGACGGCCGGGCTGGCTGGCGCGAGCTGCGTCCCCCACTCTGCTCACAGCGCACGGCCACGAGGGGGCCGCCGGGGAGCGAACGAACCGAATACGTGAGGAACGCAGGTTGCGCTTCAGCTGTCGTCTTGTGGTGGCGTCCCTCTTCCTCTGGGCACTAAACTTGTTTTATCAACCAACAGAGCTGTAAGGAACCTAGGCATACCTAGTTCGAGCCATCTACCTAGCAGAAGGATTCCACGTGAATTCGGAATGTGTCTTATATCGCCGTAATCATCCACTGTTTCACGACAGTATTCCAGCCCCAACATCTGACTATACAGAGACTGATGAGGGCGAACTTTAATGTTCCAAGAATGGTGAAATCACGATTTCCTCAGAATAACTCAGCTGCGTCAGAAAAACGAATTATTATTTACGACCGTACACCGCTTATTCTTCGTCTAGAAATAACTCTGATCAATCCAACACTAAAATTCAATGATAAGTTCTCGTTCTCGCTACACAACAGAAACCAGTAAAAACCAATATCCTCCTGAGGCCCAAAGGGGTTTTTCTTTAATTTCACTTAGAATATATTCTTTTTGGGGCCAGATATGCCTAAAATACATATTAAAAAAGGACTTTTTTTTGCAATTTTCCTTTTTCAGAATGGCTGGTACAATATATTGAACTTCGGGTCTCAAGCATTGCTTTTGTGCGTAGTCCAGTATACTGGACCGTGGGCCTCAGGAGGATATGCTAAATCAATTGCAACAACATTTGAAATGCACTTACACAGACAAGCGCCGTTCTATGTCACCAACGAACCTTTGTAATGATTCAATAAAGTCACAAAAACCGTTCTAGTCTGTTCGGCGCTGAATACATCAGTAGCAATGCAAAATGGCTCTGAGCACTATGGGACTTAACATCTGTGGTCATCAGTCCCCTACAACTTAGAACTACTTAAACCTAACTAACCTAAGGACATCACACACATCCATGCCCAAGGCAGGATTCGAACCTGCGACCGTAGCGGTCACACGGTTCCAGACTGAAGCGCTTAGAACCGCACGGCCACACTGGCCGGCTGTAGCAATGCACTATTCATTATTACGGAACAGTAGCTTCATTGACATATTTTTTGTAACAGTCTTCTGCGCCAGGATTCTTTGGTGGCTGCTCACGCCCTACCCGGCCGGCGGCTGTCCGCTGCTATTCAGTCTAGTTCCAACGTCGAACGTCGCGTCGTAAGTTGTACGAACCTTTGTGTAAGAGTTTACAGTCCCCTCCCCCCCCCCCCCCTGGCCACCGCGGTTTTGGGCAGTGACTTCCCCTTCTCAGCTGTCCTTATAATTTCTTATTCCAACATGCCAATCCTTCGTTAACTTTGAATATTAGAATTAAAGACGGCCGATATAGCCGGACCGACACAGTCTTATCAAAGGAACCATCCACGTATTCTCAAGGAGACGCTTACGGAAACCAACAAAAACCTAAATAGAGATTGCCGGGTTGAAATTATATCCTACTCCTCCTGAAATGAAGTGCAGTTTCTTAACTTCTTCGCCACCGCATTCACTCTCATAAAATGGGTTGAAACAAGGCCCTTTTGCTAGTGGAGGTAACTACCAAAAATTTCGTCAGTATCAGCGATGACGAATTATGGGAACAGAAACAGATTCATATCCCCTTCTACAAATCTTTGCGATGTGTCCATATATAGCTTGATTACCTGAGAAAGCGGGAGCATAGTGAGGTCCACGACTTGTCAAGTGGACGCCCAGGAGATGGCAGAAAACTCTTGCTTGTGATGGAGCAGCAGAAGACCATACAAGAAAGTGGCGGCTGTGAAATTTAATTACTTCATACTTTCGCACTCTTTGCTGCAGATTTACTCTGAATAAGGAGCTAAAACTGTTGATGTGAATGGTATCTCACTGAAAGGCACATTTAGGGGAATACGACAAACGCATTTTGTAGATGGCTTTCTTAACTATGGGCACAGCTTATGACAAACGATTAGACTGAAAAAGAGATAGGGAATCGTCACATCTGTGAGAACCACTGTTCGATGGCTTCTTTACTATCCGACAGTGATTTTGATTCGCTCCCCCACCCCCTTCTCCTCTCCCACTACATACCCACACCGAGGCCTGAGTATCGATATGGAAGAAAGGCCAGAAATACTCGGCCTTCATGTCACAGGTGCTACTTGCTGGTCGAGAGGGCACCGCCACCAGCAACCCACGTGTCTCTGTCCACTTACGCGACAGTGTCTGTAAAATATACTGTGACCCCGCATCTCCCGTCATTCTACGAAGCCTTGGATTTGCGTCATTCGCAGCAGAACGATAGTCCTTGCGTGTCTTTACGTTGGTCAGTTCAGACTGCTCTCCGCTAAAGAATGAAACAAGATTAGAAATGACGTTTCGACGGCTTACAGTCTTTAGCGATGGAGCACAAATTGAGATTAAGAAAGAATGGGGAAAGATATAGCCCACATCCTTTTCAACGAAACCATCCCAGAATTTTGCCTAGATCGATTTCGGAATACCATAGAAAATTTAAATTTTGATAGCCGGGCAGGGATTTGAACTGTTGTCCTGCTGAATACGAGTCTGGTATGCTAGTGACTGTGCCACTTCCACGCTCACCGGTTTGACTGATACATATGCTTATGACGAATTTCGTTATGCCCTGCAATTTGCCTCTGGCTAGTTATTCACTTTTTGAGCTGCACCGTCGTTCACCACATGAACTGCCTGTGCTAGTGATCATATATTGTGTTCTACTTCCACTGAGTACTATAGAAAAATTTGGTGTAGAATACATCCGATACAGGCTTAGGATTTACGTTCTGGCCACATCTGGTCTAGAGATCTAGACGTGATGGCAGTTTCATTTCCGACTTTCTTTACCACTCACTTGCTGCAAACAGTCAATCCTGCTGCCACTCGACGCTAGCAGACGTAAATAGCGTAGTTTGCCATTATGTCGAAAGTCGTTTGAGTGCCGCGGACAATAATTGTATCTACGAGAAATTATGTTAACACTGTCATTTTAAATTAAACTTAAATAACGTTAAATTCCCTTTCATTTTCCTTGAAATGGTCATCAGTCTTTTACACTTTAGCAGACAGTTCAAACAGTAAACAACAAAATTGGTACTCGCATTTGTACCCTCTCATTCCGTGCAAAATACGAACGTAATCGAATTTGTAAACTTCATTGGTGTTGTCACTCCCAGGTTCGCACTTCAGTCAACTATCTTCTGAGTTTTTGATGTTAGAAGAATTTTGCGAACTGAAGTATTTTTTTGTCCTTGTCAACAGTTCCAGTTTTCATGTGCTCAGTAATTTGGGACGTTGAGAATTACTACAATATGAATCTGGTTTATATATTGATGAGCAGTCGAATTTCAAAACGAAAAGAGTACAGTAGCAGTCTGAGAAGGTGAAGTACAGAGTTCATAAACACATGAAAGAACACGCACACAGCGGTGAAATTAAACGTGGTTAAGTTAGGCTAGTCGCAGCAGGTTTACAAAATATCCATTTGGTCAAAATCTTAACAAGTTTTCTCATACGCTAGGGTCTAAAGCAGTGAAAACTAGGTGTACGAGGGCGTGCTGAAAAGTAATGCCTCCGAATTTTTATATGAAAATTCGTAGGTCTTTTTAAAGAAAACGAATTTTATTAACATTCTGCATTTATATTCTTCATTCTATATACTCGAATGTAACTCTCAACTCAGTCATCCTGATGACAAATACATTTCTCCCAACGAGAGACCAGTTTCTTGATATCGTCAATGTAGAATACTTGACTGCTGACGGAACGACAGCCTCACCTTTGCTTGCACAATTTTATCACTATCAAAATCCTCGAAAGCGATCCTAAAGTACTGGAAAGAGATAAAAATCGGATGGAGACAAGTCGGGACAGTATGGAGGATGATCGATGAAGTAAACGGAAACCGTCGAATTGTTTCAGATATCGCAGCACTCGTGCATGGTCTGACATTGTCAAGCTGAAGGAGAGAGTGGAGACGGCCGCTGTGGCCGAGCGGTTGTAGGCTCTTCGGTCCGGAACAGCGCTACTGCTGCGGTCGCAGGTTCGAATCCTGCCTCGGATATGGAAGTGTGTGATGTCCTTAGGTTAAGTCGGGTTTAAGTAGTTCTAAGTCTAGGGGACTGATGACCTCAGATGTTAAGCCCCATAGAGCTTAGAGCCATTTGAACCATTTTTTGAGAGAATGGACCATGTGTGGACGAACTCTTTGATTTCGAAACTCGACTACAGCACTCTGTTTCCCATGCAATGGCGCAGTCACGTTACACACCATCGTGTTACACAATTCGAAGACTTCTAGCGCACAAGGCTGCAGTTGTGTAGGCATGAAGAAGAAGGATGTAGAATGTTAATAATGTTTTCTTTTTCTTTAAAATGCTTCTCGAGTTTTCAAAAAATTTCGGAGGCATTAATTTTCAGCACGCCCTCGTGACATGGAACATAAATTGTAACACACAGACAACTGGGGATACTTTTCATAGCACAGGAAATTCTAAATAAAATTATTATGGTACAGAAACGTACAAAAAATCACACTTCAAACTAGAAAATAGTCTTCATGTTAGGGAATTCCTATTTTTCAAATATGGCCTCTTAAAGTACACACATTAAAAAAAGTTTTGCATCACACCAGTTCCCAAGACTCCTGATGACAGACGTTGTCTGTGGGTATTGTATCACAGACACGGTCCCTTTGAATGTTCAGAGATGTCACTAAACTAGCCAGAAGATATAAACAACCATGCTTAAGCAGCGCCTATTAGACGGAGGCGTCCGACAGCCGATCGGTTCAATTCATTCCACCAGGAAGGAGAAACACGGCTCGTGTTGTCTTTAATTCAACCTTGTCTAGACGGTCAATGCCGCGGTTCGATCGCGTCCACATTGTTACTTTGTGCCAGGAAGGGCTCTCAACAAGGGAAGTGTCCAGGCACCTCGGAGTGAACCAAAGAGATGTCGTTCGGACATGAAGGAGATACAGAGAGACAGGAACTGTCGATGAAACGCCTCGCGCCGCGCGGGATTAGCCGTCTGCAGTCTGGACTGTGCGGCTGGTCCTGGCGTAGGTTCGAGTCCTCCCTCGTGCATGGGTGTGTGTGTTTGTCCTTAGGATAATTTAGATTAAGTAGCGTGTAAGCTTAGGGACTGATGACCTTAGCAGTTAAGTCCCATAAGATTTCACACACATTTGAACATGTTGATACGCCTCGCTCCGGCCGCCCAAGCGCTAATACTGCACTGGATGACCGCTACCTACGGATTATGGCTTGGAGGAACCCTGACAGTAACGCTTCCATGTTGAATAATGCTTTTCGTGCAGCCACAGGACGTCGTGTAACGACTCATACCGTGTGCAGTAGGCTTCATGATACGCAACTTCACTACTGATGTCCATGGAAAGGTCCATCTTTGCAACCCCGACACCATGCAGCACGGTACGGATGGGCCCAACAACATTCTGAAAAGACCGCTGAGGATTGGAATCACGTTCTCTTCACCTATGAGTCTCGCATATGCCTTCAACCACACCATCGTGGCCGGCCGGGGTGGCCGAGCGGTTTCTACGCGCTACAGTCTGGAACCGCGCGACCGCCTTAGACACACTTTCCAGCGATTGTAGCAGGGTGGGGGTTCCCTGATATTTCGGATAGCATTATGTGGGGTCGATGTACGCCGCTGGTGGTCATAGAATTCGCCGTAACGGCTGTACGATACGTGAATGCCCTCTTCCGACCTATAGTGCAACCACATCGGCAGCATATTGGCGAGGCATTCGTCTTCATGGACGACAATTCGCGCCCCCATCGTGCGCATCTTGTGAATGAATTCCTTCAGGATAACGACATCACTCGACTAGAGTGGCCAGCATGTTCTCCAGACATGAACTCTATGGGACACGCCTTGGATAAATTGAAAAGGGCTGTTTATGGACGACTTGACCCACCAACCACTCTGAGGGATCTACGCCGAATCGCCGTTGAGGAGTGGGACAATCTGGACCAACAGTGCCTTGATGAACTTGTGGATAGTATGACACGACGAATACAGGCATGCATCAAAGCAAGAGGACGTGCTACTGGGTATAAGAGCCACCGGTGTGTACAGCAATCTGGACAACCACCTCTGAAGGTCTCTCTGTATGGTGGTAAAACATGCAACGTGTGGTTTTCATAAGCAATAGAAAGGGCGGAAATGATGTTTATGTTGATCTCTATTCAAATTTTCTGTACATATTCCGGAACTCTCTGAACCGAGTCGATGAAAAACTTTTTTGATGTGTGTATTACAGATTTAACATTCTATGGGTTCTCTTGCATTTTAGTTTTTACTGCAGCAGGATATCTCTACGTACAGTGTTTGTCTTCCTTGTTGCTTATGTGAAATAAACTGACACACTCATTCAATGTCTAGAGATCCAGAGACTATGGCATCTTCATTTCCGATCTTCGCCGCCACCCACTTGCTGCAACGTAGAACGTCATTCCTTTCTATGAACAGAACTGCCGACCTTGACCTTGGGTAGACCTATGAAATCCATTATAACTTCACACAGGGCTTTTCTTAACATCTGCTTCTTGGTAAAATAGTAGATGATCGGTAAGAACAGAAATGAGCTTGTACTTTAGTTACACAAAGTAAAAAATGCGTTTGTACACTCCTGGAAATGGAAAAAAGAACACATTGACACCGGTGTGTCAGACCCACCATACTTGCTCCGGACACTGCGAGAGGGCTGTACAAGCAATGATCACACGCACGGCACAGCGGACACACCAGGAACCGCGGTGTTGGCCGTCGAATGGCGCTAGCTGCGCAGCATTTGTGCACCGCCGCCGTCAGTGTCAGCCAGTTTGCCGTGGCATACGGAGCTCCATCGCAGTCTTTAACACTGGTAGCATGCCGCGACAGCGTGGACGTGAACCGTATATGCAGTTGACGGACTTTGAGCGAGGGCGTATAGTGGGCATGCGGGAGGCCGGGTGGACGTACCGCCGAATTGCTCAACACGTGGGGCGTGAGGTCTCCACAGTACATCGATGTTGTCGCCAGTGGTCGGCGGAAGGTGCACGTGCCCGTCGACCTGGGACCGGACCGCAGCGACGCACGGATGCACGCCAAGACCGTAGGATCCTACGCAGTGCCGTAGGGGACCGCACCGCCACTTCCCAGCAAATTAGGGACACTGTTGCTCCTGGGGTATCGGCGAGGACCATTCGCAACCGTCTCCATGAAGCTGGGCTACGGTCCCGCACACCGTTAGGCCGTCTTCCGCTCACGCCCCAACATCGTGCAGCCCGCCTCTAGTGGTGTCGCGACAGGCGTGAATGGAGGGACGAATGGAGACGTGTCGTCTTCAGCGATGAGAGTCGCTTCTGCCTTGGTGCCAATGATGGTCGTATGCGTGTTTGGCGCCGTGCAGGTGAGCGCCACAATCAGGACTGCATACGACCGAGGCACACAGGGCCAACACCCGGCATCATGGTGTGGGGGGCGATCTCCTACACTGGCCGTACACCACTGGTGATCGTCGAGGGGACACTGAATAGTGCACGGTACATCCAAACCGTCATCGAACCCATCGTTCTACCATTCCTAGACCGGCAAGGGAACTTGCTGTTCCAACAGGACAATGCACGTCCGCATGTATCCCGTGCCACCCAACGTGCTCTAGAAGGTGTAAGTCAACTACCCTGGCCAGCAAGATCTCCGGATTTGTCCCCCATTGAGCATGTTTGGGACTGGATGAAGCGTCGTCTCACGCGGTCTGCACGTCCAGCACGAACGCTGGTCCAACTGAGGCGCCAGGTGGAAATGGCATGGCAAGCCATTCCACAGGACTACATCCAGCATCTCTACGATCGTCTCCATGGGAGAATAGCAGCCTGCATTGCTGCGAAAGGTGGATATACACTGTACTAGTGCCGACATTGTGCATGCTCTGTTGCCTGTGTCTATGTGCCTGTGGTTCTGTCAGTGTGATCATGTGATGTATCTGACCCCAGGAATGTGCCAATAAAGTTTCCCCTTCCTGGGACAATGAATTCACGGTGTTCTTATTTCAATTTCCAGGAGTGTATATATCTGTAAGATTTGTAAACGCAGCAATTGGATAGTTAGCTCTGTATACCTTGCACTTGGAGGTACCTAAGACAGATTTACTTGTGGGAAAGGTTTAAGGTGCACCGTGATTCACTTCTTTGCACAAGTATGTTGTCCAAAATTACTTTGTATAGAGCTCTCCTTAAAAATATAGGTGCATATTCATTACCGCATTTTTTGTTACTACTACTGGGACTATCTCAGGCGAGGGAAATGTCTCAGATCTTTTTCAAGTTAAATATCACGTTTCCCTTGGATCTAATATTGCTGTGCTGCATGAACGTACTGTGAACAAAAAGTCTTATAGAAAATCAGCGGACCTGATTATTTGTGTTTTCTGTTTATACCAAAAGTCATAGTTTAATAGTTATCACAATATAAAATCTTAATAGAAACAGTGCACTTATCGCTCCTTGCTAAACAGTTGAAATGTAGGCAGAAGGCAACATACTGTACTCTTGAACAGTCAGCAGAGGACGAGCCGACGCTGTCCCTACCGCTGCCGCCTCCACGCACGCGCCGATCGCCGGCTCACACTGCATGCAGAGATTGTCGTGACGCAACAGCAAACTAAACCACTGACTACGCGAAATTCCTCATACGCATTCACAGCTCTGACAAAACCAAATCTTATGCCATTCGGCACAGTTTCCATACACATTTTGCAGAATTATTTACGTCAATGCGAAAATATTCCTAGTTGTGTAAGGAAACTACCTAAACCAGCGTTCGTCAACTGTTTTCCTCAAGAACCAATACTGATATTGTGGTGCGGCTTCTCGGGCAGCATATGTACCGATCTTATTATATTAATTTGTAACTTACATAATTAGAATGTTATGACCTCCCAATGTACTAGATACAGTAAGGAAACGGTAAGCTGCCCGCGGCTCCTTAAGAACTGATCACCGACTGAAGAACTGATCACTGAAGAACTGATTCGGAATACTTCGTGCCGACTGCTCTCTTTTCAAGATTGCCGCCATCTTTAGCAATACTGACACTTCAGTTGCCTGCGATGTGATGTGTTGTTTGTGTAAGTGGATCATTAATTGATTAATCACAGTAATTGTATTTATATTTTGAATGCATTATCCAATATGAGACATAATCACAAATATTTACTAAACATTTCTCAAGTCATTCTCCTTCTAATCTATACGTTTTATTGCAACACGCTTAAAATGGTTCAAATGGCTCTGAGCACTATGGGAGTTAACTTCTGAGGTCATCAGTCCCCTAGAACTTAGAACTACTTAAACCTAACGAACCTAAGGACTTCACACACATCCATGCCCGAGGCAGGATTCGAACCAGCTACCGTAGCGGTCTCGCGGTTTCAGACTGTAGCGCCTAGAACTGCTCGGCCACTCCAGCCGGCCGCAACACCCTTAATTTAATTTCGTATACCTTGCTGCAGATATGTACAGTATTTGAAGATGACGTCTCTATATTGCATATCCACGTTACTTCCACAGCAAATGATCGGTACGAGTCTGGAATTGCCAGTACTGGAAGAGAAAAAGTAAAACATTCCCCTTATCACATCCTCTAACCCTGCAGTGGCCGCACCACTTACCCCTCCGTCCCTGAGGTAAGTGAGCACCTCTACTCAATTCACCTCTGAATTCACGAACGTCACTTAAAATTAAGCATTAAGCACACAATAAAATATTATTGCCTAAGTAGGTATTTTTGTTTGTTACTTAGTAGGAAAACTACTCTCTTGAAAAGCCCTTAACGGTAACTGACGGATGTTAATTGCTAGATACATTTTCTTTTCTCCATAAATATAAACCGACGTACGTTACTCGCTTCTGTCCGTTCGGGCTAACCTTAGCCTGTACGGATTTTTATCTGGTCTTGACTAATAGATTGGTTCACGAAGAGGGTCATGGTTATAATTTTACAAATATTTCGTGGAAACTGGCTAAACGAATTAAAGGCCGCCGCCACTGTGAAAACAATGGCATTGCCATTGAATAGTTATTTTAATATTTCATTAGTAGTAACGGAAGCACGTTAATTATTTTGTAATAATGGTTTGGAAAAAAATAACTTAATATATGTGTACTAATTTTTGAACCCTGGACCTTGCCGTTGGTGGGGAGGCTTGCGTACCTCAGCGATACAGATACCCGTACCGTAGGTGCAACCACAACGGAGGGGTATCTGTTGAGAGGCCAGACAAACGAGTGGTTCCTGAAGAGAGGCAGCAGCCTTTTCAGTAGTTGCAGGGGCAACAGACTGGATGACTGACTGATCTGGCCTTGTAACACTACCCAAAACGGCCTTGCTGTGCTGGTACTGCGAACGGCTGAAAGCAAGGGGAAACTACGGCCGTAATTTTTCCCGAGGGCATGCAGCTTTACTGTATGATTAAATGATGATGGCGTCCTTTGGGTAAAATATGCCGGAGGTAAAATAGTCCCTCATTCGGATATCCTGGAGGGGACTACTCAAGAGGACGTCGTTATCACGTGAAAGAAAACTGGCGTTCTACGAATCGGAGCGTGGAATGTCAAATCCCTTAATCGGGCAGGTAGGTTAGTAAATTTAAAAAGAGAAATGGATAGGTTAAAGTTCGATATAATGGGAATTAGTGAAGTTCGGTGGCAGGAGGAACAAGACTTATGGTCAGGTGAATACAGGGTTATAAATACAAAATCAAATAGGGGTAAGGCAGGAGTAGGTTTGATAATGAATAAAAAGACAAGAGTGCGGGTAAGCTACTACAAACAGCATAGTGAACAGATTATTGTGGCCAAGACAGACACTCAGCAGATGACTAAGAAATTGATGAAATGTATGATGGATTAAAACAAATTATTCAGATAGTGAAGGGAGACGAAAATTGAATAGTCATGGGTGACTGGAATTCGAAGGTATGAAAAGGGAGAGAAGGAAATGTGGCAGGTGAATACGGATTGGGGCTAAGAAATGAAAGAGGAAGCCGCCTGGTAGAATTTTGCACAGAGCATAAGTTAATCATAGTTAACACTTGGTTCAAGAATCATAAAAGAAGGTTGTATACATGGAAGAATCCTGTAGATACTACGAGGTATGAGATTATATAATGGTAAGACAGAGATTTTGGAACCAGGTTTTAAATTGTAAGACATTTCCAGGGGCAGATGTTGACTCTGACCGCAATCTACTGGTTATGAAATGTAGATTAAAACTGAAGAAACTGCAAAAAGGTGGGATTTTAAGGTGATGGTACCTGGAAAAACTGACTAAACCAGAGTTTGTACAGAGTTTCAGGGAGAGCATAAGGAAACAATTGACAGGAATGGGGGATAGAAATACAGTAGAAGAAGAATGGGTAACTTTGAGGGATGAAGTAGTGAAGGCGGCAGAGGATCAAGTAGGTAAAAAGACGAGGGCTAGGAGAAATCCTGGGGTACAGAAGAAATATTGAATTTAATTGATGAAAGGAGAAAATATAAAAATGCAGTAGATGAAGCAGGCAAAAAGGAATACAAACGTCTGAAAAATGAGATCGACGTGAAGTGCAAAATGGCTAAGCAGGGATGGCTAGAGGACAAATGTATGTAGAGGCTTATCTCACGAGGGGTAAGATAGATATTCCCTACAGGAAAATTAAAGAGACCTTTGGAGAAAAGAGAACCACTTGTATGAATATCAAGAGCTTAGATGGAAACCCAGTTCTAAGCAAAGAAGGGAAAGCAGAAAGGTGGAAGGAGTATATAGAAGGTCTATACAAGGGTGATGTACTTGAAGACAATCTTATAGAAACGGAAGAGGATGTAGATGAAGATGAAATGGGAGATATGATACTGCGTGAAGAGTTTGACAGAGCACTGATAGACCTAAGTCGAAATAAGGCCCTGGGAGTAGACAACATTCCATTAGAACTACTGACATCCTTGGGAGAGCCAGTCCTGACAAAGCTCTAACATCTGGTGAGCAAGATGTATGAGACAGGCGAAATAGGCTCAGACTTCAAGAAGAATATATTGATTCCAATCCCAAAGAAAGCTGGTGTTGACAGATGTGAAAATTCCCGAACTATCGGTTTAATAAGTCACAGCTGCAAAATACTAACGCGAATTCTTTACAGACGAATGGAAAAACTGATGGAAGCCGACCTCGGGGAAGGTCAGTTTGGATTCCGTAGAAATATTGGAACACGTGAGGCAGTACTAACCCTACGACTTATCTTAGAAGCTAGATAAAGGAATGGCAAACCTACGTTTTTAGCATTTGTAGACTTAGAGAAAGCGTGTTGACAATGTTGACTGGAATACTCTCTTTCAAATTCTAAAGGTACCATGGGAATAATACAGTGAGCGAAATGCTATTTACAATTTGTACAGAAAACAGTTATAAGAGTCGAGGGGCATGAAAGGGAAGCAGTGGTTGGGAAGGGACTGAGACGGGGTTGTAGCCTATCCCTGACGTTATTCAATGTGTATATTGAGCAAGCAGTGAAGGAAACAAAAGAAAAATTCGGAGTAGGTATTAAAACCCATGGAGAAGAAATAAAAACTTTGAGGTTCGCCGATGACATTGTAATTCTGTCAGAGACAGCAAAGGACTTGGAAGAGCAGCTGAACGGAATGGATTGTGTCTTGAAAGGAGGGTATAAGATGAACATCAACAAAAGCAAAACGAGGATAATGGAATGCCGTCTAATTAAATCGGGTGACGCTGAGGGGATTAGATTAGGAAATGAGACACTTAAAGTAGTAAAGGAGTTTTGCTATTTGGGGAGCAAAATAACTGATGTTGGTCGAATCAGAGAGGATATAAAATGTAGACTCGCAATGGCAAGAAAAGCATTCCTGAAGATGAGAAATTTGTTAACATCGAGTATAGATTTAAGTGTCAGGAAGTCGTTTCTGAAAGTATTTGTATGGAGTGTAGCCATGTATGGAAGTGAAACATGGACGATAAATAGTTTGGACCGGAAGAGAATAGAAGCTTTCGAAATGTGGTGCTACAGAAGAATGCTGAAGATTAGATAGGTAGATCACATAACTAATGAGGAGGTACTGAATAGAACTGGGGAGAAGAGGAGTTTGTGGCACAACTTGACTAGAAGAAGGGATCGGTTGGCAGGACATGTTCTGAGGCATCAAAGGATGACCAATATAGTATTGGAGGGCAGCGTGTAGGGTAAAAATCGTAGAGGGAGACCAAGAGATAAATACACTAAGCAGATTCAGAAGGATGTAGGTTGCAGTAGGTACTGGGAGATGAAGAAGCTTGCACAGGATAGAGTAACATGGAAAGCTGCATGAAACCAGTCTCAGAACTGAAGACCACATTAACAACAACACCTTTTTATATTTATTTATTTTTTGCTATGAAAGGTGTTTAAAATTTTTCTGTGCCACTACAAGAAATTATGTATCTATATCATCATATTAATTTCGTTTATTGATATAAAACATCAGTATGCTTTAATGAAACGTATTTACAGTTTGGTTTGTTTTTTAGATCTAAAACCAGTTCGTTGCAGACGACGTTAAGGTGTGATTTTAATTATTGTACTTTACGTCCGATTTTCGCGTACATCAGAAGTGACGTCCGGCTGCTCATTTTCGGGTATTCTTTCGTTCGTCACTCCAATTTTTTGCCTGTTCACAACATTGCACATTCCTTGACGTGAAATTCCACACCGTATAGCAACACTACTGTTTGGATACTTCTGTGTGTTTTTGTGTGAGTCATGTTGCCCACTTCACGGTTTTGGTTTTCACTTAGTTCCTAAATTTTTTCTACTTCTGTGGTTTGTCGTATGTATATTATATCGTGAAAAACAACAGACCAAGTGATATTACGCAATAAACAGAAGTGTCAGACAGAGAGAGACTTCAGAAATATGCAGTCAGATGACACTACCTGACGTAAATGAAAATCGGAAGTGAAACGTCAACACCTATGGTAACAAATGTTTTTAGATCCAGAATGCAAATCAGATTATGAATATGTTTCAATAGATACAACCTATGATGTTTTATAACAATAAAACAGAACATATATGGTGGTTTAAATACGCGCTTTCTTGTAGTTGCATAGATTTTAAATACTTTTAACAATTGTAATGCAACTGTGGCCATAAGGTGTCACTTTGGGAGGGATGAGCGGGGGGGAGGGGGGGCGGCGAGCAGACAATAACTGTTTGTAACATAATCTGTTTATATCCCTGCAGTATGCACTCTCAATCCTTTTATTTATTATTAGTCTGCAAATGCCACAATGAAATTCAGTTACATTACGATTATTGAATGTAAAACTCAGAACGAATGAAATTCAGTTATACTACGATTACTGAATGTAAAACTCAGAACTGCAACAGCAGGTCAGCTGCTAGTTACCTATGGATCACAGATTAATTAACGCAATATCCTGCAGCAGCATGCTCTACACATCGCGCGAAATCACGACTGCTTTAGTTCGTTGTAGCGTTTCCGCGAACACGGTCAGCGGGGTCGCTACATGCTCTTAGGTACACAGCGAGCGAAGTCGGAGAAGACGGCTCGAATAAACTGGCTGCGGCGAACAGCGGTGTGCGCGAGATAACGCGTCGCCCACAAGCACGCGCCCCGTGGCCGGTGTTTAGTGCGGGCGTGGGCGGCGCTCACAATCCCGTGCTTCGCGCGGCATTCTCCCGTTATCCGAGGAGTGGCCGCCAATTCTTCTGCGCATGCGCGTTGTGCCCGTCATTAGTCGCCTCACATCACAACACTGTCTCGTGACTCGCCACTTACGATAGAAGAGCCGTTTCCTATCACTGTTATTAAGGTGATGGCTTTGTGCTTACATATTGTGGGGTAGAACGAAAAGCCGGCGGAATGAAAATGAAATTTAGAAAATATAATAGAGATTACAACACACATAATAAATGCAGTAAGTGTGAAAAGTTCCGCGTAGCCCATCTTCACGGAGAACCAGAACTACGAACAAAATATCAAAGCTTGTACAAGGAATCTTCTATTTTGGTATAAGAGGCCCGTCCGGTGGCTGGTTACACAGTCATTGCATTTACTTCGATTTCTCACCTTCATGTTTGTGTGTTGCACTGGAAATATCTGCGTAATAGTGTAAACGTCGACGGTATGCACCGTGTGTCTTGTTTGTAAATAAAATAGTTCAAACTGAGATTGAAAGGCTGCAAACCGGCTGGCTTGCCTCCTTCCATTAACAATCCAACACTATCTGCTCCTTATTATGACTGGACATAAGCCGGAAACATGATTCTCACCACTTTATTTAACTCTGATTACCGTACTTGATTCTGACTATTGTACGTGATAAAGAGCGAGGTGAAACGTTTATTGTACCCTTCTAAACGCGTGTTTGTAAGTATCTGGCTGGTATCTGAGAAATGTATTAAACTTACTTTTAAATCGAAATACGTAAATCTCAGTGCAGGGCAGCAGAAATGTGTTAAAATTACATTTTGAACGGAAACGTGTGAAGCTCACGATACACGATGCGAAATCCATCGAACAAATTGACTGCGAGAAAGAAATCCGTTTTCAATTAAATTTACACAGGCCATCTAACTGTAAAACAAATGACTCAGATTAAAATGTTGGACTAGAACACAGCCAATCTTTTTCTTGTAAACAATCACAGTACCAGAATATTTATTGTAACTAAAGAGCAAATAAATATAAAAATTAACGCATCTTTCTCATAAAACTACCTGAAATTTCACAAGATGGCACCTTACTGAAATCTTCTACTAGTATTAAACCTCTGAACTGACATAGTATTATTTTCAAAGTACATTCTTAACAATCAGTGTACCTTATAGTGGACATGAACGTAGTGGTAATTACATTTATTGGCCCACCTGTGCTCATTGAACGCTCGTCTGTTCTGTAACATGTTACTATTAAGATAATGATGAGACTATCAAAAATCAAATTTCGTTTACCATACTTGCGATTTGCAGTGCAAGACGCTATCTTACCAGTTTTCACAAAATACTTTTTAGTACACAACTCGCGATGCGCAATGCGAGTAGGCAAACAAGACAGGACAGTAATGAAAGAAAAATGAGCAACTTAACGACTGATAAACGAGAACAAAGACTCCAAGTGCAACCATGCTTCAGTAAGCTGTAACAACGATACACCTTTTCACAAAGTTCTGACAAGTAGACATATTAGCAAAATATTTCTTAATAACTTTCTTGTGTATAACTGTCTTCCTGGCTTATCAGACAAGTCCCTGTGCTTCACTTCAAAATTTCTACAGTAAACATTATCCAAACACAACGTTCTAACAATGAGAAACTACACACTCACAAATATACGAGGGCCGTTCAGAAAGTAACCTCCGGTTGATTTAAAAAAATACACCAAGTTAAATAAAAAGATTTTAATATATACATCTTACAACTACATCTTTGCACTATTTTTCTACATAGTCTCCATAGCGATTGAGGCACTTATCGTATCTCTTCACAAGCTTTGAAATTCCTTCTTCATAAAAATCACCCGCTTGTGCCTGGAGCCAGCCTGTGACCGCATCTTTGAGCTCTTCGTCGTCATCAAACCGCTGTGACCCGAGCCATTTCTTCAAATGCATGAAGAGGTGATAATCACTTGGCGCCAGGTCTGGGCTGTTAGGTGGATGGTTGACAACGTCCCACTTGAAGGACTCAAGAAGGGCCGTTGTTCTGCGAGCAGAGTGAGGACGGGCGTTATCGTGCAAAAAAACGATACCGGAAGTCAGCATACCACGGCGTTTGTTCTGTATAGCCCGTCGTAACTTTTTTATTGTTTCACAGTACACGTCTTGATTAATGGTCGTACCACGTTCCATGAATTCAACCAACAACACCCCTTTGGCATCCCAAAACACCGTTGCCATCAGTTTTCTGGCAGAAAAATCTTGCGAGGCTTTTCTTGGTTTGGTAGGCGAATTTGAATGTGCCCACATCTTTGATTGTTCTTTTGTCTCAGGGTTCACGTACTTAATCCAGGTTTCGTCACCGGTCACGATTCTGTTTAACAATGGTTCTCCTTCGTTCTCATAACGTGACAGAAAGTCTAATGCAGAGGCCATTCTTTGAGTTTTGTGGTGGTCGGTAAGAATTTTGGGCACCCATCGTGCACAGAACTTACGGTAACCCAATCTTGCTGTCACTATCTCGTACAAGAGAGTCTTAGAAATCTGTGGAAAACCAGTAGACAACTCCGACATTGAGAAACGTCGATTTTCACGAACTTTTGCATCAACTGTCTGAACGAGTTCGTCAGTCACCAATGATGGTCTACCACTCCTCCCTTCATCATGAACGTTTTCTCGTCCACTTTTAAATAAACGTACCCATTCACGGACAACTCCTTCACTCATAACTCTTGGTCCGTACACGGCACAAAGCTCACGATGAATAGCTGCTGCAGAATATCCTTTGGCTGTAAAAAACCTTATGACAGCACGCACTTCACATTTGGCGGGGTTTTCTATTGCAGCACACATTTCAAACTGCCACAAAAACTAAACTAGCGCAGGTACGACGTTCACTCGACCACGGCTTGATGCCGACTGACCTGTTGAGTGCGTGAACGCACAGATGGCGTCGCTACTCCCCCCACAACCCGCACTGTGACCAATCGGTGACCAATCGGAGGTTACTTTCTGAACCGCCCTCGTAAAAGGACTGGATTACCTTAAAAATGGTTCTGTCATTCTTGCATTCCTATCATCTCATTTCCTCAAAGTTTCTCCTCAAAACATAAATTACTGCGACATACTTTTTAAATAATGCTGCCTCCACCACACAGCAGGTCAGCCTCCATCCTTCGCAAACCAAGTACGTAGCCAGACTGTCTCAAATAGACTACCTGCTACTCTCGTCAAAAGAAGTAACCTCTCTGATCAACATCTGTCGTCTCAAGAACAGACTTACAAAGAATATGGTTATATCGATATTACAGAGGTTAAGTACATTTATCAAATTCAGTACTTCCTTTACGGTCAAAACTTCTTGAAATCAGTTGGCTGTCTGAACTTACGTCGCTTCGGCCAAGGTAAATAGTGGTGACCTTGCAGTCCGTTTCCCCAGGGGTTGGGAAACGACCGAGGCATGCAACACTGCGAATAACGGGGCAGTCCGCTCGCCACTCAGAGGATTAAAGTGCCTGGCTTACGCGGCTGGTAACGATTCCCGAGTGAGGCTTGCAGGACCCTCGTGTCACTCAAAGAAGGACACGATTTTCGGTGCTTTGTCGCACGATACTGTCCGGTGCCCGGCTTGCCGGTTTGGGTCTACGGTCTGGTCCCGTCGCCGGCCGCTGTGGCCGAGCGGTTCTAGGCGCTTCAGTTTGGAACCGCGCTGCTGTTACGGTCGCAGGTTCGAATCCTACCTCGGGCATGAATGTGTGTGATGTCCTTAGGTTAGTTAGCTTTAAGTAGTTCTAAGTCTGGGGGACTGATGACCTCAGATGTTCCATAGTGCTTAGAGCCATTTTTTCTGGCTCACCACACGGCAACATCCGGACAGAATTCATATTCTTGAAGCGACTAAGCCTGCTGCTGTGAAAACGGGATCTGGTGGAGCTCCCGTCACCCTTGCATGCTGTATCTATATAAGAAATTCTGATTTGCATTAACGCTCTGATTCGCCTATCACATTTTGACGTCAGACGAGAATTTCCGCGATAAACTTTGAAAGAAGAGTATGTCCTGACTGATCCTCTACTTGATATTTTCCGTGGCGGGAAATTGTGTAACACTGCAATTTTACGCCGTTGGACAGAAGTAAATAACATTTTGTGTGGTCGGTGTTTGCTACTGCGGCGACGCACACCGGGGAGCTGGTTTGCAGGGACGGATGATCAGGAACTCTCTTCGATCGGTCGCGTTAGAGGTGACTTTAGTGCTCTATCGCTGGAAAGGCGATCATTCTGGTGCTCTGCGCTGGGGTGTCGTGTCGACGACTTAGCGCGATCCGCAGATTCCAGGCTGGTGCAGATTTCGTGCTAACCCACGTCTCCGCGTCCATCGAGACGCCAAGAGACTGGTGAGCATGTTGTGCAACACCGGCTCGTTAGATAGGAGATCATCATTTTATAAGGATACACCGACACCACAGTGCCATTAGATTTCAGTTACGTATATAGGTTGTTTTCATTTTAGTCGGACAACCAGTCACTGCACAGTAAAATTCAGATTCGTTGGGTTTATTCACAACATTGAGGGAATGAGCAGCTTGAATCCATTATCCTTCCCTGACGTCATTCTTATGCTGAATAATAATTTATCATGTTAGATTCGTATTGTCGATCTCTTGGTTTTCTTGTGTACGAAGATGAACTTTTTTGTAATTTTTGTAATAGATCACCAGTTTATTTTGCTTTGAATTTCATTTAAGGTAGGCAGTGTTCCCTTCATCTCATTTTCATTACCGATTGGTTTTAAAATATAGTTATTAACTGATTTTATAGCAATTCCCCACTTTAGGATCTCGTGTTAGTGAAATTTGAATCCCCACTAGTACTGCGGAATGCCAAATCCACAACTCCGGTGACATTTTTGTCTTGCGGTCGTTTGTTGTTCAGGGTTGCAGATGCACGACCTCAAATGACTGTTGAGGTGTTTTTTATCTTCGTACATAACGAATATAAATTTTTATTTGTCTGTTTTCCAAAATATGCACACCTTCAGTTTGCTACTTGCTACATGGGGCGATATCGTGTCAAGCCTTTCGATAGTACTGCCCAAACGTCCCCAACGAACGCCCCCCCCCTTCCCATTTTTCACAGCTGCGGAAGTTTTATCCTAGTGGTCTGTTACATCATTCTCATGGTATCACACAAGCCCTACGCCAGAATTACGATGTGTGTTATGAGTGAAATTAAATATCATGTAATTTTAAGGATAGTTATGGTCAGTTACACATATAATTCAGTGCATGTAATTGACATTGGGAGTCCCTATCAAATTGCCCGTTCTGTTCACAAGTAAATCGTGCTTAAATTGATTGAACCGGGCTGGAAAAGGGTGGAAGGTGTAAAAACATAAAAAACAAAAATAACTAAAGAAACGCCAAAATAAAAGTCAGACAGGATGTAATGGTGATGTATATCAAACTATTCAGTTTCATCAGGCTGTTACAAATCTGAAATTCAATTTTGTCAACTTAGAGTATTACAAGCGTTATGGGTGTTTTAATTAATTAGTAGTATTTAAAACATTGTCTAAAGCAAAACTAGTTTCATGAATTGCTTCAAAAAGCTTATCTAAAAGCTTTGTATTATTATTAGATGATGGAAGGTATTCCCAGCAAAAAAAAAAAATTATGTCATTTCTAATAAGAGGTAGTTCTGACTGCCAACATTTCTCAGTAAAGCTCGGGATGATTTGTGAGAGAGAAATCAAATACAAAATCTAGAACCACACGAAGACCACTGATTAGGTAAACATACCGGGATACAGAACGCCTCTAATCTGATAAGAACCTTCGGTCCATTCTCGCGTCTATAGCACGACCCAGTGACGAAAGGCGTTGCTCTGCTTTAGATTTTCACTATTTCTTCTTGTCATAAGCGTCCCAAACTGGTGAGAAGTACATAAGAATCCATCGAACATGTATTTGGTTCAGTCACTTCTTTCGTGAAAGTGCTACATTTCCTTCCGGTTTACCGGTGATTCCCAACTTTTCATCAGGTTTTATACGACTGATCTCAAAAATGTTCAAATGTGTGTGAAATCTTATGGGACTTAACTGCTAACGTCATCAGTCCCTAAGCTTACACAGTACTTAACCTAAATTATCCTAAGGACAAAGACACACACCCATGCCCGAGGGAGGACTTGAACCTCTGCCGGGACCAGCCGCACAGTCCATGACTGCAGCGCCTCAGGCCGCTCGGCTCGACTGGTCTACATTAGGTGTCTCCGGACGGACACTCCTAGACATTTTACGGTTTTTATTTTTTCCCGAACTTTATCGCGAACAGTGTAACTGAGCTAATTGGTCTTTCCATCTAATTGTCAGTGATGCGCAAAATTTATTTACTTTGATGGTCACTGTCAAGACCTGCATCGCGTGTCGATCTTCTGCAGGTCTTGTTGCATTTCACTAAAGTTTTCTCTCGTTGTGACTATGCTATGTGCACGAGCATTATCAGCGCTCAGTCCCATGGATTTTCCTATGTTATCTGCCAGTACCCCCTTAAGGTATTTCAAAATTACGAGAACACCACTCAATGATTAGGTCTCAGGTCGTGGGACATTTTACATTTTCTTTATTTAGACTGTATCTAGAAAACGTTTAAATTGCCTTTAACTTTGTTAATTCAATAACGTAACGTTTTCCGCTGTTGAATGATGTTTTGTGTTCTGTTTTGAGAGGTTATTGCTGCGGTACACTATAGTATGACACTTCCATACATTAAGTTTAAACGTACACCTCATTATTGTGCAAAAATTTGTTCTGTCAGATTTAAACCCACTGCTGCCTTCGCAACAGGAATCTGCGTTAGGTCCACGCAGCAGTGACGAGGGGGCGCGCTGACGGCCCCCTATTCGTTACGGATCGACTACCATGGAACTGGCTTGGAACTGGCTCTCCAGTGGTGAGATGAGATGCAAATCACTGGGTTAGTGACGTACCGTTGCTGCAGAACCAGACTGTACAGCGCTTCCAGTGGGAGGCACTGGTTCCACCCCCTCTGCAGCCACGCTTGACACGCAGTGATTTCCATCTCACCGGACCATTCAGGAAGCATTTGGGTGACAGGCGATTAACGATCGATACGGAGATCCAGCTCGCCGTCATGATGTGCTTGCTGAAGCGTGGCGTGGCTTCCATGTTTTGCTTCAGAGGTGTAGCTTTTCGTACGGCATCCATGTTTTGATTCAGAGGTGCAGCTGTTTGTACAAGTGTAATGAGTATGTTCTCAAATAGCGTGCTTACGACTTACAACGTGCATTGTATCACTTGAATTACCACTGTAAACACTAGTGTATAGAGATTTTTAAAAACAAGAATAATGCAATGGCTTTATGGGACAAAGATCAGGACCCAAAACAATTCTGGATAGTGTCATTTTAGATCAATTATCATCCTTCATTTGCTTGAGATGTCAAATTGGTCTAGACAGTAGTAAAGATCTAGATGTAAAATTGGTTGGATTTGGAAATATATATATTTAAAAATAATAACGGACAAGAAACGAGAGTAAAATTTTGTAAAGCTATGGCTCTTCCTGCACTTCTTTATGGGCGAGAACGCTGGGCACCTACAAACAGGACAGCAGGCAAAATACAAACTGCAGAAATGAAATTTGTAAGAAGAACAAAATTGGGTATTCAAGAAGACACCACATAAAAAAATGAAACGTTGCGACAAGAACTAAAAGTAGCGGAAGTATAATAACCAAATACCGCCTCACCTGATATGGACACACACAAAGAACGTACAGTAAACTACTTCCCAAACTAATCTTCGCTTACAAAACGGCATAAAGAAGAGACGTTGGAAGCCCTGAGAAGAAACGGACAGACAAAGTGTGAAGACGGAATAAGCTCAGTGCCAATTAATGAAGAAGAAGAAGAACAAAATGTGCTAATCTACGGCATATCTGTAGGAATGAGATACTGCACTGATAGCTACTCTAATTTTACTTTTGGGCCAATCTCTGAGAACATCTCTTAGACGAACCAGACTATAGATATCAGCGTGTTGCTCTCAAATCCGTTACGAAGAGCCGTGATTAAGACTCTGAGAAGAGTGAGGATTTGCGTCACTAATCTGCTAACCCGGTTCACGGCTCATGATACACAAACCGGTTGCTGGTTGCCTATTTAACGGCTCCCAGGGACAACAAAAATTTTATTTTCATTATTTTATATAACTATTAATAGAATTTAAGCATTTAAAATGCTGCCATAATCTTTTCATTAAAATAAAAACGTGAGAAGAATGATGTAATGGTTCCTTAAAGATTTTACTACCAATCTTATTTCAAACACATTATTGTATGGTTGTTTTAATTAATGTCTTAGTCAGAAGCGAGTATATGAAAAGAATGTGTCCTGCCGTTTCGTTTTCCGACGTGGTTGTGGAGGGGGCGTGAGGAGGGCGGGGGGTACCACATACAAATGGCTCTGAGCACTATGCGACTTAACTTCTGCGGTCATGAGTCGCCTAGAACTTAGAACTAATTAAACCTAACTAACCTAAGGACATCACACACATCCATGCCCGAGGCAGGATTCGAACCTGCGACCGTAGCGGCCGCGCGGTTCCAGACTGTAGCGCCTTTAACCGCTTGGCCACCACGGCCGGCGGTACCACATACAGAATTATTCATGAGTACCTCCAGAGTTTCAGAAGACGACTGCGCAAAAACTACAAGACACTCTGAAAACAGACACACGTCAGTGGACAGTGCATCTCTACACGTGCTCAATATGGGCTTCGTTTGAGATATGGCAACGCCAATTCGTAGGAGCAAGTCGTTGACACTGTTTCCGCGAAGTCGCTAAGACAACCCCATTTATGAATGTGGCAATTTGGTTGCCTATCTGCAGGTGCGAACTAATTCGATGTGACAATACGGAGACGAAGGTTAGCAATGAAGCATGAGGACAGCAGATGTACTCGGTAGCTATAAGAATTACGCAGACCATTAATAGGCTTCCCTTTACCAGTGAGACATTGATACATAGCAATAACACGTATCAGTTCTTTGACAACCCATTGTGAAGCACATACGTCCCGATGGCAGTCAATGGTTAGAGTAGACCGCGGTCGATTTTCCTCCATTTCCTGTCTCTAATGCCTCCTCGTCGACGGGACGTGGAAATGTGTATTTTAGACATGCTGTCAAAATGGATTTAATATTAAGACTCGCCAGCTTACAGTGGAGTTCATCACTTCCTTCTCAGTACATTTAACCTCAATAACGATTTGGAAACAATCATTCCTGCAGGTGCAACTAAATGACCTTAATTTAAAATCCATTGTGAAATACGTAGCGCGATATCCTTTCACGAGCTGCAAATAACGAATTCTCGAAGAAAAATGCGGTTAGCTACTTCTGTATCATATTCAGCAACCCACCTAATGATGTGTGATGGAGGGTGCTTTTGTACAACTAACTGAGACCTCCAACCCTATTCCACTCGCGAATAGCGCGTGGGAAGAATGATTGTCGGTAAGCCTCTGTATTGGCTCTAATTTCTCGAATTTTCTGCTCGTGGTCACTGCGCAAGACGTGTTTGTGAGGCAGTAACATGTCCGACTCTTCCCGGAAAATGATCTCCCGAAATTTCAAGCGACGTTAAAGTAATCAGTGCCAATTCGAGATTAATTAAGGACTGGACGGTAAGATCCTTTTGTGGGTTTACTTTCCCTGTACACGATACGAATGGCTTCTATTAATTTCGTGGCCAGAAGCATCTTCGAACTTCACAGCCTGTCGTTTATTTGTTATATGACCGACTGAAAAGTAAATGACTTGCGTGGGCTTTTACATTAAAGGACGACACACGTCGTGCGTTGCCATCATATTCCCTAACGGTTTCACAAGTCTTCTCTCTTAAAATCAGTACGCGTAGCAGAAATATTTCTATCAAACACATATTCAAAGTCTCTATTAAATGTGACGCTAGTCGTGAATTTTAATGTGAAAACAACCAGATGAACTGCTGATCGATTGAAAGATAACTACCTACTCCCGCTGGTTTGGAGAGGACTGCTATGATTCCAATCAGCTGCGTTTAATGAGAATGCCAACAGGTTATGTTTTCGAGCTACCCTCATTTATAATTCGTGAGCTTAGGCAACTGAGCAGTTGATTCAAAAGTTTCCTTCTGACAGTTTGCAGTAAGTGAAGAAAGTTAACTGACATTAACTTCCTCGCACTATTAGTAGTGGACTTCAGTGACCACTTGCAAAATTATCTCTACTTAGATCACGTACACAAAAGTCTTTCCTCTCACAATCGCTTGTTAGTTAGAACAGGTTTTCATGAAGTAACGAAATGAATCCATGATAACTTTATTTAGTTTTTTCCGTTGTCTGCATCATTTATTCCCTTGCCTAGTGGATGGTTGTAGAATTCTCGTATCTCTCCAGCCATAAGTTATACATCGGAATTTATTGATGCAATGCGTTTTATACTCGTTGAGCGATGTATTAAATGCTTTAATATAAATTTGCCGTTTACTACTCTGTAGGTCTTGGCGGGGTATTGCATAACTTGGTAGGCTTGTAGTGGCGCAGTAGGTTATTAATTTATAATATTTCGAAAGGGATTTCCAGATCCAGATTTGATTGATAAATGTGATAAACCTCCCAAAAACCTTCGTCGGAACATTGGAATTGGAACCGTTTTAATTTATTCCTTTGGCAGTGATCACTATTATCAACCCAGCGAGCTGGAGTGGAGCAGTGGAATTCCGAATTCTGTCGCAAGCTAGCCATTACACACGTGCAAGCATGTTTCGTTGCGTATATGGTGTCTGTAGCTTATTTCTGAGCCTGCCATGAATGAAGTGACATAAACGTATCATCTGTCCTCACGTTGTATTTGTAAAGGTACCGGCGGCCGATGTGGCCGAGCGGTTCTAGGCGCTTCAGTCTGGAACCGCGTGACCGCTACGGTCGCAGGTTCGAATCCTGCCCCGGGAATGGATGTGTGTGATGTCCTTAGGTTAGTTAGGTTTAAGTAGTTCTAAGTTCTAGGGGACTGACGACCTCAGATGTTAAGTCCCATAGTTCTCAGAGCCATTTTAACCATCTTGTAAAGATACCGTTATTATCGAAATATACCAAGTTAATGACAATTTTTACAGGATAAATAGCATAAAGTTTCCTTTTCTGCAGTTGGATACTTGAAATAGTTTTAGCAACACGTCTACAGTGCTTACCACTCCCATAATTCGAATTAACAATAGCACTATATGGCTCCTATGGATACATCAAAACGAGTAATTACACCGTAGGACATCATTCTATGTTAGGTAAATTGGATGAAAAAATAAACATGTTATAAATTGAAAGGTTGTCACCATATGTGTCATCTGAATGCACAGACGTACTTTAGTTCCCCTTACGTCCCATGAGAATAGTTGCTTCAGGAAGGTATGAGAGCTGACGGCCTTTGCATGAAATGTGGTAGTGAGAGCAATGAAGATGAAGAATTCCATTCCCAAATCTCCATGAACACTCCTCGATTAAGTCTGCAATAAGTGTGCAGATTGTGTAACTAAGAGTCACAGCTATCAGAAATTTGAAGACTTGCATGTCTGCCATCAACTGTAGAGTTTATTCTTTGTTTTCTACCGTTTTCGGTCGTAGCGATCACCTTTACAGGAGGAAACGAGTTGTACGTTAGATGGATATGCAATTCAACTTCCCTCCGGATAAACCGAAAATCAGCTGTAGAATTTATTCTTTGTTTTCTACCGTTTTCGGTCGTAGCGATTACCTTTACAGGAGGAAAAGAGCTGTACGTTAGATGGATATGCAATTCAACTTCCCTCTGGATAAACTGAAAACCATCGAAGTCATAAAATGTTTACAGGACCGAATATAACAGTTCATACTTAACATGTATAATGTCTGTGTCTGTACACATTTTATGACTCATGGTTTTCAGTTTATTGGATAGAGAGCTGAACTGCATATCCATCTAACATACAGCTTTTTTAATTCCTGTGAAGATGGTCGGAACTACCGAAACCGGAATAAACTAAAGAATAAATTGTACAGATGGTGACAAACATGTGATTCTTCATTATCATATTGTACTATATTATGAATCATTGGAGTTATTTTGTACTTCTTTCATGATGGCGCGTATACAGGTTGTCTGCTCATGACGAGAGAATGTTTGCCCACAAATCCATCCTAATTATTGATTTCAGCTCCTACGAGTACTTCTTTTGTGTGTGCTTGCTGCAAGTACTTGAAGTCTACGCGGCAAAAACACGTAAGACCACTGTCAGGAGAACAAAAATTGACTAATTAACGTGGCGAGTATCCTGGAACATACTTAATCAGAATGATAAAACCTTCGTTTCTTTTCTATATGTTTGTAATACCATACGTATTTCACAAATTATTTAAGTCGTGTTGTTTTACGTAAAGATATCTGCAGAGGTACCTTTAACATATTTCATACCCATAGATACATCAACTTAGTTGAGTCTAAGCGTTCACGCTCTGCGAAATATAAGATATATAAAACATTATAAATAGACACAATTTCTCTGTAAGTTATTTACGATCAAGCAAGAAAGAAGGTACGAGGACATACAGGAATTCGCGACCATTAACTGGAGGATCCCCCCCCCCCCCATGAACCATGGACCTTGCCGCTGGTGGGGAGGCTTGTGTGCCTCAGCGATACAGATAGCCGTACCGAAGGTGCAGGTTCCCGGGTTCGATTCCCGGCGGGGTCAGGGATTTTCTCTGCCTCGTGATGGCTGGGTGTTGTGTGCTGTCCTTAGGTTAGTTAGGTTTAAGTAGTTCTAAGTTCTGGGGGACTGATGACCATAGCTGTTAAGTCCCATAGTGCTCAGAGCCATTTGAACCATTTGAACCGAAGGTGCAACCACAACGGAGGGGTATCTGTTGAGAGGCCAGACAAACGTATGGTTCCTGAAGAGGGGCAGCAGCCTTTTCAGTCGTTGCAAGGGCAACAGTCTGGATTATTGACTGATCTGGCCTTGTAACACTAACCAAAACGGCCTTGCTGTGCTGTTACTGCGAACGGCTGAAAGCAAGAGGAAACTACGGCCGTAATTTTTCCCGAGGGTATGCAGCTTTACTGTATGGTTAAATGATGATGGCGCCCTCTTGGGTAAAATATTCCGGAGGTAAAATAGTCCCCCATTCGGATCTCCGGGCGGGGACTACTCAAGAGGATGTCGTTATCAGGAGAAAGAAAACTGGCGTTCTACGGATCGGAGCGTGGAATGTGAGATCCCTTAATCGGGCAGGTAGGTTAAAAAATTTAAAAAGGGAAATGGATAGGTTAATGTTAGATGTAGTGGAAATTAGTGAAGTTCGGTGGCAGGAGGAACAAGACTTATGGTCAGGTGACTACAGGGTTATAAACACAAAATCAAATCGGGGTAATGCAGGAGTAGGTTTAATAATGAATAGGAAAATAGGAATTCGGGTAAACTACTACAAACAGCATAGTGAACGCATTATTGTGGCAAAGATAGATACGAAGCCCACGCCTACTACAGTAATACAAGTTTATATGCCAACTAGCTCTGACGAAGAAATTGAAGAAATGTATGATGAAATTAAAGAAATTATTCAGATAGTCAAGGGTGACGAAAATTTAATAGTCATGGGTGACTGGAATTCGGTAGTAGGAAAAGGGAGAGAAGGAAATGTAGTAGGTGAATATGGATTGGGGATAAGAAATGAAAGAGGAAGCCGCCAGGTAGGATTTTGCACAGAGCATAAGTTAATCATAGCTAACACTTAGTTCAAGAATCATAAAAGAGGGATGTATACATGAAAGAATCCCGGAGATACTAAAAGGTATCAGATAGATGATATAATGGTAAGACAGAGATTTAGGAACCAGGTTTTAAATTGTAAGACATTTCCAGGAGCAGATGTGGACTCTGACCACAATCTATTGGTTATGATCTGTAGATTAAAACGGAGGAAACTGCAAAAAGGTGGGAATTTAAGGAGATGGAACCTGGATAAACTGACTAAACCAGAGGTTGTACAGAGTTTCAGGGAGAGCATAAGGGAACAATTGACACGAATGGGGAAAAGAAATACAATTGAGGAAGAATGGGTAGCTCTGGGGGATGAAGTAGTGAAGGCAGTAGAGGATCAAGTAGGTAAAAAGACGAGGGCTAGTAGAAATTCTTGGGTAACAGAAGATATATTGAATTGAATTGATGAAAGGAGAAAATATAAAAATGCAGTAGATGAAGCAGGCAAAAAGGAATACAAACGTCTCAAAAATAAGATCGACAGGAAGTGCAAAATTGCTAAGCAGGGATGGCTCAAATGGCCCTGAGCACTATGGGACTCAACTGCTGAGGTCATTAGTCCCCTAGAACTTAGAACTAGTTAAAACTAACTAACCTAAGGACATCACACACATCCATGCCCGAGGCAGGATTCGAACCTGCGACCGTAGCGGTCTCCCGGTTCCAGACTGCAGCCCCTAGAACTGCACGGCCACTTCGGCCGCCTAAGCAGGGATGGCTAGAGGACAAATGTAAGGATGTAGAAGCGAGTATCACTAGGAGTAAGGTAGATACTGCCTACAGGAAAATTAAAGACACCTTTGGAGATAAGAGAACCACTTGCATGAACATCAAGAGCTTGGATGGAACAACAGTTCTAAGCAAGGAAGGGAAAGCAGAAAGGTGGAAGGAGTATATAGAGGGTCTATACAAGGGCGATATACCTGAGGACAATATTATGGAAATGGAAGAGCATGTAGATGAAGATGAAATGGGAGATACGATACTGCGTGAAGAGGTTGACACAGCACTGAAAGACCTGAGTCGAAACAAGGCCCCCAGAGTAGACTACTGACGGCCTTGGGAGAGCCAGTCCTAACAAAACTCTACCATCTGGTGAGCAAGATGTATGAAACAGGTGAAATACCCGCAGACTCCAAGAAGAATATAATAATTCCAATCCCAAAGAAAGCAGGTGTTGACAGATGTGAAAATTACCGAACTATCAGTTTAATAAGTCACAGCTGCAAAATACTAACGCGAATTCTTTACAGACGAATGGAAAAACTAGTAGAAGCCGACCTCGGGGAAGATCAGTTTGGATTCCGTAGAAATGTTGGAACATGTGAGGCAATACTGACCCTACGACTTATCTTAGAAGCTAGATTAAGGAAGGGCAAACCTACGTTTCTAGCAAGAATGAGATTTTGACTCTGCAGCGGAGTGTGCGCTGATATGAAACTTCCTGGCAGATTAAAACTGTGTGCCCGACCGAGACTCGAACTCGGGACCTTTGCCTTTCGCGGGCAAGTGCTCTACCAACTGAGCTACCGAAGCACGACTCACGCCCGGTACTCACAGCTTCACTTCTGCCAGTACCTCGTCTCCTACCTTCCAAACTTTACAGAAGCTCTCCTGCGAACCTTGCAGAACTAGCACTCCTGAAAGAAAGGATATTGCTGATATCAGCGCACACTCCGCTGCAGAGTGAAAATCTCATTCTGGAAACATCCCCCAGGCTGTGGCTAAGCCATGTCTCTGCAATATCCTTTCTTTCAGGAGTGCTAGTTCTGCAAGGTTCGCAGGAGAGCTTCTGTAAAGTTTGGAAGGTAGGAGACGAGGTACTGGCAGAAGTGAAGCTGTGAGTACCGGGCGTGAGTCGTGCTTCGGTAGCTCAGTTGGTAGAGCACTTGCCCGCGAAAGGCAAAGGTCCCGAGTTCGAGTCTCGGTCGGGCACACAGTTTTAATCTGCCAGGAAGTTTCCTACGTTTCTAGCATTTGTAGACTTAGAGAATGCTTTTGACAATGTTGACTGGAATACTCTCTTTCAAATTCTGAAGATGGCAGGGGTAAAATACAGGGAGCGAAAGGCTATTTACAATTTGCACAGAAACCAGATGGCAGTTATAAGAGTTGAGGGGCACGAAAGGGAAGCAGTGGTTGGGAAGGGAGTGAGACAGGGTTGAAGCCTCTCCCCGATGTTATTCAATCTGTATATTGAGCAAGCAGTGAAGGAAACAAAAGAAAAATTCGGAGTAGGTATTAAAATCCATGGAGAAGAAATAAAAACTTTGAGGTTCGCCGATGACATTGTAATTCTGTCAGAGACTGCAAAGGACTTGGAAGAGCAGTTGAACGGAATGGATAGTGTCTTGAAAGGAGGGTATAAGATGAACAAGAACAAAAGCAAAACGAGGATAATGGAATGCTGTGGAATTAAGTCGGGTGATGCTGAGGGAATTAGATTAGGAAATGAGACACTTAAAGTAGTAAAGGATTTTTGCTATTTGGGGAGCAAAATAACTGATGATGGTAGAAGTAGAGAGTATACAAAATGTAGACTGGCAATGGCAAGGAAAGCGTTTCTGAAGAAGAAAAATTTGTTAACATCGAGTATAGATTTAAGTGTCAGGAAGTCATTTCTGAAAGTATTTGTATGGAGTGTAGCCATGTATGGAAGTGAAACATGGACGATAAATAATTTGGACAAGAAGAGAACAGAAGCTTTTGAAATGTGGTGCTACAGAAGAATGCTGAATATTAGATGGGTAGATCACATAACTAATAAGGAAGTATTGAATAGGATTGGGGAGAAGAGAAGTTTGTGGCACAACTTGACTAGAAGAAGGGATCGGTTGGTAGGAAATATTCTGAGGCATCAAGGGATCACCAATTTAGTATTGGAGGGCAGCTTGGAGGGTAAAAATCGTAGAGGGAGACCAAGAGATGAATACACTAAGCACATTCAGAAGGATGTAGGTTGCGGTAGTTACTGGGAGATGAAGAAGCTTGCACGGGATAGAGTAGCATGGAGAGCTGCATCAAACCAGTCTCAGGACTGAAGACCACAACAACAACACAATTGGAGAATGCAGCAGCCAAGAGAGCTTGCGCAACGTCTACTGTAGCGTGACGTAAGGTGCCCATACATGCAGACAGTGCGTCAATGGGACGAGAAATGGCTAGAAGTGAAGGGGGAGAAATTTTCTCTGACATCGATACATCATATGAGTGACATAGATGTTTAAAAATAATCGGATGTAAAATACTAGTATTTTTCGGTTTATCGAATTTTCAATGTAGCAGAAACTTATATTTTAAAGAACCGTTTGGTTTCAAACAGGAAACATTTTATACAGATTCGTTCTATGAGATGTCTGTCAGTCTTGGTTTACGTACAAGTTCTGTCAAGAATTTAATTTATGTTTCATAAAAAAATCTACTGTTTTGTTCGCTTTTAAATTAAAGTAAATTTTAAAGATTATTAATTTCACTAAATCGTATTAATATAGATACCAGAAAATGGTTCTTCTAAACTGCAAATACTGTTTGGAAATCAGAAACACTTATATTTCTAAAGTTTTCCTCCGTATGTTTATTTGGAGTTGGCTCAAAGGAATGATATTCAAAAATGATACCAGTATAAATACTTACAAAAAAACTATTACTTGAATAGCGAGCTCACTATTGAAGAAACTAAAGATAGGCCAAAAATTGCATAGCACTCTCATTTAAAACCGAGAAAAATTATTTTTTGAGACGGAGCATTTATCTCTTTTTTTAAAGAACTACACAAATTCTGTGCGTATGTCATGATTTACGCTAACAAGTAAAACATGCGCACTTCCATTACTGTGAGCCGTTCGAAACAACGAAAAGAGCTTTGATGAACGTTTCGCGCATTGTATCTTTTTAATTTGATGGTGGTGCGGCTTTTGGAAATAGGCTCTCAGCTGGGACAGAAGTCGCAACAATATTTAACTTCTGTCCTGCGAAGGCATTGGGTGTCGGGTATAATTCATAGTGCCCTCTTGGCGGCACAGTACATTTTCGCTGGTCTTACCCATGTTACTGTTCAACATGCGGTAGTTTCTGTTCTAACCTCGCCATTTTATACACATCCATTATTAAAAGTTCAATGAGGAACGGATTATGACGTAGCCAATTAAGCTCTGCATAAAAAAGACTGTATGCCGAATGTAACGGATTTGTTATATTGATCGAAAGGGAAAACATTGTCAAGAATGAAGTCCGGCAAGTAGTGAAAAATTCTATACGCTACCGTCTCGGAAGATATACATCACTCAAAGTGTACAATTATTGTCGATGTCGATGCGAATGCTCTCACGAATGTTCGCAACTTAGCTCAAAGGTATTTCAGTAAAAATCTTTATAATGCACGTGGAACAATCGATCCATCCAGCTACTATAGACTGTAACTGACAAATTGACACTTGCAGCCGCCCACAACCGACTGCTCTCTGCAGACCCCAATGAACCCTCGCCGCGACTACGCAAGCTACTCACCAATACTGCCATTCCACTGTTAATTATCATCTCCTTCTTCCACTGGCTGTCTGACATATAACCGAAATGTAAATCGGTATCTAAGTAACCCACAAAAAGATAAATAATAAAATACCGAACAGGAGAAAAACATTCACGTGGTGAGAAGATACAAGATTCTTCGAATACGACTGGGATTATTCCCATTTCTCTAAAGAGATCCCTCTATCACTGAGAGCTAGAGGTGTTGACAATTAGAGGAATATTTTTTTTTAGTCAAGGTTCGCAGCATACGAGGAAGGCTCTCAGATTCACTTAACTGTGTTTTTGATATGATACAACATGTGATGTGACCCTATCACTGAACGATAATTCGCTAGAGTTTTCAAAATTCTTCTGCTTATTTTACACTTACCATAATGCCTATCGTTTTTTGACAACAGTAAAGTTATCAGTGAAAGATGCAATACGTCACTTCACCAACTGTAAGCAGGACTATTCAAACGGACGGCCCGATTTCACTGAGCAACCGAACTGAACACGAAGTCGCATAAATGACTTCACTTAGGTAGGAGGGAATCGCCTACTAGACCGTATCAGAAACATTGGGATTGTGCCGAGTTTTTCATGGTTTATATCGAGTTAAGAGACAAGAATAAACATCGAGCCATGAAATATGTACATTGTAAAATAATCAAAATCAATCCAGTAAAAGTAATTACGTACATACCATACAGATGTGCTGAGGAATCAATTGTCAATAGGATCCTTGAAATACATCTCAGTTTTGTCACTTTTATTTGAGTATATTCACAACCGAGAAAGAATACCTAAAAAATGAATTATGGAAAATTGTTATGTTGGGTAAACGCAGCGATATTGTCGATATATCTAGAGTATAATATCGACTTACGAATACCAATATTATTTGTAGAAAATACCGATTAAACGTCGCCGTTTCTGGCAGTGAGAGACAAGAAGCAGCACTTGGTACAATATTTTACACAGCCATAGCGCAGATCCTTGTCGCGACTGGGGACAAAGTACGCTTAGCAAGCCTTTAAGTCTCTGCGGATGCTGATATCCTTCCCCAGCAAAATGACTTGAAAGTGTTCCATTCTTGTATCTTACGAGCATCTGCGTACATTTCGGCATAGTGCTGAAAACCCGTATATGCCATCGGTGGGGCCTTACCCTCTATTTTATATGATGTCGTTCAAGTTTTGGTTTCTCTTGTGTGCTACTACTGTTAGTTTTGCGAAGGTATTCCCTAAATTGCATTAATTTAATTTGTTTAATTTTTAAGTATTAATATTCTTTTCATTAGTTACCCTCTTTTAAGTAGACTGCTGTTTTCATTATTGTTGCACTTTTGACTATTTTGATTTGCGTTTCTTTCTCTTTTTTTGTGAAAGCTGTATATAATATGGGCGAATGACGGCGAACGAGTGTTCCATCATCCCAAGCGATAACAGAATTACTGTAGGTCCCTCTTATGCTGCAAGATGCCCTTAGATGAAGAGAGACTCGCGCACTATGAGATGGCAGTGGAAGACAGCATCTGAGTAGTCACACATTGTAAGAAAAGTCATAATGTAAGTTACTGGTGGCCATGAAGTATAAATGGTACCAGTGTGGAAATACAGTTCAGGTAATAAATTGCATGTTTCTACTTATTAGGATTACAGTTGCTTCGTTAGCCTTATAAATCCAGCAAGGTATCGGCGGCTTCCACGAATTAGCACAGCCCTTCCTAGGGGATGGAGGAGGGAGGAGGGAGATTTAATTATTGGCAGTCACTCGTGGAAAGCGACAGAGTCGGACGTTCTCACTGGTGCAGAGCGGCGGCCGTATACGGACAGAGTACGTACGAGTGCGGTAGAAGCCAGCCATCGCTACGCTGTTAATTAGCGAAATGCAGAAGCTGCCAATTAACGTCCGTCTGCGGCGGTAGTGTGTACCCTTTTGGCTAAGCGCGACGTCTCACTCTGGGGACGTTTTGTGCCCAGTCCGCGGCTCACACCTTGACAGCTAACGTTTTTGCCCATTTGCTGATGCAAGACGGCCCAATAGCGCGTGCCGTATGCATTCCGCGTGTTCTCCGCTCTGCGGAGTTGTTAATGGTCTGTTCGTGTTTTACAGCCTCCGTCGTGGACATTAGACTTCGCGAGAAGAATCGGGTTGTTTAAAGTCTTGAATTGAAATTGACATCGTCTCGCATTGACGTGGCACTTTAGCGTGTCTTGTTGATAGTTAAATATACTAATGTTGCGACCGCTACGAGGATTTTTTAGTAGGGAGCCCACAGCATGTTATCTTGGATGGAGAATTAGTGCAAGATGTAAAAATTACTTCACGCGTGCCCCAGGGAAGCGTGTTGAGACCCTTGTTGTTCACACTGAGTATTAATAGCGTACGACACAGTATTAATAGTAATCTCAGAATTTTTGTTGATTACCGGTAAGGAAGTATTGTCTAAAAAATAGATGCACAGATCTAACATATCTTGATAAGTTTTAAAACTAGTGCAAAGAACGGAAACTTGCATTAAATGTCAGAAATGTTAAATTGTGTATTTCACAAAACGCAGAAATATAGTATATTATGACTACAATATCACTGAATCACAAAAAGTCACGAATCATACAAATACCTGTGTATAATAAGGATATGAACTGCAATGACCACATCGGTTAAGTTGTAGGCAAAGCAGTTCACATACTTCCATTAGCGGGTAAGATACTGGGAAAGACCGGTCAGCGTACCACACAAAGGAGGTCGCTCGTAAACCACTCGTTCGACTTATCCCATAATATTGCTGAAGTATTGCCCGCCCCGATAGCTGAGCGGTCAGCGTGACGGATTGCTGTCCTACGGGCCCGGGTTCGGTTCTCAGCTGGGTCGGGGATTTTCTCCGCTCAGGGACTGGGTGTTGTCTTCATCATCATTTCATCCCCATCCGGTGCGCAAGTCGCCCAATGTGGCGTCGAATGTAAGAAGACCTTCACCAAGACGGCCCTGCCCCGTAAGGGGCCTCCCGGCCAATGACGCCAAACGCTCCTTTCCGTTTCCATTGCTGAAGTCTGCGGACCCACGCAAAATGCGATTACCTGGGGATGTTGGTCTAAAACGAAGGGCAGTTCTTACATAAAGGGGTTTGTTTGGAATATCTTCACGGAGATACTAAGAAATCTGAAGTAGCATGCTGCAACCCACAAAGTTTTCGCAGGCAGACACAGCACCTGGCGAAGCCACCAAGACTGCCACTTCCTGTACCATGAAGCAAAGAGAGTGAAATAGAATTAAGCCAGGAAATCCAATTAAAGATTCGTGCTGCTGACGAGATGGAGGGTTTATTCTTAGCAAGCACATACCTATTAACTGTGTAGTTAAAAAGCTTTATAATTAAATTATCAATTTGCGTAACAAAACTAATTTTCTCCTATCAACAAACACCACCAATGCCATGCCTTTATGGGGGACTATCGGGTGGAGGAAGCTAAGCATTTTTTCCGTTCACACTCAATTAATATTAAAATCACTGAAGATTGTGAGTTCTCTTAAAGTTTGAACCGTTACGTTCGAACTTACGAGATGGCATGCCGGTGCAAAGGGATACCAACTGTCCTCGTGTTCGAGGTATTGGCGCCCAAACGGGCCCTGCAACTTCAAACGATCGAGCGACACCGCAGTTCTGAGGGCATAGGAACTGTTAGCGCCTCCTCCACTAGTATTGTTGTCTACTTTTCGCCTCCCGCGTGAGCATACTTCGTGGGCGCCTGAGGCAACAAAAGCACGAAGAGACATTCTCTGGCCCCATTTGTATGCAGTCGCTCGAAAATTAGATGTATCGCCCGTGAGCAGCCGCAACGCAGAAGGCAGCGCCATCTTAGAACACGGCTGACTCTCCGTTACCTTCGAAACAGATTCGTGTACAGATCGAAGAGCCGTCGACGAACATGATTGGCGATTGAGAGTTTGCAGTAACAACTGTAGTTGTTACAGTGCAGTCACACCTGATGCTTCGATCACATTCACTAACGAAACTCCATCAGCAGTAATGCAGTAACCATCAACGTGATGCTCCTGTTTTGCTAATGTATCTCGATTCTAGTGGCTTGCATTTCCCATTTTTAAGTTTCATCTCTCGCAATTAACTCTCTCTTTCTATTTCTATCTATCTCTCTCTCTCTCTCTCTCTCTCTCTCTCTCGGGACTGGTTTTCGATTTCGTTATCTTTATTGAACTTCTTCAAGTGTTTGGCATGTGTAATACATGGTCGGCCGGTGTGGCCGTGCGGTTCTAGGCGCTTCACTCTGGAACCACGTGACCACTACCGTCGCAGGTTCGAATCCTGCCTCGGGCATGGATGTGTGTGATGTCCTTAGGTTAGTTAGGTTTAAGTAGTTCTAAGTTCTAGGGGACTGATGACCACAGATGTTAAGTCCCATAGTGTTCAGAGCCATTTGAACCATTTCTAATACATTGCCGACAGCACGAAGGCAGGTCGTCAAATCGCCCGTAATTGTGAGTGCGCAAACGTAATTTTGTGACAGGGCTATCTCTGCATACGCTCTAAGACAAAAGAAAAAGACGTACCACGAAGGAATTTTCCGAATGGGACGAAAATCGGTAGATGTGGTGTACATGTACAGAAAAACTATGATTACAATTTCAAAAAAATTGGTTGATTCATTTAAGAGAAAGAGATTTACAAAAAAAAAAAAAAAAAAAAAAATGTACAAATGTGTGTGAAAACTTACGGAACTTAACTGCTAAGGTCATCAGTCCCTTAATTATCCTAAGGACAAACACACACACCCACGCCCGAGGGAGGGTTCGAACCTCCACCGGGACCAGCCGCACTGTCCATGACTGCAGCGCCCGAGACCGCTCGGCTAATCCCGCGCGGCAAATAGATTTATAAATTGAGCAAGACAATAAAGCGCTAGTCCACCTCTGGCAGTTATTCAGCTTGATATTGACTGTAGAGGTGTTAGATGTTCTCCTGAGGGATACCATGCCAAACTGTGTGCAACTGCCGCGATAGATCGTCAAAACCCCGCGGTGGTTTGAGGGCTCTACCCACAATGCTTCAAACTTCGTGACTGGAGTAGAGATGTGTCGACCTTACTGGCAAAAGCAGGTTTTCGCAAGCACGAAGACAAGCAGAAGAAACTCTCTTCACGTGCGGGCGGGCATTATCTTGCTGAAATGTAAGCCCAGGATGGCTTACCACTAAGGTCAACAAAATGGGCTGTAGAATATCGTCGACGTACCGTTGTGCTGTAAGGGTGCCGCGGATGAGAGTCAACCTGATCGTGCTACGAAAAGAAATGGCCTCTAGACCATCAATCCCGGTTGTCGGTCCATATGGCGGGCGACTGTGAGGTTGGTATTCCAACGTTGTCTGTGGTGTCTTCAGACATATCTTCGGCCTGGACTCTCATTGAGTGGAGTAGAATTCTCTTTAGTAATGAGTCCAGTTTCAGTAATGAGTCCAGCGTTCTAGCTTCCCGAGCACGGGGTCCCGGGTTCGATTCCCGACGGGGTCAGGGATTTTCACCTGCCTCGAGATGAGTGAGTGTTTGTGTTTTCTCATCATTCACGCAAGTAACAAGAGTGGAAGGAAAGGTTGGGAATTTGTATGGGAGCTGATAACCGCGCAGTTGAGCGCTCCACAATCCAAACATCATCATCATCATCATCCAGCTTCGAACTGACGCCGATAATCGGAGATGACGTGTGTGGAAACACAACCGGACACCGCTGGGATACCAACCCAACGGCGAAGTCCTCCCCACCCCCCCACCCCCCACCCCCTCCCCCATAAGGCCAGACAATCATGAGTTGCCGTTTCATTTCACAGCAGGAACCCTTTGATCGTCATATATATAAATGACCTAGTAGATAGTGTCGGAAGTTCCATGCGGCTTTTCGCGGATGATGCTGTAGTATACAGAGAAGTTGCAGCATTAGAAAATTGTAGCGAAATGCAGGAAGATCTGCAGCGGATAGGCACTTGGTGCAGGGAGTGGCAACTGTCCCTTAACATAGACAAATGTAATGTATTTGGAATACATAGAAAGAAGGATCCTTTATTGTATGATTATATAATAGCGGAACAAGCACTGGTAGCAATTACTTCTGTAAAATATCTGGGAGTATGCGTGCGGAACGATTTGAAGTGGAATGATCATATAAAGTTAATTGTTGGTAAGGCGGGTACCACGTTGAGATTCATTGGGAGAGTGCTTAGAGAATGTAGTCCATCAACAAAGGAGGTGGCTTACAAAACACTCGTTCGACCTATACTTGAGTATTGCTCATCAGTGTGGGATCCGTACCAGATCGGGTTGACGGAGGAGATAGAGAAGATCCAAAGAAGAGCGGCGCGTTTCGTCACAGGGTTATTTGGTAACCGTGATAGCATTACGGAGATGTTTAATAAACTCAAGTGGCAGACTCTGCAAGAGAGGCGCTCTGCATCGCGGTGTAGCTTGCTCGCCAGGTTTCGAGAGGGTGTGTTTCTGGATGAGGTATCGAATATATTGCTTCCCCCTACTTATACCTACCGAGGAGATCACGACTGTAAAATTAGAGAGATTAGAGCGCGCACGGAGGCTTTCAGACAGTCATTCTTCCCGTGAACCATACGCGACTGGAACAGGAAAGGGAGGTAATGACAGTGGCACGTAAAGTGCCCTCCGCCACACACCGTTGGGTGCCTTGCGGAGTATAAATGTAGATGTAGATGTAGATGTAGATCAGCGGCACACTTACAGCACAGCGGCAAGTCCACGATACTCTACGCCCGGTTAAGTTGCCCATCATGGCAAGCCATAGTGCGCTTATGTTTCAGCAAGATAATACCCACCGTACCCGACGAGAATTTCTGTTGCTTTTCTTCGTGCTTGTCAAACCTTGGCTGTCGCGCCGGATTAGCCGAGCGGTCTCAGGCGCTGCAGTCATAGACTGTGTGGCTGGTCCCGTCGGATGTTCGAGGCCTCCCTCGGGCATGGGTGTGTGTGTTTGTCCTTAGGATAATTTAGGTTAAGTAGTGTGTAAGCTTAGGGACTGATGTCCTTTGCAGTTAAGTCCCATAAGATTTCACACACATTTGAACATTTTTTGAAAGATCGCCGTATCTCTCCCCAACTGACAACGTTTGGAGCATTGTGGGCAAGGTCCCGTTGCATGGAAATACTGTGAGATGTGAAGATCAGAAATGAAAGTATTCATAAGGATGAAGTTTACTAGAAATAACAAGGAACATAGCGTTTTCAATAAAAGTCAAACCTGTATACTAGCTATACTTGTACTAAAATAATAACAGAAGCTCCCAAAAAGTGAAAAGAAAAGTGCATGAAACCTCATGAAACCTAAAGCTCAAAGGAAAGAGCGGTTTCAAAACATGGTGCACAACTGGCCAAAACGGAAGGCGAAGGCGATGAAGAAGAGGAGGAGGTAAGAAAACAAAAAAGTTCGTCAAATCATGGCTGTCTCCGTTTAAAACCACAACAAACCAGTATTCTGTTGGTTGCAAACGGTGGCAATTATGTTTTGAACAACTTTTTATTTTTATGTTTTCTATCTTTGACGTGTTAAACTTAATAACGAACATATTATCAGTCTCGTACTCAGGCATTGAGCTCGTGGTAAGCATGGTTCGAAATGGCACTTAGTAACCGTGTTGCTTTTAATATAAGCAAAGTGTATTTAAAACCTGGCTCTTTACTGAGCATTTTCCGAGATACACTTGCTAACGCTGGTATTGTAGCCTACGGGTACATAGACAATGATTGAATATGGTTGTCTAGCAAGCTATATTAGCAAACAACAAATTGTAAATCAATGTGTATTTCGATCAAGACACCAGAAATTTTTTTTAAGAAATCTGTCAGATCGCTTATGTCTGCCGCCTGACGGTCAGGTGTTACAAGTTAGGATGCCACTGAAACAAACCGAATGTCCACTCATAGAAGAATATTCCGAGCAAAATGTCTCAGTGGTTAATGCACTCAACTCGAATTCGGGAGAGCAGTTACTTAAATAGCTGACATGTCAGCCTGATCTTTGTCTTCTGTTGTTTCCCTAAATCAATTAAGGTAAGTCTCTAAAACAGCCCTAGAAGAGAGGCGTTGTGCATCATGGTTTGTTTTCAGTTAAATTCCGAGAACGCACGCTCATCGAAGAGTCATCCAATACGTTGTTCCCCTAAATATCTCTCCCGAAAAGACCATGAAGGCCAGATTAGAAAGTTTCGGATTCACAAGCAGCTCGAATTATAACATCTCGATTGCAACAGGAATTGTGGGAAGTGCCATTGATATAAGAAGAACCCTCAGCCACACACCATAAGCTCACATTCGTAGTGTAAGTGAAGATGTAATTTTCAACATTTTTCTGTAGCTCAAACATCTGAAATGCGATATTGCAGTGCCTCTGTTGTTCCGAATTACGAAGCAGTCTAATGAAATGACGACAGTGAAAAGTTGTGCCCAACTGTGACTCGAACCTCGATTCTCGCTTATCGTGAGCGATCGCCTCACCATTTCGCTATCCGAGGACAACTCAGAGCCATACCCAAACTTCCATATGTCGTCGACGATGTGTCAACAACCCGTTCTCGTACATCCATGATGTATATTTCCGTGCAGGGGACACATTTTACTTGAAAGTTTCTTGCCCAGCGTCGCCGATTCAATCAAATGGCTCCAAGCACTATGGAACTCAACATCTGAGGTCATCAGTCCCCTAGACTTAAAACTACTTATACCTAACTAACCTAAGGACACCACACACATCCATGCCCGAGGCACGATTCGTAACAGCGACCATAGCAGCAGCGCGGTTCAGGACTGAAGCGCCTAGAACCGCTCTGCCACTGCGGCCTGATAGCGTCACCGGATAAATACGGTATTACGCCCCAGACACATCAGATCTCTCTCTCTCTTTCTCTCTGTGTGCACGCGTATGTATGTATGTGTGTGTGTGTGTGTGTGTGTGTGTGTGTGTGTGTGTGTGTGAAGACGTAAGGGAGGGCACAAAGATTCGCGTGCTGTGCAGTCAGCAGGCAGTAATTAGTAGCGAAGCGACCTGGTGCGACCTCTGCGGTCTCGCCTATTAGCAAGCATTTCATTACGGTGAGGCCGACCGGGAGAGGAGCAAGCCACTGCATCACACATCGCATCCAACGATACGAGTGCAAACACCAGGCCCGTTCAAATCAACTCTCTTTTTCTGCCCAATTACTCTTGATCGGACAGCAACAACGTTAAGCAGTAGAGACGTTTATAAGAGAATTTCAGACAGTTAATTCTTATCATATTAGGCGACAACATTGATTCATCACCAAAAATGCAATTTTTCTCCAAACAATACCACTAGGTTAAACGAGAGAGCCAAAAACTAAAAAATTTATGCATACTATCTCGTAACAAAAAAGAAATGAACTTAGTTAAACAAGCTAACATTGTCAACTCATAAGAGTTGAATTTTATTTATTAAATTGTAACGTTATTTAATTTATTAACATTATCTGACTGGAGAGTTTTACTAGATTTTGTTGATTCTCAGATCAGGTAACCCATTTGTTTTCGTCAACATTTTGCTATCCGAAGACGTGCGGAAAAAGATACATTACACGAAGAAGTTTACACTGACTGATATCATTAAAATGTAGCTCTGATGAACGTCTAACGTATGTAATATCAATAATGAGTACGAATACCATGAGAAGAAACGTAGTACATGGAGCAATGTGTATGACTAAGCTTCAGTTGTTTGTACATCGTCAGCTAGTGAATATACTGTTCAATACTTCACACTTCGAAAATTCTAAACAGAATCACTATGAATCGGGAAACAGGCCACTGCTATGCAAATATGCACTGCAATTCAGTTCTCTTTCCTTTTCTAACCTCGTCCAAGCATGCCGACAGAGACGGCCTATCGTTCACGCTCAGAAAGATGTATAGCATAAACAGTTCGGCCCTTTCCCCCACCCCCATCAATACAAAAATAAAAGTGTAAATTTACTAGTGCAGTCACATGCACACTGCGATAAATGTAGGTTGCTGTTGTGGTCTTCAGTCCAGAGACTGGTTTGATGTAGCTTTCCATGCTACTCTATCCTGTGCAAGCTTCTTCATCCCCGGGTAACTACTACAACCTTCATCCTTCTGAACCTGTTTAGTGTATACATGCCTTGGTCTCCCTCTACGATTTTTACCCTAAATTGATGATCCCTTGATGCCTCAGAACGTGTCCTACCAACCAGTCACTTCTTCTAGACAAGTCGTGCCACAAATCCCCCTTCTCCCCAAGTCTATTCAGTACCTCCTCATTAGTTACGTGATCTACCCATCTAATCGTCAGCATTCTTCTGTAGCGCCACATTTAGAAAGCGTCTGTTCTCTTCTTGTCCAAACTATTTGTCGTCCATGTTTCACTTCCATACATGGTTACACTCCATACAAATACTTTCAGAAAAGACTTCCTGACACTCAAATCTATACTCGATGTTAACAAATTTCTTTCCTTCAGAAACGCTTTCCTTGCCATTGCCAGTCTACATTTTATATCCTCTCTACTTCGACCATCATCATTTATTTTGCCCCCAATTAGCAAAAATCTTCTACTACTTTAAGTGTCATTCCCTAATCTAATTCCTACAGCATCAACTGATTTAGTTCGACTATATTCCATTGTCCTCGTTTTGCTTTTATTGATGTTCATCATATATCCTCCTTTCAAGACACTGTCCATTCCCTTCAACTGCTCTTCCATGTCCTTTGCTGTCTCTGACAGAATGACAGTGTCGTCGGTAAAACTCAAAGTTTTCATTTCTTTTCCACGGATTTTAATTCATATTCCAAATTTTTCTTTTGTTTCCTTCACTGCTTGTTGAATATACAGATTGAATAACATCTGAGATAGGCTAAAACCCTATCTCATTCCCTTCTCAACCACTACTTACCTTTCGTGCCCCTGCTCACTTATAATCGTCATCTGGTTTCTGTACAAATGCAAAATAGCCTTATGCTCCCTGTATTTGATCCCTGTCACCTTCAGAATTTGAAAGAGAGTATTCCAATCAACATTGTCAAAAGCTTTCTCTAAGTCTACAAATGCTAGAAATGTAGGTTTGCCTTTCTATAATTTACACATATCAAAAAAAGTTTTTTATCGCTTCCGTTCCGAGAGTGCCGGAACACGTATAGGAAATTGGAATAGAGACCAACATAAACATCATTTCCGCCCTTTTTATTTGTCATGAAAACCAAACATTGTATGTTGTGCCACCATACAGCGAGACCTTTAGAGGTGGTGGTCAAGACTGTTGAACACATCGGTATCTCTAATACCCAGTAGCACGTCCTCATGCATTGATCATGCCTGTATTCCTCGTGGCATACTATCCACTAGTACATCAAGGTCCAGATTGACCACTCCTCTACGGCGATTCGGCGTAGATCCCTCGGAGTGGTTGGTGGACAACGTCGCCCATAAACAGCCCTTTTCAATCCATCCCAGGCTTGTAAGATAAGGTTTATGTCTGGAGAACAAGTTGTCCATTCTAGTCGAGCGATGTCGTCATTCTGAAGGAAGTCACTCACAAGACGTGCACGACGGGGGCGTGAATTGTCGTCCATGATGACGAATACCTCGCCAATATGCGGCCGATATGGTTTCTCTATCAGTCGGAGGATGGCATTCAAGTATCGTGCAGCCGTTGCGGCGCCTTCCATGACCACCAGCGGCGGACGTCGGCCCCACATAATGCTACCCCAAAACAGCAGGGAAACTCAACCTTGCTGCACTCGCTGGACAGCGTGTCTAAGGCGTTCAGCCTGACCAGGTTGCCTCCTAACACGTCTCCCACGATTGTCTGGTTGTAGGCATATGCGACACTCATTGGTGGAGAGAACGTCATGCCAATCTTGAGCGGTCCATTTGGCCGATCTGTACCGCGCTGCATGGTGTCATGGTTGCAAAGATGGACCTCGCCATGGACGCCGGGAGTGAAGTTACAGCCTACTGCGCACAGTTTGAGTCGCAACACGTTGTCCTGTGGCTGCACGAGAAACATTATCCAACATGGTGGCGTTGCTGTCAGGGTTCCTCCGCGCCATAATCCTTAGGTAGCGGTCATCCACTGCAGTAGTAGCCCTTGGGCGGCCTGAGCGAGGCATGTCATCGACAGTTCCTGTCTCTCTGCATCTCCTCCATGTCCTAACAACATCACTTTGGTTCACTCCGAGACACCTCGATACTTCCCTTGTCGAGAGCCCTTCGTGGCACAAAGTAACAATGCGGACGCGAACGAACCGCGGTATTGACCGTCTAGAAATGGTTGAACTACAGACAACACGAGCCGTGTACCTCGTTCCTGGTGGAATGACTGGAACTGATCGGCTCTCGGGCCCCCTCCATCTAATAGGCGCTGCTCATGCATTGTTGTTTACATCTTTGGTCGGGTTTAGTGGCATCGCTCAACAGTCAAAGGGACTGTGTATGTGATACAATATCTACAGTCAACTTCTATCTCCAGGAGTTCTGGGAACCGGTGTGATGCAAAGCTTTTTTTGATGTTTGTATGTTCAAAGATAAGTCGTAGGGTCAGTATTACCTCACGTGTTTGACATTTCTACGGAATCCAAACCGATCTTCCCCAAGATCTGCTTCTACCAGTTTTTCCATTCCTCTGTAAAGAATTCGTGTTAGTATTTTGCAGCCGTGACTTATTAAACAGATAGTTCGGTAATTTTCGCACCTGTCAACACTTGCTTCCTTTGGGGTTGGAAGTAATATATTCTTCTACAAGTCTGATGGTATTTCACCAGTCTCAAACATCTGGCTATCAGTAGTTCTAATGGAATTTTGTCTACTCCAGGGGCCTTGTTTTGACATAGGTCTTCCAGTGCTCTGTCACATTCTTCATGCAGTATCGTATCTCTCTTCTCATCTTCATCGGCGTCTTCCTTTTCAATAACACTGCCCTTAAGTACATCGCCCTTGTATAGACAGTCTTTACACTCCTTCCACCTTTCTGCCTTCCCCTCTTTGCTTAGAACTAGTTCTCCATCTGAGCTCTTGATATTCATACAAGTGGTTCTCTTTTCTCCAAAGGTCTCTTTAATTTTCTATAGGCAATATCTATCTTACCGCTAGTGACATATGTCTTTACATCCTTACATTTGTCCTCTAGCCATCCCTGCTTTGCCACTTTGCACTTCTTGTCGATCTCATTTTTGGGCGTTTGTATGCCTTTTTGCCTCCTCCATTTAGTGCATTTTTCTATTTTCTCCTTTCATCAATTAAATTCAATATCTTTTCTGTTACCCAAGGATTTCTACTAGCCATCGTCTCTTTACCTACTTGATCCTCTGCTGGCTTAACTATTCCATCTCTCAAAGCCATCCACTCTACTGCATTTCTTTCCCTCGTTCTTGTCATTCGTTCCCTAATGTTTTCTCTGAAACTCTCTACAACTTCTGATTCTTTCAGTTTACCAGGGTCCAGCTCATTAAATTTCCACCTTTTTGCAGGTTCTTCAGTTTTAATCTGCAGTTCATAACCAATAGATTGCGGTCAGAGTTCATACCGGCACCTGGAAATGTCTTACAATTTAAAACCTGGTTCCTAAAACTCTCTCTTGCCGTTATGTAACCTATCGGAAACCATCCAGTGTCTCCAGGCCTCTTCCACGCCTACAGTCTTCTTTCATGATCCTTAAACCATGTGTTAGCTATGATTAAGTTATGCTCTGTGCAAAATTCTACCAGGAGGCGCCTCTTTCATTCCTTACCCCCATTCCATATTCACCTACTACTTTTCCTTCTCTTTCTTTTCCTACTATCGAATACCAGTCCCCCTCGACTATTAAATTTTCATCTCCCTTCACTATCTGTAGAATTTCTTTTATCTCGTCATACGTTTCTTCAAACTATTCGTCATCTGTGGAGCTAGTTGCCATATAAACTTGTCCTACTGTGATAGGCATGGGCTTCGCGCCTATCTTGACTACAATAATGCGTTCACTATGTTGTTCGTAGTAGCTTACCCGTGCTCCCATTTCCTCTTCATTATTATTACCCCGATTTGATTTTGCATTTATAACCCTGTATTCACCTGACTAGAAGTCTTGTTTCTCCTGTCTCCGAACTCCATTAATTTCCACTATATCTAGCTTTAACCTACCCATTTCCCTTTTGAAATTTTCTAACCTACCTGCCCGAATAAGGGATCTGACACTCCACACTCCGATCCGTAGAATGCCTGTTTTCTTGCTCCTGATAACGACATCCTCCTGAGTAGTCCCCAACCTCAGATCCGAATGGGAAACTATTTTACCTCCGAAATATTTTACCCAAGAGAATGCCATTACCATGTAACCATTCAGGAAAGCTGCATGGCCTTGCTTTTAGCCGTTTGCAGTACCAACACAGCAAGGCCGTTTTCGTCAATATTACAAGGCCATATCAGTCAATCATCCAGACTGTCGCACCTGCAACTACTGAATAGGCTGCTTCCCCTCTTCAGGAACCACATGTTTGTCGGCCTCTCAACAGATATCCCTCCTTTGTTTGTGTTGCACCTAAGGTATCTGTATCGCTGGGGTACACAAGCCTCCCAACCAACGGCAAGGTCCATTGTTAATGGGAGGAGGAGATGTAGGCAAAAGGAGATAACTTCATACAAACGAAATCAATTAGATACAGGGCATACAGATAGCACAAAAGTGGTAATGCTTTTGTAAACCGGTTATGGTTTGGCTAACATGTAACTCGAACAAGAAGACGAATATGATACTCTTTAAAAGTCTGACACAAAAGTGGATAACCAGCTGCTTCAGTCCTCAATCAAACTTCCTAACTAAAGATTTTGGGATGCGAACGTATCTGCACAATTTTCTTATAAGTCCTTTTTCTCCTTGTACTCAGTCTCTCCCTCTGGTGAAGCCTTCATGTCGATATCTCCCTCTCACTGCTACCGTCTATACTTGTCTCCCTAGCACAGTCTCCTTTGCCGTCCCATTGGCACTTTCTCCTGTCTGTCTCTCCCACTGTCACTGTCACTGTCTTCATCCCTTTTTCTCGCTCTTCCTTGCCACTGCCTCCTCCTCTGACACCTTCACAGTCTTTTTCCCATTACCATCGCCTTTGTCCCATTTTGATTCTCCTCCGCTGCCACTGTCTCCTACTTTCCTGCTTTCAGGCTGTTGTTTTTCTCTTCAGCCAAAATGGCTTCCTCTCCACTCATGTTCCTCGGGAAGGTTTAATTGGGGTTTGGCCCTTAAACCGGGAAACTTTAATTTGGGCAATAGGGGAGGGGGAAAAGTGGTCAAACTGCTTCGTGTTGAAGTTCTTGGGGGGAGGGGGGGGGGAGGTGTCCAGAACCCCCAAGCCTATGTGTTGTCTCCTGTCATCTCTCTCTTTTCATTTACACTGTTTCCTCTCTCGTTTGCTCCTACTGCTTTTATCTCCATCCATCCCTCTTCCTCTTTTAATATCACCCTCCCCCACTGACCAGCAGTACCTCCTCTCTCTCTTTGGCTCCCACTGCTATTGTTTTCAACCATCTCTCTTTCTCTTTCACTGCATTTTCTCTCTCCCGCTATGTCTGTCTTCTCTCTCTTTCTCTCCCACTGCCACTGCCAACTTTCTCTTACATTGTCGCTATCTTTCTGCTGTTCTCTTCCTGCACAAAAAAACACTATGTTCACATGACACGGAGACAGTGCGTCATAAAGCTACAATGGTGAAAAATGGCGACTAAAAACATAGTTTGGTGACCACAGAACAACTGCGATGGCCGCAGAACCCTAGCCATGTGTCCATTACGTCAGTTAAAGTTACATGTACGCCTCAGATTGGATGTTACGTGCATATTTTACATGCATAAGTATAGTAACTTTATACCTCTGGATCTCGATAACGGATACGTAAAAGAGTTTCAAGGTTCCTGAACAGAAAATATAGAAGTGGTCATCCCCACAACTGGTACTTATAGAACCCAAAAGTCACGGTTTTTCGGGGTTTTCTCACTAATCGCCCATGAAAAAATGGTGCTTTTATAAGCCGTCTAAGGCCCGCACTAGACCACACCTAATGCAAAGAAAACAAACGACTTGTTCAATCCGCCTTGTCTGGGGGAAGTGTGTAATGTTTAAATTTTGACTCTGCACTGTAGAATAGCTACAGCATGCACGTCCTTCCGAATATGTATCTCTAGGCCAACTGGTATCCAGAACATCTGATCCCTTATCTCTGTGGTCAATAGAACCAGAGACATAACTTCCTCATTTCGGCTCGCAGCTTTTTGGAACCCATCGGTACGGCACAAACGTAGAGTTCAAATGGTTCAAATGGCTCTGAGCACTATGGAACTTAACTTCTGAGGTCATCAGTCCCCTAGGACTTAGAACTACTTAAACCTAACTAACCTAGGGACATCACACATCCATGCCCGAGGCAGGATTCGAACCTGCGACCGCAGCGGTCGCGCGGTTCCAGACTGTAGCGCCTAGAACCGCTCTGCCACTCCGGCCGGACAAACGTAGAGTACTGAAAGCAATAGCAGCTGGTCTTTTCACAATAACAATCTCAGTCGCGGTTTCTTTCTGTAACGTATATCTACCGTACACATTACCAAAGTAATCTTTCAGAATTATGAAAATTTCCTTTCTCTCCACTATAAATAAAACAAAGACGAAGGCATGGCACAACAAATAAAACAGAAAGACGAAAGCATACGAGGAGCGAATAGAATGGAAATAAGGCAAAAAGTTCAAACTACGATCTGTAAAACAAAACAATTTAAACCAAGAGAATTAATTTTACCATAAGACTTTTAAACTTTAAAATTTTTCTCCTAAAGTTACTATTAGAAAATAAATAACTTAATTCACGGTATGATTAGTCGAACAGAAATGTACTCACAAGGAATTTTGTAATTAATAAACAATCTGGACAATATGTTCGCTATTTTTCGATTACGTTTTCAACAGTTTCATAACTGTTTTAACATATTAAGAAATAAATCAGGACCTAAAGAAGATGGCAGAAAATTGGGTAAACTATTATATCCAGACGACGATAAAAATCCAGTTATTTTTCACAATGCAAAGGCGATCCCTCCTTTACAGCTCAGTGATGGTGCACAAACTTAGCCTACGAATTTGCGACATTGTAGTAATTATGGGTTAGAACTGAAGAGCGTCGGCGCCATTATGCCATCGACTGCAAATTGTGATATCTCTCTAGGTCAATGCTGAGTCCTTCCAGACTTCATTTGCGATAAGCTACATAGCACCACAGTAAGCCGATGATGCTGCATCCGTCTAGATTTTTCTGCGTTACTCAGTCACTAACGTGAATGAGATCAAATTTTGCTTCAACTCCTTACGATAAACATCTCTGGCAGTTCCCAGAGTACGTTTTGCCAATACAATCCTGACACTTGCAGATATTGTATGGATTATAGAACTCCAACAAACTTGGTTGAATATAAAGTACAAAGTAAAAAATTATTCCTTCTGAACGTGGTGACTATAGATATATGAATATAAAAATGTTAAAGATTAGAAAGGAATAATCTTCACCAAACAGTGATTACTTTAGTCTTACATAGGCCTGCATGTAGTGCTTCTATTTCTGAACGAATTAGAAAACATTTGTCAGGTATACTGCCACTAAAAATTGTAGAACTAGAAAGAAATGTCTTCCAGACTACTCTTTGTAACACTTGTCACTACCGTGAGAATAGTGTAACATGTAACTTAGTAAATTTTTTGTATATATTCACATTATTTTGTCTTTGTATTTTTCAATTCTGTTTCTGAAATCGTTTTCGTATCTTGCAGGTAAGAACTTTTCATTTGACCCAAAAACCTCTCCAACGGCCAAGAAAGAGATGGAGCATGTACAAATTAGTGCTGATCCGGGCTGTAGGCATGGTAAGTGGCATTATATTATTTCTGTATGAATTATCGTAACACACAAGGTTTGGCGAAAAAATATATTTCGTATTTAGAGAGATTAACGATATTATTCCTAACGGCGTTTATTGGTGGATGAATCTCATTCATTATGTGAGGCCTTGCCCTTGTCTGTTTAAGCCGTGAGTCAGTCGAAAAATCACCCTGCTATTATTTTCGAAACGCCTCTCAAGAAAACTGAATCTCTTACCGTGACACAAAGAGTATTTACGATACGTTTCATATTCTCAGCCTACAAAAAGATTACACTGTGGCGTCCGAATATGAGAGTATGACCTGGATTCCTAAATACTGTAATCCTTTCAACTTCCCCCCCACATCTGGCATCTGAATAGTTACTGTTCTCGTTTCTCTTACTATTCGTCACTCTGATCTTCACTTAGCTTATTCTTAACCGAAATTGCACACAAACGTAATTTATATTACGCATGATACTTTAGCTACCGATTAATGTTCCTTTATTTGTCAGAAGCGCTATACGATATTATGCAAAATTAAGTATTCTACTAAATTAAGGACTTTATCTAGGTCCACGCTCGTCATGCATGCATTATTTCATTGTCAAACATGATGTATGCCTCTATATCAAATTACCGAATCGAACATCGTTCTTCACGTTACCAATCTCTCTCCCTCTCGGCTGTGTATGTGTGTGTGTGTGTGTGTGTGTGTGTGTGTGTGAAGTGTCTACACAGTCGAAATAAGCAATATCTTCCACGGTTCATAGAATACTGTTGAATAAAATATGCCTCAATGCAATTCGAACGTATACGTAAATATTTGGATTTTATTCGAATAGTAAACTAATTCAGTGATGTTCACCACTGCAAATATTTCTTTCGAAAAGAAAGCTATGTAAATGTGATTCTCATTTAGGCTTGCAACATTGTATATCCTGATGTGACCTTCATTGATCCACGTTTCGGTTCATTTAAATACAGTCGTTTTAATTAATCGTATCCATTCCGGTTATCATTGAATTCTAATTGCCTCTGCACCTAAACTTTAAAATCCAGTGTTGCCTGATGAATAATTCACGTGTTTCGACGTGTCACAGTGCGATAGTTTAAATAAGCATCAGTTTTTTCGCATGACGATCAAGACTAATTTAATCGCGCTATTAAAAAGCACTTCGGACGTGCTCGAAATAACAACTCCAAATTCGTGACGTTTTCTACGACATAATGTGACACTATAAATCACAGCTGGTGACAGTAATTAGAGCTGTAATCTTGAGGACATTCCGCTGATCGTTCGCCGTAAACCATCTTTGGACATCTTTCATGCGTGCAATAGAACGAGTTCCTGACGCTATGCAGGAGTTTTTATCGATGACGCAAATTCAAGTTTGGTGTATCTTCAAAGAAAATTAGCAGAACTGAAGAGGGCATTTTTCAGCGTTATATCGCTGCGAAGCGCATAAGAAAAGACACTGATATCTAACGCGGAATATAGTATACCGAGAGCAACTTAATTAAATAAGTTGCTCTGACTGAATATAGTTTGTCCAAAAGTCTTTCCTTTTGCCCGTACCACAGTATCATATTTATCGTTATTCTTCTGTCATAATTTTTGCGTATCATCACATAAAACTTTTTCTGTATTTCCTTATATCAGCGACACGTGTAGGTCATATGATTCCCCATTTCACGAAGCAACAAGCATGTGGTGAGCACGTCGGGCATAGGATGTACTTTAACGAACAAGATCCAAAGTTTGAATCACGACGAATGCCTATTGTCAGTTCAGAGTAGCTGCTACTGTCACACATCTTACAAAGCACACGTGTCTACTTATCTCTAATCCACTTAATTATTTTATCATGAGAGTTAAGTCGCGGCGTCCTCTTATGTAATAAAGACATTCAGACGGATATTTCCTTTCGTACTATACGAAGAGGGGTGTTGTTCTCAATGGAGAGACGTCTACAGACGTTAAAGTAACCTCTGGCGTACGGCAAGGGAAGTGTTATGGGACCATTGCTTTTCACAACATATATAAATGACCTAGTAGATAGTGGCGGAAGTTCCATGCGGCTTTTCGCTGATAATGCTGTAGTATACAGAGAAGTTGCAGCATTAGAAAACTGCAGCGAAATGCAGAAAGATCTGCAGAGGATAGGCACTTGGTACAGGGAGTGGCAACTGACCCTTAACATAGACAAATGTAATGTATTGTGAATACATGGAAAGAAGGATCCTTTATTGTATGATTATATGATAGCGGAACAAACACTGCTAGCAATTACTTCTTTAGAATATCTGGGAGTATGCGTACGGAACGATTTGAAGTGGAATGATCATACAAAATTAATTGTTGGTAAGGCGGGTGCCAGGTTGAGATTCATTGGGAGAGTCCTCAGAAAATGTAGTCCATCAACAAAGGAGGTGGCTTACAAAACACTCGTTCGGCCTATACTTGAGTATTGCTCATCAGTGTGGGATCCGTACCAGGTCGGATTGACAGAGGAGATAGAGAAGATCCAAAGAAGAGCGGCGCGTTTCGTCACAGGGTTATTTGGTAAGCGTGATAGCGTTACAGAGATGTTTAGCAAACTCAAGAGGCAGACTCTTCAAGGGAGGCGCTCTGCATCGCGGTGTAGCTTGCTGTCCAGGTTTCCAGAGGGTGCGTTTCTGGATGAGGTATCGAATATATTGCTTCCTCCTACTTATACCTCCCGAGGAGGTCACGAATGTAAAATTAGAGAGATTCGAGCGCGCACGGAGGCTTTCCAGGCTTTCCGACAATCGTTCTTCCCGCGAACCATACGCCACAGGAACAGGAAAGGGAGGTAATGACAGAGGCACGTAAAGTTCCCTCCGCCACACACCGTTGGGTGGCTTGCGGAGTATAAATGTAGATGTAGATGTCATTAATTTACATAAGTAATCTCGTAGCTGTTGTGTTAAATAGCCTTGCTCTGGTAGTCGAAATAGCTTTCCAGTTATTTCTGAGACTTATTTCTACGGATTTCGTGTGAAGCAAATCATCAGTGTATGGCCGTCAATGCGAACAGTATAAATTAAATTTAATGTGTGGTGCACGGGAACGATCTTGAGTATTAAATGGTTCGACACAAAAAAGTATCGGACAGGCTTCTAATCACCTAGAACAGTCGTTGTGAAGTTGCTGCATTTTATTTACATACTAGCTGTGTACCTGGCGTTGCACGGATATGTACTTATTCCAATGTTTCATTAGCCCAACTCCTCCTGCCCCTTCTTCTGTTCATTCAGTCCTCTCTCCCTGTCTTTGTCAATCTCCCACTCTCCCCTCCACCCATCTTCTCCTCTCTCACTCTCTTTTCATCATCTTCTACCGCTCTCTCTCTCTCCATCTTCTTCTCCCCCCTCTCTCTGTGCACCACCTTCTCCCTCATCTCACTGTGCATCTGCTCCTCTTTGTTTTCTCTCTCTATCTCGTACAGGTCCCTCTCTCCGTCCATTTCCTCCTCTCCCTCTCTCTGTCCATTTCCTCCTTTCCCTCTCTCCGTCCATTTCCACTTCCCCTCTCTCTGTCCATCTCCTCCTTCCCCCTCTCTCTGTCCATCTCCTTCTCTGCCGTCTCTCAGTTCATCTTCTGTTCCCTTCCTCTAAACATTTCCTCCTCGCCCTCTCTGTCCATCTTCTGCTCCCATCTGTGTCCATCTCCTCCTTAGCCCTTCTCTCTCCACGTTATCATCCCTTCAGTAGGAGGTTGTTGGTTCTTACCCCACAGTATTTCTCTCCAGACAGTAAGTGATACCAGAATCATGACTAGTTGAAATCGATCCAGGGACTTTTTACCCGTGGTTTCCCTGCGTATGCACATGACACATATATTTAACATATTTTAGACATCTGTACACATATTTCACCAATATCTCTAGATAATTTTGTCCAGTAGTTCCGTTTCCATGCAGCTCGATGTTTGTGACATCACATCTCCTGAAGCATGTGCCGCACAATGATATAATTTGAAAGTTCATCCAGTGGTATGTATGGATACTGTCTGACAAACGTGTTGCGAATAGAGTTATTGGCAAAAAAGTAATAAATCAAAAGCTCATTCCTGATGTATCATTTCACTGCTTGAAATGAGAAAATGTAGTAACCAATATTTTTTTCCTTTCTTCATTTTATGGAGAAGAGGGGGGGGGGGAGTGTCAGCTACAAAAAGTCTCGCAAAGGTGTTAAATTATGTGTAAGGGTTGTGGAAAGTCAGTAAGTGCTCTCATCCTCAAATACTGGATGAATATAGTCTGGATATTTGCGCGTTGTATGTTGCTCATTTGAGAAATAGATGGTTCTTAACCCCACAATGGTTTTTTCGAGACAATAATGATGTGTGTACCAAGTTTGAGTCATATCGATTCAGTGGTTTAGGAGGAGATGTGGAACATTCATCCACTTTTATAATACATTTGGATTTATGTTGTTTTAACATTAATTGTCTTCCAATCTCCACACTTCGACATTTCTTTCGAAAAGGACATCTCTAAATTCCTTGCCTTATATTCCCCGCGAAAATATAGTGTATAAGGTCGTCAGCCCAAAAGGGAAACGCTTCTATCAACCAGTTCATTATCAGTTTCGCTAACTTACCTAAATCGATATGTTAGCAAAAATACATGTTCAGTTGCGGAGATACGCATAAAACATTATCCGAAATTATGCTAAACGCATTTTATGAAAATTAATTTGAGGAGTTAGTTCATGAGCCCACGCGAATAGTAAACGGTTGTGAAAACACACTTGACCTCTTAGCAACAAGTATACAGGGATTAGTGAACACAGGGTTGCCGTAGCGAGACTGAATATTGTAACACCCAAATCCTCCAACAATAAATAAAAGGTGTACCTACCCAAAAAAGCACATAAAAATTGACTTGAAGCCTTCCTGAGAGACAATCTCCGCTCCTTCCAAATTAGCAATGTAAGTGCACACCAGATGTGGCGTGAATTCAAAGAAATAGTTCAAATGGTTCAAATGGCTCTGAGCACTATGCGACTTAACTTCTGAGGTCATCAGTCGCCTAGAACTTAGAGCTAATTAAACCTAACTAACCTAAGGACATCACACACATCCATGCCCGAGGCAGGATTCGAACCTGCGACCGTAGCGGTTGCTCGGCTCCAGACTGTAGCGCCTAGAACCGCACGGCCACTCCGGCCGGCAAAGAAATAGTATCGGCAGCAATTGAGAGACTTATACCAAACACATCAACAAACGACGGATCTGATTCTCCTTGATACGCAAAACGAGTCAGAACACTATTGGCCGCTCGCGGTGGTCTCGCGGTTCTAGGCGCGCAGTCCGGAACCGTGGGACTGCTACGGTCGCAGGTTCGAATCCTGCCTCGGGCATGGATGTGTGATGTCCTTAGGTTAGTTAGGTTTAAGTAGTTCTAAGTTCTAGGGGACTGATAACCACAGCAGTTGAGTCCCATAGTGCTCAGAGCCATTTGAACCATTTTGAAGAACACTATTGCAAAAACAAACCAAAAAAAAGGCCAGATTCAAATGGACGCAGAATCTCCAAGACTAGCGATCTTTTACAGAACTTGAAATTTAGCACGGATTTCAATGCGAGATGCTCACAACAGTTTCCACAACCAAACTTTGTCTCGAATCCTGGCAGAAAATCCAAAGATATTCTGGTCGTATGTGAAGGATGCCAGCGGCAAGACACAGTCAATGCCTTCTCTGCGTGATAGCTATAGAAATACTATCGACGACAGTTCTACCAAAGCAGAGTTACCAAACACAGCCTTCCAAATTCTTTCACGAACGAAGACAAAGTAAATATTTCGGAATTCGAATCAAGAACAGCTGCCAACATGAGTAACGTGGAAAAAGATATCCTCGGGGTAGTGAAGCAACTTAAATCACTTACCAAAATCAAGTCTTCCGGTCGATACTGTATACCAGTTATGTTCCTTTCAGAGTTTGCTGATAGACTGGCTCCATACTTAACAATCATATACAACCGTTCTCTCGACGGAAGATCTGTACCCAAAGGCTGCACACTTTCACAGGCCACTTTTATATTCAAGAAGTTAGTAGGCGTAATCCACTGAATTACAGGCTCATATCATTAACGTCGATATGCAGCAGGATTTTTGAACTTATATTGTGGTCGAACATTACGAATTACCTCGAGGAAACCGGCCTATTGACACACAGTCAACACGGATTTAGAAAACATCGTTCTTGTGAAACACAGCTAACTCTTTAATCACACGAAGTGTTGAGTGCTATTGACAAGCGATGTCAAATTCATTCTGTATTTCTAGATTTGCAGAAGCCTTCAGGGACTGTACCACACAAGTGGCTTGTAGTGAAATTGCGTGCTTATGAAATATCGTCTCAGTTATGTGACAGGATTCGTGATTTCCTGTCAAAAGGGTCACGCTTCGTAATAGTTGACAGAAAGTCGTCGAGTAAAACAGAATGATTTGTGGCGTCCCCCAGGGTAGTATTACAGGGCCTTTGTTGTTCCTTATCTGTATAAAAGATTTAGGAGACAATCTAAGCAGCCGTCTTAGATTATTCGCAGATGACGCTGTCGGTTATCGACTAGTAAAGTCATCAGAAGATCAAAACAAATTGCAAAACGATTGAAAAAGATATCTGTATGGTGCAAAAATTTGCAATTGATCCAAATTACGAAAAGTGTCAGATCATCCACATGAGTGCTAAAAGGAATCCGATCAGTTAAACTTCGGTTACACGATAAATAAGTGGCCGGTCGGCGTGGCCGTGCGGTTCTAGGCGCTACAGTCTGGAACCGAGCGACCGCTACGGTCGCAGGTTCGAATCCTGCCTCGGGCATGGATGTGTGTGATGTCCTTAGGTTAGTTAGGTTTAATTAGTTCTAAGTTCTAGGCGACTGATGACCTCAGAAGTTAAGTCGCATAGTGCTCAGAGCCATTTGATAAATAAGTGAAATCTAAAGGCCGTAGATTCGACTAAGTACCTACGAATTACAGTTACGAACAACTTAAATTGGAAAGAACTCATAGAAAATGTTGTGGGGAAGGCAAACCAAAGACTGCGTTTTACTGGCAGAACACTTAGAAGATGCAACAGATCTACTAAGGACACTGACTACACTACTCTTGTCCAACTGTTTTAGAACACTGCTGCACTGTGTGGGATCCTTACCAGATAGGATTGACGGAGTACATCGAGAAAGTCCAAAGAAGGGCAGCACGTTTTGTATTATTGCGACGTAGGGGAGAATGTGTCACTGAAATGATAGAGGATTTGGGTGAGCATCATTAAAACAAAGGCTTTTCGATGTTGCGACGGAATGTACTCACAAAATTTCAATCAGCAACTTTCTCCTCTGAATGCGAAAATATTTTGCTGACGCAGACCTACATAGAGCGAAACGATAAAAAAAGGGAAATCAGAGCTCGCACGGAAAGCTGTACGTGTTTGTTTTTTCCGCGCACTGACAGAGGTTGGAATAATAGAGAATTATTGTGAAGGTGATCGATGAACCCTCTGCCAGGCACTTAAATGTGGTTTACAGAGTGTCCACGTAGATGTAAATTTAGATGTAGATTGTAATGCTTTTTGTGCAAACGTTATCTTCTACAAATGACCGTATAGCAAAGGGAAAAGAGTAGCAAAATGTCGAAGTGTGGCACAGAATGTCTTTAGTTCGATATGAACCAGTTTCATTTGAAATACATAAATGACTATAACAGGTTACTTGTATCTTTCCACTTCGCGCTTCAGAGGATCATAACTCCTACCCGCACAAGGAAGTGGATGTATTTGTTGCATTAACGCTGATCTACTAGTACTGCTGGATCTATTGGTCAGTGTGTAGCACTGTCTTGCAACGGTCAAAGGTTGCCTTTCTAAATCATATGTGCGTAACATACTCCGCTATTTAGGAACGACATTTGTGCTTCTTCAGTATAACAGTAGCATATTTGACAACAATCGAAAACGAATTCTCTTTTCAAATTTGGCGACTGTAACTAAAGGGTATTTTTTTTTAAATTTAATATGTTCCCCTCCTTTCTTATTCGACACGAGACGCCACAGGGGAACACTTTAAGCAGGAGGTGCGGCCTTTTTCAGTGTGTTGCCGGCGTTCGGAACGCCCCCTCTGGTGTGTTCGCCCTCTGCGATGACGCTGCGGGCCTGTTTAACGGTCGGTCGGCCGCCGATTGTTTCGGAAGTGCGCAAAAACGTCTTCTGGCCGCGCCGCTGTGCCCTTCTCAGCTCGGCTCGTCCAATCAGTGCGGCGGTTTTTTGGCCGGCCGCTTGCTGCGCCGCCAATGAGGCCCAAATTAATTGTCTGCCGGGAGAATTGATTTCGGCGGAGCGTGAAGTGCGGCGAAAGGCGCGGGCCGGCAGCGAACGCATGCGTGGACGTCGTGAAAGCGGAACATAGGTGCTGTGTCTGGCGCAGGTACTGGAGTGTGTGTTACTCTCTCTTCACAAGTAAGGTATCAAAAGTAAATGCGTTTACTGCTGTTTCCATAGCATTCTTGGAAAGCGCTGAGTAACCGAGCAGAGTATATGAAGCGTTAGTAGTACGTGCAATTTTCATTTCAGAGTACAGGGTTATTATAAATGATGGACCCATTTTCAAAACTTCGTATTTATTCAAGTACAAATCGAAAATGAACAAGCTTTATAGAAATGAAAAGAGGAAGCTTCAAAGTTTTTTTCGTAATGTTTGATATCAATTTAATAAATTTAATCATTTGTAATGATTTGTCCTTAATTAGTTTTTAAAAATTATTTTATAATTGGAAATGTGAAAATGTTATAAATGTTCAATGTGGCCATCGTTTGCTGCACGGCAAACATCGACACAGTAGCCAAACTCATCCAACTGACACGAAAGCATATCCGCTGTTACTGACAAGGGAACCTCCCCATCGCACCCCCCTCAGATTTAGTTATAAGTTGGAACAGTGGATAGGCCTTGAAAAACTGAACACAGATTAATCGAGAAAACAGGAAGAAGTTGTGCGGAACTATGAAAAAAAGAAGTAAAACATACAAACTGAGTAGTCCATGTGCAAGATAGGTAATATCAAGGAAACTGTAAGCCCAGGAGAGCCGTGGTCCCGTGGTTAGCGTGACCAGCTCCGGAATGATAGGTCCTTGGTTCAAGTCTTCCCTCGAGTGAAAATTTTAATTTTTTATTTTCAGACAATTATCACAGTTCAGACACTCACACATAATCAACTTCGCTCTCCAAAATTCCAGGACATGTTCAGATTTGCTTGGACATATGCAGCATTTGACGGTCTACACACGGAAAAATTTGAAAACTTTAAAAACATATGTTTTGACAGAGCACAGGGGAAACTGTGCGACTGTGAAACTGTTGCATTCATTTGTTGCAGTTTATCTGACAAACTCTTATGTTTTCATCACTTTTTGGGAGTGATTATCACATCCACTAGAAACCTAAATCGGGCAAGGTAGAAGAATCTTTTTACCCATTCGCCAAGTGTACAAGTTAGGTGGGTCGACAACATACTCCTGTCATGTGACGCACATGCCGTCACCAGTGTCGTATAGAATATATCAGACGTATTTTTCTCTGGAGGAATCGGTTGACCTATGACCTTGCGATCAAATGTTTTCGGTTCTCATTGGAGATGCACGTCCTTTCGTCTACTAATCGCACGGTTTTGCGGTGCGGTCGCAAAACACAGACACTAAACTTGTTACAGTGAACAGGGACGTCAATGAACGAACGGACAGATCATAACTTTGTGAAAATAAAGAAAGTAAAACTTTTCACTAGTGGGAAGACTTGAACCAAGGACCTCTCGTTGCGCAGTTGCCCACGCTAACCACGGGACCACGGCGCTCCTCGGCTCAGGCCCTCCGTGATGTTGCCCATCTGTCCATGGACTACTCAGTTTGTATATTTTGCTTATTTTTTTCATAGTTCCACACAACTTCTTCCTGTTTTCTCGATTGATCTGTGTTCAGTTTTTCAAGGCCTATCCACTGTGCCAACTTATAACTAAATCTGAGGGGGGTGCGATGGGGAGGTTCCCTTGTGAGTGCACTGCAGCAGTGATCCAGTTCTGCAGATCGTTCATACTAGTTGGTAGATGTGGGACGTAAACAGCTTTCTTCACATAACCCCATAAGAAATAGTCGCAGGGTGTGAGTTCAGGAGATTCCAGTGGCCAGAAGTGCAGAGCCAGTTCCTCAAGTCTCCGGCGATCGATCCAGCGCTGAGGAAGGGAGTCTGAAAAAGCCTCGTACATCACATTTCCAATGTGGCGGAGCTCCATCCTGTTGTAAATGAAGTCCTGCGAATGTTACATAACTTGAGGGAACAGTCACTGTTCCAACATGTCCAGGTACGTGATTCCCATTACAGTTCTTTCCGCAAAGAAAAATGGTCCATAAGCCTTTGTACGGGATACGGCACAGAACACGTTTATCTTCGGTGAGTCTCTTTCGTGTTCCAATGGTGCATGTGGATTTTCCAAACCCCATATGCGAACATTGTGGCTGTTGACTTTTCCTCTAAGGTGGAACGTCGCTTCATCGCTAAAAGTTACACGCTGTAGAAATTAGTCATCCTCCATCTTTGCCAGCACATAACCACAAAATGTGAGACACTTCTCCTTGTCACTAGGGTTGAGAGTCTGCACAAATTGTAATCGGTAGGGCGTGTACAGCAAACGCCGTATCAGAACTTCCCATGCAGTTGGTTGGGGTATTCCAATTTCTCGACTGGTTCTGTTGGTAGACATACTAGGACTGCTCGCAAAACTTTCTTGAATCTGTCGCACATCATTCTCTGACACACGCGGTCGGCCTGTGCTTTTTCCTTTGCACACACTCCCAGTCGGTTTAAATTGCTTAAACCAACGGCTAATGCTTTTGCGAGTTGGTGGTTTAATACCGAATTTAGTACGAAATGCCCGCTGCACTGCGATTTACGATCCACTTTTCGCGAACTCAATAACGCAAAAAACCTTGTGCTCATTAGTCGCCATCTTACAACTGACAGTGAAACGAAATGACTGCCCTATGGCCGCGCGAGCGCCACCGGCCGCTGCTGAAACCATCACCGCCCACCCGACGCCGTCCGCCAAAAACTTTGAAACTTGCTCTTTTCATTGTCATAGAGCTTGTTCATTTTGGATTTGTACTTGAATACATACCAATTCTCGAAAAGGAGTCCATCATTTAGAATAACCGTGTAGAAATAAGAAATATATAAACAAAAGTTGAAGAGTGCCTGTGTACTTTTGACGTGAAACGTTTTTAAAATGTTTAAAAAGCTACAGTATAGGACCCCACTTGGCAATATACGTGAGAAACTTACGTTCCTTTCCTTTATAACTTACCCAATGCAAGCCATGTGATCTTGTGTGATCGTTATTCTAATAACGTACTGTAGATACTCTCTCTCCCTGTGACTTCTGTGCTTGCGTGCTTATGTCATCGAGTGGGCCACGTCACGGAAGACAACTAGAAGTCACGAGAGGCGGACCTTGCACGGTAAAAGGAGGTGGGGAGTTCTGTGTTGTCGGCAGAAAATCAGTGGCGGCAGAGTGGTCCGTCAGGAGAGCTCATCGACTAATCATTGGGTGTCACCTAAGCATCATATCCAACAGGGGCATTTCAACCTACTGCAGCTGCTCAATTCGACTGTTGGTGATATGACTGTGAGATGGAAGCGTGAAGAACAACCGCAGCTAAACCGAGACCTATCACACCGATTGTACTGACGGAGAAGGACCGTCGAGCGTCGCGCAGGGGACGGAATCGCTCGCTACCAGCAGTCCAGCCAGCACAATGACTTTGTGTGGGTGTTACAAAAAATGTGGCAAAATTGTTGACCAGCTCCTCACAAACCACACATTTCTGCAGTCAGTGCTGAGCGACGCTAAAGTTAATCGCCAATGAACAGTGGATTACGGAAAACAAGTGATCTGGAGTAATGATGATGATGATTCTTGATTTGTGGGGCGCTCAACTGCACGGTCATCAGCGCCCGTAAGAAGTCCCAATTTTTACACAAACCATTTTCCTTTCACAATCCAATCTCGTCACTCTCACAAATGATGATGATGATGATGATGAAATGATGAGGACAACACAGACACCCAGTCCCCGGGCAGAGAAAATCCCCATCCCGGCCGGGAATCGAACCCGGAACCCCGTGATCCAGAGGCAGCAACGAGCTGCGGACATCTCTAGTAATGACTCACACAGTGCCCTGTGGGAAGTTGATGGCAAGGTTTCGGCTTGGTGAAAGACTGGAGAACAAAGCGTAAGGTCATGTGTAATGCCTACAGTGATGTGCGAATGTGGTGGTGTTATGATATGGGTTTGTTTTTCATAGTTATGGTGTGGTCGCCTTATTGCTCTTTATGAAAACGCTAAATCCGGGAGGGTGTGAAACATTTTAGAGCACTGTATACTAAGTACAGCAGAGGAACAGCTCGGACAATGTCTGTTGATATCAGCATAATAATGCACCCCATAACAGCATCTGTGAGGGAATGATTTGTGACAAAAACGTGCCTGCAATGGACTAGCTCGCCCAGAGAGACGACTTGAACGAAATGTGGGATCAGTTCGAAAGTCGACTTTGCTCCAGATCTCAGCGCCCAGCATCAATAACTACCATTCCTTTACAGATATTCAGAGAGCCCATTAAAAGCGTCCCTAGCAGTGTTCTAGCAGTTATGAAGACAAACGGTGGGCGCACCCATATCATCGTCCACTACAAGGTGTGCAGGTATTTTTGATCATATAGTGCACATCCACATGAACATCCGACATTTTGTCAAACCGTCTTTCCATTGTACCACGGATTAGAACTTCTTTCCGTTCTGTTCGCACAGGCAGCGTGGAAATGGTGACTCCTTAAAAGCTATTGTGCGTGTGGTACTGGTAATTAGACTAGGTTAATGGTAGGCTTTTGGGGATTCAGTCGAATAGTTGATTCCATTTTTATGTACAATATTTCAACGACCGACTCACTCGTCTCCCTGGGGTGCCGGGAGTCGTGTTGTGTGTACTCGATGCCTGGACGCAAATGAGACTACGAAGTTTTGTTGATGTCGCATCACTGTTTATAGCCGAGATCGACTCCTGGTGCATGCTATGCTCTGTGTTATTTGTTTTTCACAGCCCGCACTGCTAATCTGTGGAACGCACATTCTCTTTGCGTATTCAAGCGCTGCTATATGAGATATCCTACGAGGTATTAATTAATTAAGGATCTTAATTAAGTGCCAGGATCAAACTATATTTAAGCACAAAACGTCACAATTTAATTAGCTTTCCCCACACATTCATTTCGACTGATTCCATTAATGAGAACCAAGGGGCGTAGTGAGCTATAAATAACGACGCGACACTAAAAGTACTAATGCAACCATTATATTTATTGTACATGTGAATATTATATATTACATCCAAATTCAAAAATATTTGCACATACAATGTATTCCAGATACTTGAAAGAAGTAACATGCTAAATTCTCACATCTATTTGAAGTATACTCAGATATTCTTATGTCAAAGACACTGTTTTCTAACTGATGGTCTGAAACGTTCCTTCTCGACCGTCCCCTTGCAGTGCACGATGTACACTGGAATCCACACACACTTAGCGAAGAGCGGCATGCGATATAAACTACCCGAACTCCTGCTCCGCTGATTTCATTGAAACGTTGATAGGAGGACCCGAATGAATCCTCTGAACTGTTACAAGTATACAGCCAGTATAAATAAAGGTCGCCAGCCTCGATTTGAGATAGGACTAAAATTATCACTACTCGAATACGAGAAATCAGTAACCTGTAGCAATCCAGGTACTTTAAAAATACTCTCAGGTCTGAGAAATGGATTGCAAAACGAGCACAGCACACAGCCGCAACACCATCAAAAACTGATTTCAAGCCTCTCCCAACTAAAATCACCTCCACAAATACACCAGAACAACAAAGTCTAAAAGGAGAAGGACACACGCAAGAATTCCACACTTCACATTTCCACTGGAATAAAACTGAGTTTACTGAGTTTAACATACCTTGCCGAGTCTGCTTCGTTCGTTAAACAACCCATCGAGCTAGTTAACTGGTGACCGAGCGGTTCTAGAAGCTACAGTCGGGAACCGCGCGACCGCCACGGTCGCAGGTTCGAATCCTGCGTCGGGCATGGATGTGTGTGATGTTCTTAGGTTCAAGTAGTTCTAAGTTCTAGGGGACTGATGAACTCTTAAGTTAAGTCCCATAGTGCTCAGAGCCATTAGTTAACTGATCTATGCACTGCTACGCGGCCTCTTCCTACAAATCCCGTGTTCGCCGACTTACGCTACAGAACTCGTCTAGAAAATCATCAAATGACTAAGCTGGTCCCCGCCCGTGCTCCCGGGAACACTATTGTCAAGGCTTACGAAACTTAGCGCGCGTGGAGAACAACTGCCGGCCGCGGTGGTCTAGCGGTTCTAGGCGCTCAGTCCGGAACCGCGCGACTGCTACGGTCGCAGGTTCGAATCCTGCCTCGGGCATGGATGTGTGTGATGTCCTTAGGTTGGTTAGGTTTAAGTAGTTCTAAGTTCTAGGGGACTGATGACCACAGATGTTAAGTCCCATAGTGCTCAGAGCCATTTTTGGAGAACAACTTTCCCGGCCGCCGTGTATCATTCGGTACCAACTCGATACAGCCCCGCCCCACAGACGAACAACTCGCCTGCTACCCTCGTCTGCCACCTGACTCCTCGATTTCAGGGGTTTATAAGCAGCTGCACGAAATTATTTAACACATAGCCTTTTCTACCAGTCAGCCTCAGTAACAGAATTCGAACGTCTCCATTGGCTAATGCTGATGTTAACTGCGCCTGCTGTAAGGTGATGCCTCTAATGAGGATTTTCAGAAATTTACTTCCTAACAGGTGCCGGGAAACAACTGTCATACTGGAAAAATCAGTCGCCCTTAAGCCAGTGCCGCAAGTGGGAGGAGCTCTATTTTTTATTGCATTTTTATTTATTTATTTGGCCTTAGACATCTAACAGACATTTAGCCAGTCAAAAGGTAAATATTTGATATACATTTCTAAACAGAAGTTTACGACATAATATGAGAGCATGCAGATAATTATAAGTCCAACAAATTGATTTTTTAAGCCTTCTGCTGATTGAATTACATGTAAAATACGGAACAATAGATTTGGTCAGTTTGAAGGAAAATATAGACGAACAATACAACAATACTAACGATTAACAGTGGTGTTGTGGTACATAGAACAATGCTCAAGATTAGATGGGTGGATCGCATAACTAGTTAGGAAGCAATGTACAGAACTGGGGAGAAAAGAGATTTGTGTCATTGCTTGAATAGAAGAAGAGATCAGTTGATGGGACATATTTTGAGACATGAAGGGATGATCAGTTTAGTATTGAAGAGCAGTGTGGAGGATAAAAATTGTAGACGAGGACCAAGAGACGAACACCGTAACCAGGTTCAAGCAGATGTCCGTTGCAGTAGTTATTCGGAGATGAAGACGCTTGTTTGAGATAGACTAAGGTGCAGTGCTGCACCAGACCACTCTTGGCTTTGAAGACAACTACAACAACAACAACAGAAACATGTTTTGACTGATTTACACGGCTGCTGCTTATGCAATGGTGAGATCTCAAGATGATTGCTATGTTCAGCTGAAACTGGTTGCAGAAATTATGTTCTGATAGTGTGTCAATAAATAAGTTTCCTTTTTTAAATCAGTTATTGCGCAGATGTACCTACATTTTGGTTCGACCGATGCCGTTCACGTCTGAGAAATGGCAAATGGCTGTCAGGATCTCGAAACGGTGGTTGGATACGCAGTTGGGGGGGGGGGGGGGGGGTAGAAGTCTTCCAGTGCCAAACAAACGCGTCCGATCGAATCCCGGGAAACGGCTATGCGCCTGGCTACCCACGCTGACAGTGTGTCCTATCGGTACTTTCCCATGGTGCTCGCTGGATGCACTCGTAGTAACTCAGTTACCGTGAAACAACGAAAGGCGACGCAATGGTCAGACTTCTCGACTTAAAACGGAGCTCTTCTGAATAAAAGAGTAAAAGGTTTCTAGACTGTATCATTCCTGGAATGAACTGATTCCAGCAATAGATCTGTCGTCTCTTATGAGAAAAAGGAAAGAAAAGGGAACACTAGACTAACCATTACAGCACACTGTAATAATGTCGGCACTGCCGGCAGATTGGCACCGACTGGGCGCTGAGCCAGGTTACAGCACTAAAGCCCGTCAAATGACGTCACCCACGTAATGCCACATTTTGGCGGGCCACTGAAAGCTCACGTCGTTTCAATTTTGTGAAGCCCCACCAGTGGCAAGCATCTTCTTCCATACGGGAACAACATTTCGAAATATCATCAATCAGTTTCAGCTTTAGTCAGGTGCCACAAGAAATTTTTTAATCAATGACGTAATGAGAGTACCTCGAGACTCAATTTAAGGCAATAATTTGTGTACAGTTATGCGCAGAATAAATTAAACTTTTAAAAAATACTATGTGTGACGGAAAATTAATAAAAATAAAAATTAGGTAAACTGCATGTTGCTACTTTTCTCCCAGTCAACAGATAAAAATGAGAGCGTTTCATGTTTTACCGTAGCAACTCAGTAATCACGAAAGCAAACTGATACAGTAGGATTCGGGTGCAGTGGAGTTCGAGACGAGTGATGTGCAGGTGCGAAATTACTTTTACAAACAATATCCATTAAATGGTTAACACTTTCCTTGACAAATAATAAAAATAGAAATACGACAGCTGAATTTAATATAAGGCCTACTTATATTTCCTGAAGCATAGGCATTAGAGCAATACAATAAATGAATTAAATTTTCTTCAGCACAATAATAAAACAACTTGATATTAACACCGCACCGGCAACATTAAACTTATGATCAACAACAGGAATACAACTAATTCACAATATTCGGCCTTTCAGCCAAAAGAAAATTAATCACAAAACGAAAATAGCTTGCAAACAACACCACTTAAGACAAGCGATAAATCAGAAAAACAGTCATCAGAATTAATTGGGATTTCATACACTTATACTTAAACTAATCTCTGGATCCAATAACCACTTCCTTCACCAGCTGCTGCCTATCAGTAATACTACTACCAACCAACTAAAATATTGCCTATACAAAATAAACAATTACAGTTCTCTGTACAGCAGCATATACAATTCCAGATATGGTCACAGTGTAACAGTAACTGATAAGATTAACATAGCTCTCGTTTCGAGAAACCAAAAGCACACCAGAGTGCAAGCAAACACAAACAACAGCACAATAGCTCTGGGTTCGGTGTCGGGCGGCGGTGAGGTGAGTGGACTGCTGTAGCCTGTTGTGGGGTTGTGTACCACTGCGGGTTACGGCAGAGACGAAGCCTCTCCTTCGTTTCTAGGTCCCCAGTTCCATACAAGACAATACCTCAGAGATGATGTGTCCCACTGCTCATGCGCCGACTATAACACCACGTTCAAACTAACTTAAATCTTGATAACCTGGCATTGTAGCAGCATTAACCGATCTGACAACCGCGCAAGACACTTGCTGTCTTACATATGCGTTGCCGACCGCAGCGCCGTATTCTGCCTGCTTACATATCTGTACTTGAATACACATGCCTACAGCAGTTTCTTTAGCGCTTTAGTGTACAATAGTGTGCCAACGCTAGTTTATCTTACCAATTCCGCGACTGTAAAAAACACGTGGTTTTGAGGCGAAGAACACGTCGAGCCATGTTTGGAGCGCATCCTTGAAGACTGTTCGATAGAGAGCGGAAAAGGACTTAAAAAAGGAAACGACCTGCACCTTCTCCGGTCGTTAAGGGGCCCCGGAAAGGCTCAAAATCATGAAAAGTTCAATTTTTACTTTTTTGCGTTTTCTGAATCTGCAGAATATTACCTTTTAATAGATATATAATTTATTCATTTCCGAAGACTACAACTATTTTTAATTTTTTTTTTTTTTTTTGAAATGTGTTCTGCATGGGCGTGACCCACTGTGGCGCTGTTAAACTGCTGTCAAATGGTGTTATTATTAACGTCCGTGTTCATCAGGTACATTTTAGTGATGTGAGATAAAGTATGTGTTGTGGCTAACCTGTGATGGTTCAATATATATCGCTGGTGTGATTGTCGATTGTTTCATGTTTATTTACTCTGTCGTTATCTCGAACATATTCGTAATTAATTCTGTTTCTTGAGTCTGTTTTGTTGAAGTATAATAATGAGTAAAAGTAAAGTTATTAGAAATCCTCTGAAGGTTTTTAAGAAAAGGAGAAATGTTGGAAAGCCAAAGGTATTTAGAAATATGGGAATGAAGATAGGTTCTAACATGGTACGAGCGATGCTTGCTTTAGACAAGGAACGCCTTCGGGCTGCAGACAGGGCTGTAAAGAGTCTAGAAATACAAGCAAGAGTAAACAGGAGGAGGAACACGAGGAAGCTGGAGGAGGAATTTGCAGAGGATGAAGATAATCCATCCTATGGACCTGGAATGCACTAAAAAGTTAATCCAATCTTTGTCGCTCGATTCCCAAAACTTTTATTTTCTCATACTAATTACATGTTTTCTAAGGATCTTCCAAACATATTTGTTTCAAACTTTCAGTAAATGTTACACAGTACCTTCTGCATAGTTTAACACAGCCTTTTTCCAAAAAACTGTATATTTTTGAATATATAAAAAAAATTGCAAAAAAATGTTGTGAATTTTCATTACAATTGAAAAAAAATCATCTTTAATAACTAAACTAAAATTTTGTAAAATCCCTGTGTTAAGTTGTAGCCCATATTCCAATAAATAATCTGTAAAAAGTTCAACTTCCTACCTCAAATACTTTGTGAGGAAAGATGTAATTTATAAGCGTTATTTTAACATTGCAAGTATAGGGCGTTCCGGAGCCCCTTAAGTACCTTTCGTTGCTCAAGCGATCAACCATAAATTACTTCTAGAACGGGAGCAAGTTCTTTCGCATAGTCTTAATAGAATCTTGTAGGTATCTCATCTGGTCCTGACGTCTTTCCACTTCTAAGCGATTGTAGCTGATTTTCAGTTCCGAGATCGGTTATTTCAATATCTGCCGTTTCGACGTTCGTACGATGATTGAAAGGAGGGACAGTGTTACGATCTTCCGCTCTTAAGGGTCAAAATCGACAGATGTAAAGATAATATACGGAGTACCACAGGGAAGTGTACGTTTTTAGAGTTTCGTACCTCAGTAGGCGAAAACGGAACCCTTATACGGTCACTTTGTTGTCTATCCGTCCGTCCGTCCGTCTATCTATCCGTCCGTCCATCTGTTAATTACGTTTTCCTCAGGCAAGAGTAGATGTATCCGGAAATTTGGCTGCAAATGACTTACAAGTTCGCGGTGCCCTCCATTGGTAATGCTGGAATTCAATATGGTGTTGGTCCATCCTTAGCACTGATGACAGCTTCCACTCTCGCAGGCATACGTTCAATCACGTGCTGGAAGGTTTCTTGGGGAATGGCAGCCCATTCTTCACGGAGTGCTGCACTGGTATCGATGTCGGTCGGCGAGGCCCGGCACGAAGTCAGCCCCGAAGATGTTCTTAGCATTCAGGTCACGACTCTGTGCAGGCCAGTCTGTTACAAGGATGTTACTGTCGTATAACCACTCCGCCACAGGCCGTGCTCATTGGTGTTGAAAGATGCAACCGCCATCCCCGAATTGGTCTTCAACCGTGGGAAGCAAGAAGTTGCTTAACCCTTCGTTGCCTGATGGTACTTAAAAGTACCAGTAAGTTTTTACTCTCATTACTTTCTCGTGGTGCAGTTTCGTGATCTGAGAGGCTGTCGGTACGTAACAGTAACTCTGCTCTACTGATTCATAGATGTTATTATGCAATACATAGACCTCTCTGGCTGTCAGAGATTGAAATTGTTTTTCGCACGCTGCTGTGAAAACAGAAGATTGTATGTGCTTGTTTCCATGGTGTTGCCGGAATTTTTGCGCAATTTATTGAAACTTCCGCTGAGTTTTCCATTGTAAGTACTTACCTTCTTTGTTTTTTATAGTAGTTTGAAGCATTACGTTACAAGTGAATGAGATAAAATGGAAAATATAAAGCGGACTTATTAGTCCCGTCAGGTTGTGCGAACACTTTATTGTAGCAACAATGCGTTACCTCTCACTAGTTGTTCTGTCCACTTTTTCACACACAGATGGACGAAAATCGTAAAACTGGTGACTACTTTCGACCTTTGAGTGATGCAGAGATTGAAGCAATTTTGTATGAGGACATTCCTTCTGATATTACAGAGGATACTGACATCGAAGATGATGACGAAAATGTTAATAATTTTGACAAAGCTTTTTCGTCCGATTTGCAAGAGGCAGATTGTGAAACAAACTCCACTTGTTCGAATAATGATGCCTCAGAGTGTTCTTTGCCGTTTACACCTTCACCTCAATGTGAATACCGGACACACAGAATGTGGAGAGACAAACACATAGTAAGGTAAATTTATGCGAATTTAAAAAAAAAAAAAAAATTCAGAAATATCATATTTTTGTTAATTAATTTTCTAATGTAAAAATATTTAATATTTATGTGGAATAAAGTACAAGTTATAAAAATTGGAGCATTTTTCTGCGCATGTTGTGATTCTGTCCATGGAGTCTGACGGTACTTTTGAGTACCAGGAGTGAAAAAAGTTGTAAAAAATAAAATAAAATTTTACAAAAAATTCTACCGTCATTTGAGGCCACAATAGCATAAATTTTTTCTTATGTCAGGAAACAAAGGGTTAAAGCATCAGTGTGGGCCTGTGCTGTGATAGTACCACGCAAAACAACAAGGGTTGTAAGCCCTCTCCATGAAAAACACGATCACACCATAACACCACCACCTCTGAATTTTACTGTTGGCGTCACACACACCGGGCATTCGCCATACCCACACCCTGCAATCGGATCGCCACATTGTGTACCGTGATTCGTCACTCCACACAATTTTTTTCCACTGTTGAATCGTCCAATGTTTACGCTCCTTACAACAAACGAGGCGTCGTTTGGCATTTACCGGCATGATGTGTGGCTTATGAGCAGCCACTTGACCATGAAATCCAAGTTTTCTCACCTACCGCCTAACTGTCATAGTACTTGCAGTGGATACTGATGCAGTTTGGAATTCCTGTGTGATGCTCTGGATAGATGTCGCCTATTACACGTTACGACCCTCTTAAACTGTCAGCGGTCTTTGTCAGTCAACAGACGAGGTCGGCCTGTAGCTTTTGTGCTGTTCGTGTCCTTTCACGTTTCCACTTCACTATCACATAGGAAACAGTGGACCTAGGGATGTTCAGGAGTGTGGAGATCTCGCTTACAGGCGTATGACACAAGTGACACTCAATCACCTGACCAAGTTCGAAGTCCGTGAGTTCCGTGGTGCGCCCCATTCTGCTTTCTCACGATGTCTGATGATTACTGAGGCTGCTGATATGGAGTACCTGGGAGTAGGTGGCTGCACAATGCACCTAATATGAAAAACGTATGTTTCTGGGGGTGTCCGGATACTTTGCATCACACAGTGTATAAACGATCTAGTAGAAAGCGTCGGATGCTCTTTAAGGCTATTCGCAGATGATGCAGTTGTCTATACCAATGTAGCAACGACAGACGATAGTAAGAATTTGCAGAACGACCTGCGGAGAATTGATGAATGGTGCAGGCTCTTGCAGTTGACCCTCAACATAAATAAATGTCAGCCGGCCGAAGTGGCCGTGAGGTTAAAGGCGCTGCAGTCTGGAACCGCAAGACCGCTACGGTCGCAGGTTCGAATCCTGCCTCGGGCATGGATGCTTGTGATGTCCTTAGGTTAATTAGGTTTAACTAGTTCTAAGTTCTAGGGGACTAATGACCTCAGCAGTTGAGTCCCATAGTGCTCAGAGCCATTTGAACCATTTTTTGAACAGATTCATCGGGAGAATCTTAAGGGAACGTAGCTCACCCACGAAGGAAGTGGCTTATAAGGCGCTTGTTCGACCGATTCTTGAGTATTGTTCATCTGTTTGAGAATCCTATCAGGTAGGACTGATAGAGGAGATAGAGAAGATCCAACGAAGAGCTTCGCGTTTCGTCACGGGATCGTTCAGCTAGCGTGAGAGCGTTGCGGAGATGCTAAACTAACTCCAGTGGCAGACGTTACAAGAGAGGCGGTGTGGATCACGGAATGATTTACTATTGAAATTTCGGGACAGCGCTTTTCAGGGCGGGTTAAACAACATATTACTTCCGCCGCATACATCTCGCGTATTGACCATTACAGATGCTTACCCACAATCATTCTTCAGAAGCACTATTCACGAGTGGAACAGAGTTGGAGGGATCAGATAGTGGTACCGAAAGTACCCTCATAGATGTAGATATTTTGAGACTAGCAAAAACGCTTATCAGAACCTATAGGGTAGTTCCCGTTGACCTATAATCATGCAATTTGGCAACAAGCGAGTTATCACAGTACAAGTAAATGAAAGAAATCCGAAAATTGTTAATTTGTAGTTAATTCATACGAAAAATATGTCTTTTTCTCATTTGTTATCCTACTTCAAACTCGAAATTAAAACAGTCAGTAGTTGTTTATTCAGGCACACTAGGTAGCAATGGTGGAAGTCAAACATCAGGCAAGGAATTATTTTATTGTTCATCCGACGCGTTTCGGAGTTTATCCTTCATCAGAATGAATGATTACTGTACGTAGATACGGCATTTCGAGTTTTGTGTTAAACAAATATTCGCAAACTAGACAGGCAAAAATTATATAGATCCTCAATTCCCGAAACGGATACCCTGTCTATATACATAATTAAGTTTGTACAGTACCTTCAGTGTGCCAGTCCTCCTCGCACCTGACCAATATATTTTTTTCTCTTTTTGTGCTATAGTAACTGAATGTCCTAGATGTGCGTAGCTTACGCTTATCATAAAAACATGTAGAGTACCGGATTAGATGTAAGACATGGCCTGATGCCCCTAATAGAAATAAGTCAATAGACAAAATATATAAAAACAGTGTAAACTGGCCCACTACAAATCTGAGCCTTCACGACGCTTGCTACAACGCAACCTACTCTGCCAGTGGAGACGGGCACCCCAGCCGCCGCTGCCACTCCTGTTCTCCTTCTTGTGCGAATCGGCTGCCGCTAATTGGCCGGAGTTTCTGCACGCCGCGGGAATATCTTAGCGTGCTTTCCGCTTCGTTTTCTTCTGACACTCCGCACGTTATTGGCAGCCGGCATGCATGCAGACAGCCGATACGGACCCCAGCCCCACCAGCTGTCCCCTTCTATCGGGAAGCTGAATCGACAGGTTGATGGGCACATGACGAATTAGGCCGTCAGTGCTGCAAATGCGGTCTTCATTACAGGGAATCGGCCTCTTACCTTCAGCATATTCTTATTTTCTGAACACATTCTTCACCTCGTCTTTCTCTAGATTCGGAGATGTGACAATGATGACTACACGGTAAATTTCTTAACAGCAGAGCGTTACACTACGTGGAAAGTCATACAGACCTAAAAGCAAAATATTGTGTGCCATGGAAATGTCTTGCAGGACCATCATTACTGCTAAACAGTAGAGTGCCTATCCAAGAGCTTCCAGAGGAAACAAACAGTTAATTTTCGTTATTTCGTGTACTTATTTACCTAATTCGATAATTTAAAATACTGTTATAATCTTCTCATTAACAGGCGTAATCTTACGTAAAATGTTTACCGCAATAGTACATATTAAACTCAGAAACGATGGTGTGTCTTGAGGCAACGTAGCTCATGGCGTGCAAATTACCCAGACTATATTCATGCTGAATCAGCGATTTCGAGTAAATTTTACACATAATTTCAAACTTTTGTAACCTTTTTTTTCCCGTTGACGCCCTCTTCAAAATAAATAAAAGAAAGAAGTTTACTGCTTACTTTATTTTCGCTGCTCAAGCGGCAGTAAAACATCAGCATGAGGCGTGAAGTTTTAATTTATTACTTTACGGACAGTATCCACATGTTCCTGCAAAACTATATCATTGTACGATACTGTTCAGGAGATATAACGTCATGAACACTGAGATGGATAAACGGAAGTTTTATACAAGAGAGTTCATTTTTTGAAGAATCGGGATTGGGGATTTTTCTGACTGTCAGTATTGTACATAAACGATTTATCTCGTAGTATTAGTTGCAATCTCGGACTTTTTGCAAATAATGTCGTTACGTGTGAAGAAATTTTACACCATAAATATTGTATTAAATACAGTTATATCTTTACACAGTATTGGTCTGGTGCAAAATTAGAATTAGCTGTTAATGAAGATACACGTAAAAACTTAGTAGCCTATGATGAGAGACCATTTGTGGCAATAATACAAAAGAGATTGCTAACAACACACTTTTGGAATCCATACTACTTTTGTTTTCCTGTTTGGGATCCATGTCAGTTCTGAACAATACAAGAAGTCGAGTATACTTAAGGAAGTCGCGAGAGCGGCTGCACATTGCTTCGACAAGAGAGAGAGAGAGAGAGAGAGAGAGAGACAGAGAGAGAGAAACAGATACACTGAAAAATTTTAATCGGTCAGTACTGGATGAAATGCAGCGCACATTTCAGAAAAATCAGCTTATAAAATTCCAGGAATATCTTTGACGACGGAACTCCCCCTTCGTGACGATTTCGTACGATCACCAAGTTGATAAGAGCTGTTACAGAGGAGTCCCAGCAATCATCTGCGAAAAGAATAGGAAGAAATCCTGACATGTCGTACAACAGAGGTACCCACTGCACTCACGTCATAATGATTCACTATGTATGTAGTGGTGTACTAACAGTGGTCTTTTGATTTTTCTCAACAGCAACAAAAACTGCTGGTAAAGTAAAACTGGTTTACAATTGAGGAACATTTCCAAAACAGTATGTCTAGAGCACAGGATTCTGTGGAAGTGCAAAGGGGAGGGTGTTCAAACTGGAGAAGAAGACGCCAGGAAATTCTGAAACATAGAGCCGCAAGAGGATTTAAGTGAACAAATAAATTAAAATCTGAAAAAGTGGTGGAAAGAAAAGATTAAATGTATGGAAAATCCTGTCAAAAACAAGGGACCACGTGCCACGGCGTGTGGTGAGGCATCACTATCTAACATAACCTGGAACGGGAGAGGATAGAGGTGATATAAAGCTTTAGCAGCAAAGCAAGTTCCGACGAATACATACCACAGGTATCAGTGGACATGGAGAGTAGTACATGTACATGTAAAGACAGCGTTAAGACTAGGACTAGGTGACGGACGATAGCTGAGAGCAGAAAGATTCTTCAGTAATTTGTCAGTTCACAGTTCAAACTCGTTAGATGTAATTAACACAGGATAATGAATGAGAGAAGCATTTGTTATGGTACTGCGCACGGATAGGCTGCACAGAACAACATCATTAAATTTCTTCTGCTTATGGAGATGTCAGGAAGGAACAGCATATCGTGTGTTTCGCGAGTTTCTATGGCCCCAGTGACACTATGGTGTTTTCACTGCATTTTATGCAAGCGTCTTGAGAAGAACAGTTCCAACTCAGAGTCTTTTTTAAAGGAGACACAAAGAGCGCAGTAATTCTGCCATTTACTGGGGACATAGCTGCCTAAAATGCAAATGCGGGTGGATGGAGTAGTCTGCTAATGTAAGGAAATTGATTCGTTATATCAGAAGTGCCTCGTCCCTCTGTCAATGCTAAAATAATCATGTTACTTACATCGTACAAAACTATAAACACATTTCTTAAATTAATATTTGCAGGTTGTTGAAGAAAATGGAAGAATTGGCAGCACCTTGGACTAAGATAACAGCTACCGTTATACCTATTGAACGACAGAATAATGTCTGTTATAATGTTGTTTGTCGATACGTAGATATTTTCGCTTTATAATGAAATGCAGCTAGGTGGTCAGAAAGCTCGCCAATTCGAATTATACACAAGATGTCACTAATTGCACACAAACTTGACCTTTTGTCATTTTGTTTCATTCGGATGACTTGCATTTCTGTAACAGCAAAATTTTGGTTGTGCGTAATGGAGAAGTCGCAGAAGTTCGAAATCGCGATGCTTGTTCTAGTTACAGAACCAGGAAATTAGTCGATGGAAGTCTGCGGAGCTTGACAGTTTCAATCGGACAGCCTATTTATTAATCCAGGTGAACACCAAACGAAAGAGTTGTTGTTGTTGTTGTTGCGGTCTTCAGTCCAAAGACTGGTTTGATGCAGGTCTCCATGCTAGTCTATCCTGTGCAAGCCTCTTCATCTCCGAATAACTACAGGAAACTGCATCCTTCTGAAACTGCTTGGTCTCCCTCTGCCATTTTTACCCTCCACACTTCCCCCCAGTAGTACTAAACTGGTGATCCCTTGATGCCTCTGAACGTGTCCTACCAACCGATCCCTTCTTCTTGTCTAGTTGTGCCACAAATTCCGTACTCCTTGAAAAATAAAAAGTAAATTATAATTTACCCTCGGTGATGGACTATATAACGAGATGGACGTGTGTGAAAAAACTGTTTAGATTTGCAGTAACACGTTGAAGCACTGTTTCGTACCCAGGAGCGTGCTCGAATAGCGCAATTGATAACTTACTGCACGCGCAAGATGGGCTTTTGGATCCATATCTCCGCCCTCCCCCGCCCTCTCACCACGCTAACAGCTAGCAGACAGAGATAAATATTTCAGTTAGGCTATCTAATAGTTGACTGTACCAATGGTGATCCAATTGCACTGGCATTAACACGTATAAGATAATCAAAATATCCACGGGTGTACTGCCGGTCTACAGTGTCCAACGGGCACAATATTTCGGCGATCATACATGTCGCCATCATCTGGTGAACTGACGGACTGAGCTCCTGTGAAAGTGCCGGCACGGAGATCCGTACGCTATGGCTACTCAGAGGGAACTGGGTTCGGTCGTGGCGGCGGCCGATTTAAATACCCTCCGCCCGCGGCGCGCTCACTCCGCTGTCCGCGCCCCGCGCCACGGTCGCGCGGTGGAACAGATTGCGACGTCGTCTGAGATGACGTCGGAGTGATGGCTCTGTCCGCCGTCGTCGTAACAACTATTCGTTTGCTCGATTTACTCTTGATTAACCCAGTCGCTGGTTCCCAAGCCTTGCTAAGATTATAGCCACAGTCACGGTTTATGAGGTCGTCATTGGTGCGAATTTCGATGGCTTCTCTAACAACGCTGTCCCAGTATCTCGACGTCTATACCAGAATCCTCGTGCGTTCATACTCCATAGCGTGATTTTCCGACAAACAATGTTCAGCGACCGCCGACTTGCTCGGATACATCAGTCGAGTGTGCCTCGACGGTACGCATCGTCTAACCAATATACGACTTGCCACATTGACACGGAATCTGGTACACGCCGGCCCTCCTCAAACCGAGGTCATCTTTGGCGCTCCCCACCAGTGCACGAGTTTTATTCGGAGGACAAAACACAGTTCCAACCCGGTGTTTCTTCAAAATGCGGGCGATTTTCCCCGAGAGTGCGCCTGTATATGGAATAAACGCAGTGCCTACCTCCTCCCTCGTGATTTCATCCATCTCCACAGGTTGTGCTGTAGTGGTTGGGCGGAGAGCACGTTGAATCTGCCACTCTGAGTACCAATTTTTTCGAAATACAGTTCTCAGATGTTCAAATTCCTAGGGGTAGACTCTCTGCGTCAGAGATAGTGCGCGCCCTGTGTACTAGAGTTTTGAGTACCCCATTCCTCTGTGAAGGGTGGTGGCAGCTGTCTGCGTGCAAATACAGATCAGTGTGCGTTGTCTTCCGATACACCCCATGGCCTAGGGTGCCGTCAGCCCTTCTCTTGACCAAGACGTCAAGGAAAGGTAATTTACCCTCCGTTTCAGTCTCCATAGTGAATTTGATGTTGGGGTGTATGGAGTTTAGATGTGTAAGGAAGTCAAGGAGTTTATCTGTACCATATGGTCATATGACGAACGTGTCGTCCACGTAAAGGAAAAAGCAAGTAGGTTTCCATTCGTATGACGACAGGGCTTCCTCCTCGAAGTTCTCCATGTACAAATTCGCTACCGCCGGTGAGAGTGGACTACCCATGGGGACTCCCTCCGTTTGTTCGTAGTATTCTCCATTAAAAAGAAAAACGTGGAAGTCAAGACATGCCTAAAAAGTTCAGTGATCTTCTCGTCAAACTTCTGACTAATCAATTCTAGTGACTCTCGCAAGGAAACGACGTCAAAACTCACTATGATATCTGACTCATCCAACCTGAAGCTATCAAGGCGTTTAACAAAATCCACAGAATTACGGATGTGATGAGGGCATTTACCCAGATAAGGACTTAATATTCCGTCAGGTATTTGGCCAACAAATATGTAGGTGCCCTGATGTTGCTGACAATGGGGCGTAATTGTACCCCCTCTTTGTGAACTTCCGGGAGTCCATATACTCTAGGCGGTACCGGACCTTGGGGTAACAATTTCTTAGCGTCACCCTCCGGTAAATCTTCGTCCTTGAGAAGCGACCTCGTCTTGTTCTCCACCTTCTTTGTAGGGTCAACGCTGATCTTCCGGTAGGAATCGTCATTTAGCAGGCTCTGCATCTTATCAGCGTAGTCCTTATGGGAGACAACAACTGTATCATTGCCTTTGTCAGCCGGTAAGAAAACTATTTCAGAGCGCTCCCTCAGATCACGAATGGCCGCCCTCTCTTTACTGGTGATATTTGACTTCATCGGCTTGGATTTCGTCAACGCACGACAAGTTTCACGACGTATTTCCTCAGCTGATTCAGGCGGAAGTCGAGCTGCAACCTGTTCAACAGCACTAACAATTTCTGCGACCGGAGTGAACTTGGGGGTGGAAGCGAAGTTGAGACCTTTCTGCAAAACCGAGACCGCATCATCACTCAACACCATGCCACTCAAATTGATGACAGTCTTGCACGGAACCTGCAGAGATGGTTTGTCAAGGAGTCGTGAGAACTTGTTTGACGTCCCGTTGCCTTCTTATGGGCAGAATCAGCTGCAACCCAGGTGACACCATCAATCCAATCCCAGGAAAAAGAAGTGAAATTACTAGACAGTTGCAAATGTAGTTTGAGTAATTACTGTGAGATTAACTCAAGGCTCCGGCGGGTGAATTGCACTTTCTCACGTACCAGTGCGAGGCTGGCTCGTTTCTTGATTCTCTTAGCTGCTGCAGAATCGATGTGATGCATAACCTTAGCAAAATTTGGAACAACATTCTCGGAACGACATCTCTTTAGAAAGGCAAGAGTACTTAGCAAACGACATCTACGGTGGCGCAACTTTTCAAATTTCTTCATGCTGCGGTACATCTCCTCCCCGTAAAGGTGTATGATGTGATTCTTGAGTTCCTCCCGGCGTATTTGATAATCAAAATATCCACGGGTGTACTGCCGGTCTACAGTGTCCAACGGGCACAATATTTCGGCGATCATACATGTCGCCATCATCAGGTGAACTGACGGACTGAGCTCCTGATATTTTGATTATCAAATACGCCGGGAGAAACTCAAGAACCACACGTATAAGATAGATTTCACGTTTTTCAGGAGATTTTTGAATTTGACAATACAAATTGGTTATATGTCTTATAATGGTTGTCCGCAGCTCGTGGCCGTGCGGTAGCGTTCTCGCTTCCCGCGCCCGGGTTTCCGGGTTCGATTCCCGGCGGGGTCAGGGATTTTCTCTGCCTCGTGATGACTGGGTGTTGTGTGATGTCCTTAGGTTAGTTAGGTTTAAGTAATTCTAAGTTCTAGGGGACTGATGACCATAGCTGTTAAGTCCTATAGTGCTCAGAGCCATTTGAACCATTTTATAATGGTTGTTAATGGGTCTGATTTTTGAAATGTTATGGAAAGAGCATCCACTGTTTTTATGCTGCTGCAAAGAATCAGATTTAAACCTGTTGTTTGTGAATCGGCCGATTCCAGGAGCTAGTGCTTCGAAGTTGTCTTCTCGTAAAGATGGAGCGAATAACAGTTTGCTACAACTGAAGTAATGTACGTGCTGGTTGGGCAAACACAGTAAGCGACGTTATTATTTCACGCCGCCCCCCCCCCCCCCCGAGTTCAATTAGCTTTTAACACGGAGTGGTGGCGGGCCTAATGAAGCCGCTTGACGCGCTGAGCCGGACTCATCAATCAGGAGGCAGCGGCCAGCGCGTAGCGCTCAGCGGCGCGGCTGTCGCCTGTGGCAGACCCAGTAGGGGACCTCGCCGATCTGCTGGTGGACCTGGACAGGTCCCCGCTGCCATGTTCTTGCTGGACAGCCCGACATCTCTCACAACAATGCCTTGCTGTAACTGATAACTCCAGTCCTGTACGCCCCTTCGAAATTCCGCTTAGCCCGGCTCCATTGTGCAACCGTCTGCTGTGGATCATGTTTCTCGGACAAAAAGATCGTTGATGGATCATAAGTTGCACAGTGTAGCCACCCTAGGAGTAAACTAGCGGCTGTGACATGTGACTTCCATGGCGCGCAGTACTGAATGGCGTAGTCACCCATGGGAGCGAGTAGTCCCACCCACTCGTGATTCTTACTGGACCACTAGCCATTAAAATTGCTACACCACGAAGATGACGTGCTACAGACGCGAAATTTAACCGACAGGAATAAGATGCTGTGATATGCAAATGATTAGCTTTTCAGAGCATTCACACAGGGTTGGCGCCGGGGCGTCACCTACAACGTGCTGACATGAGGAAAGTTTCCAACCGATTTCTCATACACAAACAGCAGTTGACCGGCGTTGCCTGGTGAAACGTTGTTGTGATGCCTCGTGTAAGGAGGAGAAATGCGTGCCATCACGTTTCCGACTTTGATAGCCTATCGCGATTGCGGTTTATCATATCGCGACATTGCTGCTCGCGTTGGTCGAAATCCAATGACTGTTAGCAGAATACGGAATCGGTGGGTTAAGGAGGGTAATACGGAACGCCGTGCTGGATCCCAACGGCCTCGTATCGCTAGCAGTCGAGATGACAGGCATCTTATCCACATGGCTGTAACGGATCGTGCAGCCACGTCTCGATCCCTGAGTGAACATATGGGGTCGTTTGCAAGGCAACAAACATCTACACGAACAGTTCGACGACGTTTGCAGCAGCATGGACTATCAGGTCGGAGACCATGGCTGCGGTTACCCTTGACGCTGCATCACAGACAGGAGCGCCTGCGATGGTGTACTCATCGACGAACCTGGATGCACGAATGGCAAAACATCATTTTTTCGGGTGAATCCAGGTTCTGTTCACAGCATCATAATGTTCGCATCCGTGTTTGGCGACATCGAGGTGAACGCACATTGGAAGCGTGTATTCGTCATCGCCATACTGGCGTATCACCCGGCACGATGGTATGGGGTGCCACATTTAAGATGTGTTACGACCCGTGGCTCTACCCTTCATTCGATCCCTGTCAAACCCTACATTTCAGCAAGATAATGCACGACCTCATGTTGCAGGTCCTGTACGGGCCTTCTGGATACAGAAAATGTTCGACTGCTGCCCTGGCCAGCACATTCTCCAGATCTCTCACCAACTGAAAACTTCTGGTCAATGGTGGCCGAGCAACTGGCTCGTCACAATACGCCAGTCACTACTCTTGATGAACTGTGGCATCGTGTTGAAGCTGAATGGGCAGCTGTACCTATACACGCCATCCAAGTTTGACTCAATGCCCAGGCGTACCCAAGGCCGTTATTACGGCCAGAGGTGGTTGTTCTGGGTACTGATTTCTCAGGATCTATGCACCCAAATTGCGTGAAAATGTAATCACATGTCAGTTCTAGTATAATACATTTGTCCAATGTATACCCGTTTATCATCTGCATTTCTTCTTGGTGCAGCAATTTTAATGGCCAGTTGTGTATGATAAGTTATGAGAGCCGATCTGAGATTTTGGTTAATCCTTTATGCATAAGACGAATTTGGATTATACGGCATAGTTGTTACATGGCGTACCCCCATTCCCAAGCAGAATTCCTTGAACCTGTGAGCCGTAAATGTAGTCGAGTTCTTCATGAGTACAGTTCGGCGAGGTCCCGAAGGTGCCGAAAATATACTTCAATTTTGGAATTACAACCTGCGCGGTTCCATCGGCGGTGGGAAATAAGGAAACAAACCTAGCAAACCCGTCTACACAAACCGGAATGAATTTATTTCCCATCTTTGATCCATGCAACGGTCCTACGAAGTCAATATACATTCTTTTCAAGGGTCTGTCAGAGTTAGACGCAAGATACCCCTGTCTTGCTATTCTGGCTAGGTTTCCTGAGGGCACATACTTGGGAACTAGCTACCATTTTTGGTATCCTTCTGTCCATATCAAACCTTGTAAACTGTTGTCTAATTTTTTCTAGAGTTTTAAAAACTCCCAAATGGTCCCCCACCGGATACTATCAGAAGTATTTAAATAATAAGGCCACCAATTCTCTGGGTACTACCACCTTAAGTTCTCCACTACCTCATACTTACAGTAAACTACGTTATCTTTTAGGTTCTAAGGTTTGGCTGCTTTCCCTTCCTGGAGCCTTTCTCTTATCTCTGAAATCTGCTCGTACCCATTCTGGAATTCTATTATGTCGCGGAATAGGTGTGGTATCTCAGCAAGTATGCAAGACATGAACAAGTCGAAATGACTTCCTCCTCTTGACGATCATCCCCTTCACTCTCCTTGTGATCACCGCACCAAACCGTGACGGCATTTTCAGTTCCTTTAATATTATTCACGTTGAACCTGAAGGACAAAATTCTCGTAGCACACCTGGAAATGCGTACAGCTTTTCTAGGTCGAGCTAGCACCCAGCTGACATACTCGCATCCATTTTTCCGCAGCTTGTCGAGAGGTGCTGCTTTCTCCACAAGTCCTTTGATAAACCTGCAAAAAAATTAGCTATGCCCACAAATGTAACTACTTCCTTGACATTGCATGGTTGGGGACAGCTACATCGCCTCTATCCTCTCTGAGTCAATCCATGTTCCCTCACGCGACTCAACGCAGCATACCCCAAACGCCTCATCGAGGAGTAGGCAGACACAAACTTCTGTGGCTTCACAATAATCTCTGCCCTTCTTAAACGTTCAAACACCTCCCTCAGGTGTTGCAATGCTCGTGAGTCGAACTACTTTATATCACTAGATCGTACATGTAATGGTACACGTATTTAAATTTTATGTCGGAAAAGACAGCATCCATAAGCTGTGATGGGACCACCTCCCCTGTTGCTAACACAAAAAACCCCAGATTATATTCAAACAGGTTCCAATCAGTGGCAAACGTGGTGACTGGTATCGGACCTTCCTCCAACGGTTTTTGGTTATATGCCTGATTCAAATCTAATGTAAATACTCGCACTCCCTTAAATCATCTAAAGCAGGAATGCAAGTCCGGTAACGGCACCGATCACAATATCACCTTGTTATTAAGATCACGATCGTCCACTACCAGACGATGCTTTCGTTAGAATACTTGGGGCTACATAAGGTTTTGGATGGTCTTATAACGCCTTGCTCCAACATCCTTTCTACATGTCCTTTCAATACTTTCATCTTTGGCTGAGATAACCTATAAGGTCCTTTTTAACAGAGATGTGATTAGTTAATGTGACCCAGTATTCAACCAAAATGGTCACTCCCAATTCCTCAGTCAACACATCAAAAAACTCCGCACAAATGGCTCTGAGCACTATGGTTCAAATGGCTCTGAGCACTATGGGACTCAACTGCTGTGGTCATAAGTCCCTTAGAACTTAGAACTACTTAAACCTAACTAACCTAAGGACAGCACACAACATCCAGCCATCACGAGGCAGAGAAAATCACTGACCCCGCCGGGAATCGAACCCGGGAACCCGGGCGTGGGAAGCGAGAACGCTACCGCACGACCACGAGATGCGGGCAACTCCGCACATACTCCTTTGGTTTTCTCCCTGACGAATGAGTCCAAGTGAGCCTGCTGTTCCTCCAATGTGTCCACGTTTCCTCCACTACTTTCTTCCTTATAATACTTATACTGCATTACTGCCAAGAGTCCTCGTTGACCACGCCTACAAAACACGGATTCCTGCTTAGGCCTAAACTTAAAATAAAACTGTTGCCCTGACCGATCAGGAATTAAACCCACATTGGCAACAAAATCAGCAACCAAAATACAATTTGTAACCAAATTTTCCATGATCCTTATAGTGATCTTCTAGGCGTACTTAGCAATCGTAACTTAAATTTGTGAAACTCCATTTACCAACAGATTCGATCTAGCCGCAGTCACATATTTATCCACATCCATTATCGAATAACTGAATTGTTGCAGCCCAGTGGAGCGGAGCGCTCGGCCATCATGCCTTACACGACAGATTGCATATTAATTAATTTATTAACTTTGTTTTCTTTTTTACTACGATTACATGTCTAGTATTATCGCGACAAATCAACCGTAATTAAAAAACGGCTAATTAACTAAAGGTAGAACTTTAACTTCCATGATATATTCAATCCTACTGGTTGCGCTCAACAATGTCCTTCCAAATCACGCCCAGAGGTATCCGAATTGTGTTCTGATGCTCCCCCTACTTTCTCATTGACGTAAACGCGATATTACGTGAAAGCTGCCTTTACTAATACACAGATAGCGAAGTTAAGCCGAAGCCAAAGCACTGGGAGGAATACATTCCGGTACCAGCCTCTCACATTTCCATTTTTCGTCATTTTCGAACCCACTCGTACACGGTGGTAATTTAAACTCTACCGTTCATCCCTTCACTAAATGTCTTCAACAGAAGGCACAATGCTCACACTTCTAGATGACAAGTGCCCATGCTCACAGAGAAAGAAAAACTTTCCCTCTGCAGCAGTTCAATTTACCAACTACTTAATAATTCCATACAACTTCACATGTTATTGCTAGTTCTGATGATGAGTCATTATTGTACACTGAACTCTATTCTGTTTCAAAGTTCACTCTGTGGCTGATTCTCGGTACAGACTATGCTTTACGTTTCTTTGTCGGTAGGAAATTGTAGTTTGTATTGCTTGATGCTACTTTAAATATCCCACTGGATCGCATTATTTATTGCTTGCGTTGACTCCTAATATTCCGCGGAGGTGGCTGGGTTCGTACTTCTTTCATCTCGTCCTCATCCTCCTCCTCCTCCTCCTCCTCTTCCTACTCGCGTCCTGGGCATATAGACGTTCGCACCAAAGATGGTATGCGTCAGTTACCTTCGATATAAGCTCAACGCATAAGCCAGAAACCAACGTACATTGGTTTGTTATTAGAAATTCAACATGTACTCTATCCGCCAACTTCAGTGGCAACAGTGCAGACTCTTCTTCTTTCGCTGGTTCCTTGACACGTGGTTGCGACGGGGCGGCGCGGTTAGAACGGATTTGGCAAGGTTAATTTTAAGGGGTGGTCGGATGCCCTTCCTTCCGCCACCCTGTACCCCCCGGAACGAAATTAAAGTACCCCAGCTGTCTGCGACTAGTGTAATCCATGGAATAGTGCGAACGTGTGCAAATGTCTGCGAGTCGGGTCATTGAGGCCGAACGTGAGGACAAGCCCGGTATTCACCTAGCGGGATGTGGAAAACCGCCTAGAAACCACATCCAGGCTGGCCGACACACTGGCCGACGTCGGGGATCCGCCGGGCGGATTCGATCCGGGGCCGGCGCGCCTACCCGAGTCCAGGAAGCAGCGCATTAACGCTCTCGGCTAACCTGGCAGGTCAACAACGCAGACTGATGTATAATAATAGTTATTACTCCGTGTGTCAAGTTTTTGAAATGGACACTATTCCGGTGTTATGGAACCGAAGACAGGGGATCTCCAGTTTAATGTGCAATCAAAACCACGTGTCGTTCCTGGCGACTCGTCAGATCGTTGAAAGGTGAGGACTAGAATAAGGATAGACTCCAATTTCCGTCATCCGTCCATAATTCAATCTCATGGTCTCTCGGTTTTCAGGCACGCATTTCACCTCGAGACCACCAGACGCGACGACCCACTGTAGGGGAAAAAGTGTCGGAGAGACAAAGAGTTTTTGTTATAAAGATGCCTCCATTTCTTGCTGCGAATTGAGATATATCGTGCTAGAGTGCTTCTATCTTTTTATCACTCATAGCTGAAATTCTTTCCCGTGTTCGAAAATTTTGATATTTCAAGACAGATGATATACTATTCAAAAATATTAGGTGAAAGACAGATCTCTTTTGTAGCAGAGCCTCTGAAAACAATCGAGGAAAGCATCAGACACAAAAGACGCTCATTAAATCACGCCCTGTTGTCATGAACTGCCTGCCACAGTTTGACAGATCGGCCGAGAAGTACTTAAGGAACCGTTCTCGAATACACGTTAACGTTTTAGGGAAAACAAAGGAATCCTTCTCAGCATGGTAGTTAGAAATTTTATAAGGGGCCACCAAAAATTTGCCGTTTACATGGCGTTTCTGCAGCGTATATGCAACGTAGCGCGACTCCGACGCGAGTATACAAGCGAGCAATTACGCCGAAACGTCGGAGAAAACCGAGATAAGGGGTGCTGCTGCTTCATGATAACGCACATCCCCACCAGCGGGTTACGGACTTTCTCACGCAGCAGAACACGATGCGTAACCAAACGGGTATCTTCAAAGTGTTGCGTCGGTGAGATTACTGCCAAGTGCCCACTGGGACTTCGCCTGACCAGCATAGCGATTCTGGACTGTAGGGCCTTCTAGATCGTCCCTTATGTTTCAGATTAATTAATTAACCCAATGGACAGCTCCTAAACATGGTTGTGTTCCGTAGCGTCCGGAGCCTCATGACTACCTCTATGAAAACGACACACTAACTGATGATTGCCGGCCGGGGTGGCCGAGCGGTTCTAGGCGCTACAGTTTGGAACCGCGCGACCGCTACGGTCGCAGGTTCTAATCCTGCCTCGGGCATGGATGTGTGTGATGACCTTAGGTTAGCTAGGTTTAAGTAGTTCTAAGTTCTAGGGGACTGATGACCTCAGCAGTTAAGTCCCATAGTGCTCAGAGCCATTTGAACTACCTACTTTATAGCCCCACAGGATGACATTTTTTTTAAATTCCTGTATTGGGGAGTTTAGTTTTTGGAATAAAGTGACGGATTGTGCGCAATTTCGACTAAATATAAGATTCTACGTTTCATTTCGAAAACTAAGAAGAACTGCAGCATTCACAAAATGATTGAAGGTAATTTATTTTTATTGGAAAATAAATATTATTCTTCTGTGTTCTGATAGCAATAACTATGAAATGTTATTAGGGCAGGCCTAGTTTCTGTGGAGAGACGTCCCAACTGTTGGGAAGTTGTAGCTGATTATTTCAGCGAAAGTTGCAATTTTCGCAGGTTAGTTACGATGTAGTGCGTCAGCTTTGTCGCCATGTTAGGCTGCTTCAGCATCTGAAATTCACTGCAGTAAAGCTGACGTGTGACGTGTTAGATTTTAAATAATATGGAATGATTGGGCCGCGCGGGATTAGCCGAGCGGCCTAGGGCGCTGCAGTCATGGATTGTGCGGCTGATCCCAGCGGACGTTCGAGTCCTCCCTCGGGCATGGGTGTGTGTGTTTGCCCTTAGGATAATTTAGGTTAAGCAGTGTGTACGCTTAGGGACTGACGACCTTAGCAGTTAAGTCCTATACGATTTCACACACATTTTTTTGGAATGATTGGAATATACGGATAGGTTTAAAATTGTTGAGCGCTAAACAACGTGATCATCATCGCTCATTCGTGGAATAATGTGAAGATCGCTAACACCTTAACTATGTTTGAAATAAGTAACCAGTTACAAGGACTAAGTGTATTTTCTATTAAGATATAGGGCATGTGAAGTTAGACAGTCGTGATTGGTGACACACCTACAACATTTAAAAAATAATGCTATTTTAAATTTTGAGTACCACTGGCCAAAGCCCTCACTTTTGCCTTGTGTTCGTGTTTAGTAGTTTTTTTCGAGAAGCTAAAGTAACAAAGTATGATTCATATCGGTTATACTACTGCACACGCTGCTTTCTGTATCAACTGTTACGCCGAAAAAAAATGGTTCAAATGGCTCTGAACACTATGGGACTTAACTGCTGAGGTCTTCAGTCCCCTAGAACTTAGAACTACTTAAACCTAACTAACCTAAGGACATCACACACATCCATGCCCGAGGCATGATTCGAACCTGCGACCGTAGCGTTTGCGCGGTTCCAAACTGTAGCGCCTAGAACCGCTCGGCCACCCCGGCCGGCCTGTTACGTCGAGCTCGTACCTGTAACTTGTGTACTGTTACACAGTTGAGTGCGGGCAGAAACACCAAGGTGAAACCATAAGGCAACCTGAAAGTAACATACAAGTATGTGAAAAGATTGCTGAGAACCATGTGAGAAGTAGCGTTCTTTTGTCACTGTTTCACTAGAGTTTGCGACACAGGTTGATATCGATGCCAACGACTGAAATAACATACCTTTTTAGTTAGCGTCTGTATCATGATACAAGTCTCGAACTTCAGTACCCGTTCACCTACAAGCCGCCCCGAGGGAGTTCCTGCGTGTGACATACTCCGTTATGGGTATTAAGTGAGATGAAGTTAAATCGTAAGAAATGCAAATCCGAAATATAGGCACGTCTGAGAAATCCAGCTGCCTACAGAAAATGTGAACGCTTCAGCCTGGTCCACAACACTCGTAGTGTACTATCACTTCCACACGAGTGATCACCGTTGTACCTTAGAAGGCGTTCAAGAACAAAGCGTGACGGCGGCTTGAACCTTACCGAAAATTAGCATACGCCATTAGTTGCTATTATGAGATGAGAAATGCATCAAGCAGCACTTCTAGTGTTCTGACACACTAATATTTTCAAGCCGTATGCCCATTTTAAACGTGTGATTTCGTAATGCACTGTTGTTCGAGTTTAGGCTTTCTCTGCGCACCTACCTCACGCTTTCTCCAGCAGCCTATGATCTTTCAGTACTGTTCTGAGCGCTCTGCTCTGAATGCCGTGGCTAATGTGAGAATCAAACGTGATCGTAGCAAATTGTTTAGTGAATTTTTATTCCTTCTGTTGCGAGTCGTCATCGCTGATGGTGGTGGTAAGTGATCAGTTCCGCATAAGCAAGAGAGGTACATAATTTGCAAGATATACGCTTCTTCAAGCGGAAAGAACGCGCATACGTGTACCGCAGCTGTCGCTTGGAATCGTCAACAATGCACTTCTAGTCCGGGCTTCGGCATGCGTGAACCGCAATTTTCCTCGTTAATAGCGTATGCCTTGATTCCGTAAAATAATACATGACACGTGGGCCTCCATTCCAGATAATACGGATATCTGTCTACAGTAACAAACCAAGGTTGCACGACCATGTGATCCAGCCTTCGGATCAAATTTGGACGTGAGTGTGAGCCAGCGAACTGACTGTTTGCGTTTGGAGACAAACTGCTCTTTGAGACTACTCAGAGAGTAGCCTCAGGCTTGAAACCGGTTTTCCGTAACATTAATAAAGGAGAACTGCGGCAGAAGCGGTCTGTCTCTCAAGCATTTCCGACCAAGCAGGTGACGGCCGCAGCAGCTGAAAATAAGTAAATACAAGCTTCGATGTCTCTTCATGTATGATGCTCTGTGCTGCCCTAAATTTTAACAAATAAACAAAAGCAAGCTAATGCCCAGAATTTAATATGTTTTTCTTTTTATGACATAGTTCTCGATTTAGAGTATTCAACAAAATGTTTTCTGAAATCCATTGCAAATATTACGAAACATTTAACATTGTTATATGTTAAAGTTTTTATCACTGGGTGGTTCTGAAATATTTAGTTTGGGCACCAAATATCTGCCTCTCGCCGTGAATGAAATTTTTGTCTTGGCTAATTCCATGTATGTGCTTTGGGCATTTTAAATGGCTATGTACAGACGTTATTAGTCAAAATTTTATTTTGATGGCTCGGTAGGTCACTACTTGATATTCACGCTACCAAACCAAAAGTCCAAATTTTTATCCTCAGATATTTCAGTTGAATCAATAAAATTGAAAATAATATTGTTGACGTCAATGCTTCAACGATAAAAGACTTAAATGATGATTCATTTATTAATATGTTATTATTTGCTAATATGAGAATACATGAGAGTAGTTGATTTCTAACCCTAATTTATACAATTTCAATGATGGAATTTGATCAAATGGACTGGAACATTCCTATCATTAAGGTTGATAGAAAGAGAAGTTTTTTAGAGTTGTTGGCCAGTAAAAAGGAGAGAACTGATATGTCTACAAATGGGGTATGAACTCCTTAGCTTTGTTACCTTACGTTTTTATAACATTACATTAACGTGTATGAGTTAAGTTAGTTTTGCAGGCGAGGATCTAGAGCCTGAAAGAGTTTAATACATGCTTCATCTGGTTCCGAGTCATCAACTTCATTATCATACCAATTAAACCACTTTAGCACAACTCTGGCCTTGGAGCACGCACAGATATCCTGTTGGAAGATGCTATCGGCGTCGGGGAAGATTACAAGCGTGAAGGAGTGCAGGTGGTCCACAATAATCGGAGCCCCATGCCAGTAACAAAAGTTAAACAATGTACTCCGAAACTTTTGTGCATGCACCAGCATTGTACTCAGATCGCGGTATACCATGTTTTACAGAGTGGACAAACCTCCGACCTTCACGTTCTATGATGGGACGTAGACGTCGAATCATTGTCACCTCTCTCGGGTTCACCGCCTTTCAGCCACTTTTCACCGACGCTCACGACCGTAGCATACCAACAGCCAACCTGCTTCACCATTTCCAAGATTGTCTTTCCCGTTCATGAAATGTATTCACAGTTACGATTATGGGCAACCAACAGCTGTGTAACGGAATGACGACAGTTAAAATTTATGCCGGACCGGGAGTCGAACACGGATTTTACGTTTATCGAGAGCGGTCGCCTTACCATATTTTTTTTAACTTCTACTATTTTTTTTATTTTTTATTCCCCTGTACAGGAAAGTGAAACTACAAAAAAATCTACTTGCCACCGCCACTTATGTCCTAACAAAAAAAAAAAATAATGCACCTCTTCAGGCGTTGGTTCTTATTTACGCCTAACGCAAAACTACTAACCTTTTACTACAAGGGTGTACGTAAGGAAGAAAGTAGGTGGGAAGACATAGAGGGTAGCTATGAAAGTGAAAGTAGTTGTGGACAGGCTTTTGTTCATTTAGTTTATTTTCTTTTTTTGTTTTTTGCGTTTTTTGTATGAATGTTTTATTTTCTTTTATTTATTTATTTATTTGTATTTTTATTTTTTTAATTAAATTAGTCTATGTACCAGAATTCCAGGAGTCACTATTGCCTTCCGATTGGCGGAATATCCAAACGTGTCTTCTCGAAATTTTAATGGAGATTCCGTTTGTAGTACGTTTAGAACATCACGTCCGCAAAAAAACATCGGAATCTCATGGCTTGGTCGTTCCAGCTGGAAGGCGGGTCATGAAAGGGGCTCTGTAGAAAACTGGAAAAGAATTACTTGTATCTGGGGTTACTAACAAGTGCACACTTTCGATCGATAACCGTTGGGCCAAAAAGGTAGCGGACCAGGTATTCAGTTCACAGCGTTAGTTTTTGTTGCTGGGTAATAAATCACATCCGGAAATAAAAGCGTCAGGAAAGTGATCCGAGCAGGTGTCTGTCGGGTAAGAAAAGCCCAGATACGCTGCGCGAGCCTCCAGACGTCAGTCGACGGACCACGTGAGAATCGATGAGCGTCCGTGTCATCTACACCACAGTGAACACAGAGGTGTGTGTCAGCAAGGCGGATGCGGCGCAAACGAAATTGGTTGACCTGTTTGCGATTGACGATGCTATACAAGGTGGACTGGACTCTGGTGTCGAGATAACCAGCATGCACCGCTTTCCATACACGACACCATATTATCTGGGGAAGGGTGTTCGATGCGGTTGGAGGTTCGACACATTTGCGATGTGTCATGTACAGTCTTTGTACGGAGTATACGTGGGAGGGGCAAGGAGGGCCGGATGTAAATTGGGCCACATGGCGAATGCGCGAGGCGTGATGGATATTCACGTATTTCGCACGCTGTACAATGTCAAGGGATCTAAGCCGGTGGTCCACAAGGCCATTAAATTCATTAAATCAATGCCCGAACAGCGGAAGCAGGTGGCCACACTTAGAGGAGTGACATATCTCTCAGGTAGACCCTCACCAATCAGCAGAACCTTCGGTTTGGAAATGTTAAGAGAACTGCCCGATTCCTCCCCAAATGTCGCCATCCAAGTGAGGGCCGCGTGAACATCGTCTTCATTGCGGAGGTAGAGGACTATATCGTGAGCATAGGCTATACAACAGAAGCGGTGCCCATGCAATGTCAGGCCCACCAGGAGTTAGAGAAGCCCCCGAAGTAGAGGTTCTAATGCGAAAGTATACAGTATCGTGGAAAGTGGGCATCCCTGTCGGACAGAGAGCTCGATCGCTAGAGGCGCCGTGAGGCGACCGTTACAGAGTATTCTTGAAGTCGCGCCGCTCAAGAGCCGTATTACCACTGTTACTATAAGAGCCGGTAAACCCATGTGTTGGAGGACCGATTTCAGAAAGATAAGGTTGACATGGTCGAATGTCTGACTGAAGTCAAGCGATGCTAATGCGCCAGGTAAACGTTGCGACCGCGCGAGCGTGATCATGTCCCTGTAACGGCAAAGGGCGCTATGGATGTTGCTGTCACCGCCCAGCGAAGTCTCATCAAGGGAGACGACGTATCTTGCTGCCTTCTTGAATCGTGAGGCCAACAAACGGATAAAATTTTCATGTCGCTGTTGAGTAGAATGATGGTAATCACAGATCCGTAATCGTCCATGTTGCTTAGGGACCAGGATGATGACTCCATCAAGGAAGGGGGCTTGGAGCGTTGTTGTGGGTGACATCACTTGACCATAGATGGACGTCCAAGTAGGTACAAAAAGATAGCTAAGACACTTGTAAACTTCGAGGGGGAAGCCGCTAGGTACAGGGGACTTGTTGGCAGCTCCCACCTTGATAGCGCCTAGGACTTCATAAGAGGTCACTTATTCTTGAAGTTCTTGAGCCACATCATCTGGCATGGTGTTGACAGTCAGTGCTGCTACCTCCCTAATTAAGGTCGGAGGATGTGGTACGGCAGCATACAGCCGGCGGAAATGAGAATAGAAAGCGTGACCAATGGCGCATTGCGTAGTGTATCGTCTTCCTTCCGTGTAGGTGAGGTCGTGGATAAGAGCTCGACGACGACGTCGGGGTTCTGTGAGCAAGTGGTGTATCGATGGCGTTTCGTGAGGCAGATGGTCTCGGTTGCAGGATCTGCCAAGCGTCCCTTCCAACCGTCGTCCAATGAGCGAAATGATCTGCGCTTTTGCACGATGCACTATTGTCTGACAGACAGGAGAGAATGCCATCGAAGTGCAGTCACGAAGCACAATATAATAAAAGTCCATGGTCCTTGCTTGCCAAAATTTGAAGTGTTTGCCATCAGTGCCCTGCGTCGAGCGGGTTTAACGCAGGATAGCCACCAGGATAAGGTGTATGTGTATGTGGGGCGACGTCGACGGCAGACGGCCGACATATCCTCAACGATCCGTCCGCAATCAGTGTCAGTCAGGTAGGAAACGTTTAATTTCCACAGATCGCGGCTGTGCCACACCTGTTCCCGGGCGAGGACGACATTACAGATGTAGGCGTCGTGATCAGAGAAAGCCAGAGGCCATACTTCGGGAGTCGAGTGCCACCAGCAAAGGAACGTGTGAGGTATATACGGTCGAGGCGACTGGACGAATGCGCCGTATAGTATGAACCTATGTCCATGTGTCAACAAGCTGAAGTCTGTCGATGTTGCCGGAGAGGGCCGCACACGGGGAATAACGTGGAAGTTGGTCATCATGCCCTTGTGTGGAAATCGCTACCGAGGACCATTTCATCCAGGGGATCCTCAAAAAGCGGCGTTACCCAGTCAGCAAAGAAGGTGTGTCGGTCACGACGTCGACTGGAGCCGGACGGCGCATGTACATTGAGGATGCAGACGCCGAACAGCGTGAGAGCCACACCGCTAGCATTAGGAAGGTACACTACATATTCAGCTGGGAGCCCAGAATGGATGAGGATGGTCGCTCCACTACTGTTGTCAGAAGCATGGGAGATGTGTGCCGTGTAGCCAGTGGGGGTGCAAAAATCAGAGACCATCACTTCTTGGAGGAGGGAAGTGTCGAGATCAGGAGCATAAATGGTCCCTCGGAACATTGCCAGTTTGTGGGAAGCCCGAATGGTGGACAGATTAATCGTCGTGATGCAGTAGTGTTGTAGGTGTGCTCCCACCCTTGGACAGATGTTCCGGCGGAGATGTCTGGCCGGCCTGTAACATCTGGTGCAGCCACTGTAGCCGCAATCACTGGGTCGAAGGTGGGTCAGGCACCTACAAGGGGCACTTCCTAACGGGAGGGCCACCATCTCGATCTTCTCCATCGTCGGGCATCATCAGCTCAGGAGACTGGAACAGGTGACAAGCAACTGTGACACACATCGAGGGCGGGTTGTTGTGACACTGCTGTAGTGTGGTCCAGGGATTCTCCCTCCATGGGATCCATCGTTGTTGGGTGGGATCATTCCTCAGATGGGACATCAGGAGCGGCCACTCCTGTCGTCAGAGTACTCGAAAGGAGATCACTGAGTTGTATCCGCCCCACTGCCTGTGATACCACATGAGGTAGTGTGTCGTCGGATGGCGTTTGACTTCTCTTCTTCCGTTTTCGGGGCGACCGCTGGTATCGGAGGTGCTGTTCTGCATCAGAATGTTTACGTTCAATGTCCAAGGTCGCGCCCGTCTGAAGGAAAGCAGAGGTAGGCACCGCACTCGCATCGATGACCATCGCAGTGAGCGAGCTAATCATCGAGCTCTGGAGAGTTGGTGGCCTCATAGCCGTCGGAGGAGATGGTGCCGGTGAGGCCGTGGCAGCACCGTCATTTCCAGTGGTGAGTGCCGGGGAGAGAACAGGTGATCGCTCAAGTGACGCATCAGGGCTGCTTACGGCTGTGGCGTAGCTGACTGGTAAAGAAGTGACTGTCGCTTTGGGAGCTGAGGCACTGGTCGGAACCTGAAGCAAACGTCGGCGGAGAAAGTCTAACCGAACATGGCCCTCTTGTCCGCAACCGGCACACGTCCGCGGCAGGCCATCATAGATAACAATGGCTCACACGCCACCTATCAGCAGATAGGATGGTACATGTTTGGAGAGTTCGGTTTTGATTTGGCGGACATCATTCAACACTTGATATGTCGTGAAGATCTGCCATTTTCCAGCGATGTGCCCCACAACGTATCTTAAGGTCGGAAAGCTTCGACGACCACGTTTTGTAGCACTTCGAAAGGAAGCTCAAAAACCCGAATTGTTCGAAGACCTAAACCAGCAGGGCCTACGTTACCTTTCCGATATCCCCGTCAGTATGCTGCAACTTGAGTCCGTATGTGTGTTGTCGAACTACCTAACACCATGCTTCCTCCGTCGTCATTTTAATATATACAATACTGCAAGTATCAATATCACTTCGCGAATGAATTGTTCAATTTCATAAGCGCTTGGTCGTGCATGTTCGGCTTGGAATGTCTCTTTAAGTGTCGCTCGGCGGTAACAGTGCGTCATGAGGTGCAGTAGTAATAGACGCAACAAAACATGAAATACCGCGACGCAGAAGTAAACAACTGCGGTGCGCCGTCCGGCGCGCGGAGCCGGTCCGCACGCGGCCACGGCCGAAAGGCGACTGACCAGTAAGCTACCCGTGTACGCTGCAGGGCTAGACCCAGATTTCCATATGTCGTCAACATTGTGTCTACAATTCCCGTTCGGGGGAGCCTGTGTTGTTCAGAATTACGATGCAACGTTGCTTCGGTGCGACGAGCGCCGTTATGAAATACAAGAAACGTGTTCGCAGTTGGGAACGGTTGTTCATTCCAGATGTTGGTTGTCCATATTCGCAATTACGGATATATTTCATGTATTTCACAATGGCTGCAGTCGCCGCAGTGCCTGTTCCTGTATGTGAATACGAAGCAACATTGCGTCGTAACTCTGAACAACACAGGTACTGCAATATTGTATTCTATTGTAAGATTCCCATTCGTCTCTGCTCCGCTTGTCGCGTCAAGTGCCCGCAACACTACCAGGAGGCATTCCATCCCGCAACGGGCAGCGATCATAATGTTTTGGCTCATTAGTATATTTCTTTGATGGAGTACGGTTCTTCACACTGTGCTGCTCTTCAGCACTGTTGTAGTGAATGGACTGCTGCCCTCGGACAAATTCGTTCTTACAATCTGTATTAGCCAACTAGGACCCCTCCCACGAATACAGTTGTTCGTGTGACTGCTGACTCTGACAACGGTGATTTTACCCGAGTCGAGATGAATTGATGCTTGACATCATTTCTCCCTACAAATGGTTCAAATAGCTCTAAGCAATACGGGACTTAACATCTAAGGTCATCAGTCATCCAGACTTAGAACTACTTAAACTTAACTAACGAAAGGACTTCACACACATCCATGCCTGAGGCAGGATTCGAACCTGCGACCGTAGCGGTCGAGCGGTTCTAGACTGAAGCGTCTAGAACCGCTCGCCCACAGCGGCCGGCGCAGGATTCGAACCTGAGACCGTAGCAGCAGCGCGGTTCCAGACTGAAGCGCCTAGAGCCACTCGGCCACAGCGGCCGTCCATTCCTCATTACAAACTCATTGTCTGTGCGAAATGGGTACGAGGTATCCTACGACTACTGCGCCGATGATATGCTGAGATCTCGTTTTCTCGTTTAGCATGGAACTCAGACAGCTAGAACAAGGAACAAACCCATTACTTTTCACGCGCAGTTGCTCCTGGTTCTGTTGTCCATATGTATGTACCATTGTTACTCCTTTGAAACACACTCGCTCACCTTGTCATTCTGTATACATACACCATCGGTGCAAAAAGTACCATGTATGAACTTACTCCTGGTGCATAGCAACGGCAGTGCAGTAGTTACGGTAGCAGCTTGAATCAAAAAATGTCAACAACTTTGTGAATTCGAACAGTTAGTATTGAGCAGGCAGTGTTACGTAGCGGACGTGTGGCCGTAGTGTGTCAGTGTTTTTGTGTCATAGATCGCAGTGGAGCAACATCTATAAATCAGGTGTTCAAGATATTCTATAGAATGTTTTGAAGAAATAAAGGTGAGTGAAAAGTTGGGTCCGTACACCTTTACTCCCGAACAAAATCAACGGGCGCATGGAATGTACTTACGAACTGACTGTAATGCAAAACGCGCACAATTCTCTGCTAGGAAAAATTATCAAGGGTGACAAGATTTGATGTTACAATACGAACCTACCACAAAATGACAAAGTGCAGAAATTCACATGAAGAGACAACGCGACATTGACATGGTTGTGTTAATGTTCTGCGTGTTTTACGTAAGTGAGGGGAGGGAGGGGGAGACACTGCCATTTTCTTGAGAACCCGTTTCCCGTCCGATCGGCGCCTCGAACATAAGTTTCCTGTTACAGTGACGGATATTCTGCAAAGGCAAAGGGCCTTTCGCCATCGCTCTCTGCCGAAAACGCGTCCGCTGCGTGCTTCTTGCTTCTTGCAAGCCGGGTACAGATCCTGCTAAATAGTAGGCTAGAGTTTTAATTGCTGAGCGGAGATGAAAATAATTGGCCTTTGACGTATGTTTTGTCACCGTTCTGGAAAGCACAAGGACATGCCGTGCTCGAGTGTTGCGTGCAGACTGTAAACTCGCCGCTACGTGGCCGGTCATTTAAAAAGCGGCCACCTGTGCACCAGATTTACACAGGTGTGCCGCCGCTAAGAGTGCATAATCGGTTGTGCTTGTTCTTTTTCTCTGTCGTAACTTAGCGTCTTCGCGACCGTTTCTGCTTAGTGCAAATGATGAATGATTGCTGCACAGGTTTTTACGTTGCACTTCGCGAATGCGTCACGGACCAGCGTTGCCAAGAGCTGGTTATGACCGCTCCTCGAATTCCTTCCAGTTTGCTTTCCTGGTTATTTATGTACGTCAATAAATACCCGCTTTCATCGCTGGATTCTTAAAGCACTACCATTCATTAATATACAGCTATTTCTTGTTTTTACTTCCTTATTAGTGAAACGGCGCTTCCAACGCCGTATAAGGTCGTTTAACAGCCAGTTTTAACGATCGATTATATGGTCGCCCAATGTGTCGCCAACATTATACCTACTCGTACTCTGGGCTATGCTTTAGGACACACAATTTTTTCGCAAAGCAGACATCATGATAACACATAAAAATCGTAAATGATATATATCTTGCAGTATACAGCTGTAGAGAAGACTTAATTTGTACCGAATTTATGAGTGTATATTCATCAGTTTTCTAATCGCGTCAGATCACGATCTTCAAACCTAATGAGGTGGCGTTTCAATTAAGACACTAGGCTCATATTCAGGATGAGAGGGATTCATATCTCCACTCAGAAACACTGATTTTGATATTTCAGTTCTTTTTTCTCAATCACTTAAGGCCAACAGTGGGAATGATGCCTCTGAAAACGCCACAGCCGACTTCCTCCTGCATTCTTGTTCAATCGGATATTGTTCTCGTATCGAAAGGCCTTCTTTTAGAAAAGACGTTGCAATCGAATTTTCAATTTTCCACCCCAGCTGGAGTACTGTATTTCATGCTGAACGTCAGTACCCCCAACCGACAAGAAAAGAATTTCGGACAACTGTGACAAGGTGGTAAGATATGGGAGCTGTTATGTCGTCCAGTAGTTCAGCCGAAAGGGCCATCCTCTCAGAAGGCAAAAATCTTGTGCAAGAAAGCAAAAAGCAGCATCAGAAAGTGTCTTTTAGGTTCTTGCGGAGCCATTTTGTTCCCCGTCGCGCCCATTTCCACTATTCACGAATAGCAGTCGCTCTCGCTTGCTCCAATCGTGAAACCTCACAACTTCACACCAGTTTTTTTTAAATTTGGAAATTTATGGTAAGATTTTATGGGACCAAACTGCTGAGGTCATCGGTCCCTAAGCTTACACACCATTTAAACTAACTTAAACTTACTCTATGGACGACACACACACCCATGCCCGAGGGAGGACTCGAACCTCCGACGGGGGCAGCCGCGCGGACCGTGACAAGGCGCCTCAGACCAAGACACCATTCTTGTTTCTGTTATTGCTTTAAATAGCTTTAAATATTGTGAAGCTGCTTTCGGTACAGCATTAATGAAAACCCAAAAGTACATGTCTTTTCATGTCAGTTACCGGACCGTGACAAGGCGCCTCAGACCAAGACACCATTCTTGTTTCTGTTATTGCTTTAAATAGCTTTAAATATTGTGAAGCTGCTTTCGGTACAGCATTAATGAAAACCCAAAAGTACATGTCTTTTCATGTCAGTTACCGGTAAAATGCTACATTACGAATCCAAAATGTGTCTCCTTTATCACTTCTTTAGCTTCTAGCAACTTGAAAAATGCCGAGTCTCAAAGTGATTCGGAATCCACGCTAAACTGTAGGTCACCTCCATAACTGGTTGCGTAAGTCAGTTCGAAGGTTGGAGAACGGCAGCGGCATAACACCTCTATTTAGACCATGCAAAATAAAACACTCTCTGCCAGGCACTTAAATGTGATTTGTAGAGTATCCATGTAGATGTAGATGTAACTCAACCTTCGGACTGATGATTGCTTAAGCTGTTCCTTCAAGCGAAGAATCGAGGGACTTTTTCAGTCGCATTAAGTACTTTTTGCGTTTCTACTGTCAATGAAAATATTTGGACGAATGCAGGACTCTGAGACTTCCTATGCAACTTTTTTCCAAATTCTTTTCCTTTCTTTCATATTTGTTTCTCAGATCCCTACAATTAAGCGAAATTGATAGAACATATAATACAAACTTGCGAAGTTGTTGCTAGGTTTTGAATATCTATCAAAGTGCGAATACGCCGTAAATTTAAAAAAAAGTACAATGTTTAGTTCCATAAACAAATTAGTAATGCGATCAGATCGTTGATTTTGTGGAATATCGTGTAGATTGTGAACACTTTGAGCGCTATGATTTACAAATGGCATAGCAAAAGAAAACTACACTTCTATGAACCTGTATAGTTGTAACAAACATCTCACTTTGCATGAAAACGAGTACACAACGGGGCTTATAGCTTCGTGCAGCTCCATGAGATTGTAGACCCAGACTGTACAATTGCTCAAAAATACAATAGTCATAATACGTACGGAATGGAAAACTGCCATTCCGCCAGTTGCATCATCTCGATCACCTAACTTTCCTGCTGAAAGATCGTGCATAGCAGCGTGAAGTAAACTGAAGCGCCAAAGAAACTCGTATAGGCATGCGTATTCAAATACAGACATATGTAAACAGGCAGAATACGGGGCTCCGGTCGGCAATGCCTATACAGGGTGAGTCACTAACTATTGCAACCTAGAATAATTCCAAAAGTATTATAGGGGCTGAAAAGTTTGTGGGACAAAAGTTGCAAGGGACAACTGGGGCCGTAATATGACGTTAGTTTTTTGTTGTTAGGTGGGATCGCTTCAGAGATATGACGGTCAATTTTGCTTTTTTTCTTTTTAATGAGCTGCTATAGTTTGGTACTTATTTTCTGATAGCGGCTATCGAGACGAATCCAATGATGTGTAACAGTAAGGTCTTTGAATATCAACGAAGGTCAAAAAGGTGACATGAACGTCCATCTGCAGAAGGTGTTCGAAGTGATGACCATCGGTATCAGTGCAGTGCTCCAATCTTCTTATCATGGACTGAGTGATGTTCCTTATCACTTCGGCACTTACCGAAGCACATGCTCTGACAATTCTCTCTCGTATATCATGCAAATATTAAATATTCGCCAAATACGACGTATCCATCTAACGTGCAATTGAAATGTAAACACCATTCGACGGTTTCGCAATACAACACTAATAGGAACGGTAAGACTAGCATCGTCGAATCAAGAGAATGTGAACGATGTACCCTTCGAAGAAAAAATCGATATGCTTCTCATTTACGGAGAATGCCAACGAAATTCAGTGAGAATTCGAGACTTATAAGCTGAAAGATATCCTCAACGTACTCACCCTATGCGTCGTACATTTAAATAAGTATATGATAAATTGAGAACAACTCAATCTTTAGCGCATCGGAAACATATCCGGAAAAGGAAAGTTACTAACGAGGAAAGGAAACTGGTACTCTTGCCACTGTGATTCAAGATCCTTGTGTTAGTTCGTGTCAAATCGCAAGGGAATCAGGAATGAGCCAGAGTTGTGTTGTTCGTGTTCTGCATCGCCATAAATGTCATCCTTACCATACCAGTCTCCACCAAGAATTAACTGGTACGGATTTTATGCGTCGCACTGAATTCTGCTGAAAGGCTCAACTTCAGATTCAGAGGGATGACACATTTCTTAATTTGATTTTATTTACTGACGAGGCTACATTCACGAACCATGGAAATGTTTATTTGCATAACATGCATTATTGGGCAACTGAAAATGCATGTTGGCTGCGGCAAGTTGCGCACAAAAACCCGTGATCGGTGAATGTGTGGTGTTGGAGTCTGGAGGACATAATTATAGGCCCCTATTTCATAGAAGGAAATCTTAATGGTAGGAAGTACACCACATTCCTGCAAGAAACATTAGGTCGGTTATTGGAAGAAATACCTTGAGGAACAAAGAACAGAATGTGGTATCAACACGATGGGTATCCGGCATATTTTTCGATGTTGGCTAGAAATCAGTCGCAGAGAATATTCCCAAATCATTCGATTGGAAGTGGAGGAGATGTGGCCGGCTCGTTCGCCAGACTTGACTCCTTGTGCTGATCCGTAAAAGACATTGTTTATAAAGACGTTCCAAATACACCTAAAGATATGCGAGAGAGAATTGTCAGAACCGGTGCTTCGATACGTATCGAAGTGATCAGGAATACCACTCAAACCATGATAAGAAGATTGCAGCACTGCATTGATACCAATGGTCATCACTTCGAACACCTTCTGTAAATGGACGTTCATGCTACCTTCATGACATTCGTTGACCTTCAAAGCACTTACTGTTACACATCAATGGATTCGTCTCGATAGCCGCTATCACAAAATAAGTACCAAACTATAGCATCCCATAAAAAAAAAACAAAGTTGACCTACTTATCTCTGAAGGATCCCACCAAGCAACAAAAAACTAACTTCACATTATGGCCCCCGTTGTCCCGTGTAACTTTTGTCCACAAACTCTTCAGTTCCTAACATATTTTCGGAGTTATTCATGGTGGCAATAGTTAGTGACTCACCCTGTATAAGAGAAGTATTTGGCGCTCTTGTTGGATCGATTACTGCTGCTACAGTGACAGATTATCAAGACTTAAATGAGTTTGAATGTAATGTTATAGTCGGCACACAAGCTATGGGTAGCATATTCGAGGTAGCGATGAACTGGAGATTTTCCCATTCGACAATTTCACAAGTGTACATTGAATATCAGGAATCTGGTAAAACATCACATCGCCGTAACCGGAAAAAGATCCTGCAAGAAAGCGACAAATGACGACTAAAGAGAATCGCTCAACATGACTGAAGTGCAACGCTTCCGAAAACTGCTGCAGATTTCAATGCTGGGCCATCAACAAGTGTCAGCATGCGAACCATTCAAGGAAATATCTTCGATATGGGCTTTCGGAGCCGAAGGCCCACTAGTGTACCCTTGATGACTGCACGACAAAAATCCTTACGCCTCGCTTGGGCCAGTCAACACCGATATTGGACTGTTGATGACCGGAAACATATTGCCTGGTAGGACGAGTCTCGTTTCAAATTGTATCGAGCGGATGGGGGTGTACGGGTATGGAGGCAGTCTCATGCATCCATGGACCATGCATGTCAGCAGATAAATGTTCAAGATAGTGGAGGCTCTGTAATGGTGTGAGGCGTGTGCAGTTGGAGTTACATGGCCCCCCTAATATGTCTAGATGCGACTCTTGACAGGTGACACGTGCGTAAGCATCCTGCCTGGTCACGTACATCCATCCATGTCCACCGTGCAACCCGACGGACTTGGGGAGTTCCAGTAGGACAATGCGACACACCACCCGTCCAGAATTTCTACAGAGTGCCTCCAGGAACACTATTCTGAGCTTAAACACTTCCGCTGCCCATAGAACTCTCCAGACATTAACATCATAGACTATATCTGTAATGCCTTGCAACATGCTTTTCAGAAGAGATCTCCACACCTCGTAGTCTTACGGATTTATGGACATCCCTGCAGCATTCATGGTGTCAGTTCCCTCCAGCACTACTTCAGACATTATTCGAGTCCATGCCACGCCATGTTGTGCACTTGTGCGTGCTCGCGGGGGCCCTACACGATATTAGGCAGGTGTACCAGTTTCTTTGTCTCTTCAGTGTATAATATTCACATGGTATGATATAGTTTGGATGTCAACTGCAGCGGGAAAACTACGAAAGATTTTACTAATTACTAAAGACAAAAAAATGGTTCAAATGGCCCTGAGCACTATGGGACTTAACTTCTAAGGTCATCAGTCCCCTAGAACTTAGAACTACTTAAACCTAACTAACCTAAGGACATCACACACATCCATACCCGAGGCAGGATTCGAACCTGCGACCGTAGCGGCCACGCGGTTCCAGACTGTAGCGCCTTTAACCGCTTGGCCACACTGGCCGGCTACTAAAGACAATCAGCACGTTTTGAATTTAGTGACCGTATGTTGCCTACTGCATGTGAGTCGCCATAAACTTGTGTCAATAGAAAAGCGTTTGGCAAGGACATTGATTTCAAAGGACGTTTGAGTATAAATCTATATAGCAGTCTCCAAAGATAGCAGAGTCACGATACCACATATAATATTAAAGCTCAGTGAACACGTGCAATACGATGTTCCAACACGCTTCTGCAAATTTTGAAACGGAGGCGTACTAGCATTTCCGTTGAGTGGAAAATACATGAAGTAGGGAAAAAAAACTAGTAGCACTCGAGGCTGGTAGTCGCTAGGTGGAGTCTCGTTCCAATAATTACTTTTCTCGTCTTTTTCGTTCAGTTCAAATACCTATGTCACATAAACAAAAAAAATCATCAAGACATGCTAATTAACACATGTACACATATTATTTTCTTTTTTATGAAAAATGCACGTATTCTTATTTCTAATTATATACCGTACACAAAAAATCCAGTTTTCATTGCAAGTATACACTTGATATTTTATAAAAGATTCTTGGAGGTATGTTCCATCTATGCAACTAATTGAAGGTAGTTTGTTTAGTGCCATAAACGTTTCGCTTCTTTTATTTGTGAAGCATCATTAGGACGATTTACAGCGATGTTAGTCCCCAATTGTGGTCCTGAAGATGTGTTCATTAGTCTCTATGCTCCAGTTGGCCGATTTATGTTGTTCTTTCACATACATTTCATTCAACACATCGCATACATCACTTACTGTTTATATTTTGTGTTCAGCATGTGAATGCTTTCGGTATGCAGTGTTGGCGACTGTTGATGTGTGTGAAAACAGAGACAGAGAAAGAGAGAGAGGGGGAGAGAGAGAGAGAAAGGGGGAGAGAGAGAGGGGGGAGAGAGAGAGAGAGAGAGAGAGAGAGAGAGAGGGAGGGAGAGGGAGGGAGGGAGAGGGAGAGAGAGGCAGGGAGAGAGAGAGAGAGTTGGATGGTTGGGGAGGGGTGAGATGTATTTTGAAGAATACTACACTTAACGCTATCCGATCGTGTCTTGGTGGTCTGTTTTACTCACCTCCTGATGGTTGCACATAATCACATACTAAACATCCTGCTAACAAGAAACATCAAGATATGTGCTAAAGTGTCGTTGATTCTGAGAACACACTACTGTTTCTTCTGTACACTGAATCAGGAAAAAAGGTCTCGAATTCCGGGAATGCGTTTAACCATGGAAGCATATCATGAATTCTGGTAAGACCTGTGTGGCTGTGTTTCACCGCTATGTGATGTTTTTGCCATACGGAACTTTCACGTTCCCAGTAATTAACCCAGCAGCTCGCGTTCGACCGCACACCTTAAAATAAATAAACAAATAAAAGGCTCTGAAGTTATCATCGATCGTATCTGGAAGATGTCAAGTGCGATTTCGGCAGGGAATCACTGACAAAAAACGACGAAGGAACTTATCGAAACAAAGAATTAATCCAACGAATGTTGATGGAAAAAAGCCAAGTTGCGCTCTGGGTCCCCTACAATTGGCTGGGCAAGTAATTTCAAAGGTCAGAGGAAGACAACGGCATACTACCTCCAACACTATGGTGTTCAAAGCAGTCTTCTGATTGATGACTGCTTTGCTTATTATTTAGGAAATACACTGACTACTCATTTTAGTGGATGATCTCAGAGTTTGCGGGACCTATACAAAAAAGTCAAATCCGTTTGCCAGGAGAAAGTACTCGTTTGACAGCAGCTTAGTTATGTATAACATTAGCTATGTGAATATTATTTATGTCCTTAAGGGGTGCATTATTTCTAGAGACAATTTTAGACGAGTCAAGGAGTTACGGAGAATGAAGTGACAGCTATGCGCTGTAGTATCGCTTCATACAATGACTGCTTTCGATAGAATTGTCGGGGGTTACCCGTGCGAAATAGCTGAGACATACTGAGAAAATTAGCAAGCCGTACTTGCCCACTGAGAATGTTGACATAAACGTCATGTTTCACATTTACGGTAACATCAATGAGTGGGGCCAGGTCACCGCCGTCAAAACATCACAGAACCATGTCCGACCAACGCTACACATTCCACACACTACGGGTTGATCTCCACGTTGGACGTTCCGTACACTTCACGCCTTGCATTTGAAAAGCGGCAAAATTGGGAGGCATCTGACAGCACCAGTTAGCTGGTGTCCAGCTTCTATGTTCTTTTGGCCACAGAAGACGTACTGCTTTATGTGTGCCTGTGAGCGATGGTGTTTTCCGAAATGTCTACTGCATGCCGTTCCTTTCACAATGTTCACTCGGAATTGGTTGATACAGACCTTCATTCACTGTCAGCAGCAATTCTTGTCAGGTTTGAAACCGATTGCCGTAGACAAAGCGTGACACTCGCTTTCGATCTTGGTTGGTTACGGTAATTTAACGACCAGTGTTCTTACGGCATATTAAATGTGCTGTGAGTGGAACACCATTCTTTATAGAAACGTTGTACAACCCGCATTGATACACCAACAAATCAGGCAGTTTATTCACTGTGTGGTCATGGGCAGTTTCAAACACAATCGCTCATTTCTGCAATGGTGTGACGTTTTTACTGAGCCTCACCTTAATGCCGTAATTCCATAAAACCATCTAGCACATACACACTACTCCACCGCCATGATTTACATCGGCAGTGCACGGTCTCTGAACGTCTCGTACAAGTTCTGCACTATCTGCAGCGACGCAAGTAGACCTGTGTGCCCTTTAAAGGGGTGCCGTGTTATTTTATTGGGTTTTATTACAGATATTTACCTACCTAATTCATACGGTTTTAAGTTCGATCACATGATGATAATGCAATCAGAACTAGTCGATGAATACAGTAAAATCGAATTGCAGGATCCAGACGGTCATGCCCTCATTTCCAAGATGGTTTTTATTATTTATTTCGCGAAGGGAAAAAAAAGTAATGCCGAATATTATGCAAGTGCCCAGGTACGACTGAGGGGAAATTTATCGGACAAGTCACCAGAATAGCAAGACAAAACTTAAAGAAAAAAGTCATTCATCAAGCCAATGACCTGTCCATAACGACGTTTCCGGAGAGGTGAGCTATAAGGATTTGAAGCACTGGTTATTGTGACATTCATCCTATTCTGCTTTTTGGCGCATCTTGACTTCCCTCTATTCCCATCTATTGTGAAGTGTCGTGTAGATCCAATGAAGGAATTATGATAAGCAAAAGTAGACATTTTGCAGACGTTTCAGAATCGCGCCTCGCGACAGGAATCTGTCGATTACGAAAGCGTTGGACTACTTTCAAAAATAAGTTAATTTTCTATTAAAAAAACCGGACAAGTGATAGTGGGACTCGCACATCGTGGTGCAGAGCTAGTCCATCCATCACGGTAATAGCGAATTTCGGTGATTTCGATACTGGCAAGATATCAAAATATGTGACATAAATGGCCGTACCTTTTTATTGCATTTACGGGAAAGCTTAAATTATTTTACATCAACAAGAGATCGCAGACTCTAGTATGTGATATAAATTTCAGTTTGATACGTCTATCCTTTCCTGAGAAAATAGGAGCTTTAACAGAAGGACAGACAGTCTGACAACATGACAAAAAATATTTTTTACGTACGATGTAATTATAAATTAACAATTTTCAGAGTTTTTCCTTTAGTTGTATTGTAATATTTTGCTTCTTGCCAAATTCGATTATTCTAGTTTAACGGGATGCACCCATCCAAATATGTGACACAAATGGCCGTATCCTGTGACTGCAAATGCTCAGAAGCTTCAATATTTTACATCCCCAAGGTACCACGGACCTTAGTGATATATATTGCAACTTGGTACATATATACGTTGTTGAGAAAATGGGGGTTCTTAACGGTCGGACAGACGGACAACAGTGATCGTATAAGGGTTCCGCTTTTTAACGATTGAGGTACAGAAACCTAAAAACATCGAATTTCTTAGATAGACCGAGAAATGTTTTCCTTCCCTTCGCATGAGCTCTCTTATAGTGTGTACTACAATTAATCTTATGAGAGACAGCATCTCCACATGGTACATAAAAATGGAATGCAGATGAGTTTCTGCTACCAATGGTGCCACCAAGAAACCTATTTTTCCGATGGCGATAGGCTAATAAACGGCCATCCTGCAATCGCGAACGACGGCATTCGCGTAGCGCCAGACTGACAATGGGCTGGCAGCAAACGCGACCTCATTTTTCTGGGAGGGCACTTTAATTAGTTTTGAGAACAAAGGCGCGAATCAGAGAGCGGAGATTAAAACGTCGCCTCCATTAGCGCCGGCGGGCGACTTCATTTGTCGCGGGTGACGCGCGCCGTCATGGCGGCTGGCCCTATAAGGCACCGCGGCAGCCAAGCCGCCGTCGCCGACTCACCTCGCGGCGCATTCGCCACGCCACCGGCCGCCGCCGACTGGCGCTCTCTCCTCCGAGCCTCAGAGGAGCCTCCCCTGTCTCTGGACCACACTGAACAAACAGGATAATAAACATTTACTACGGCGGGAACCTTTGTGAACCTACTCTCTGCACGAGCAACCGAGACTTTTTGCCATTCAACATTAAACGAACGCCTCTAAACTCTCTGTGTAAGCACAGTTTCATGTGTTTTCTCACTTCCACGGGCGGAAATGGGAAGTGTCGGCCGGAGTGGCCGTGCGGTTCTAGTCGCTACAGTCTGGAACCGAGCGACCGCTACGGTCGCAGGTTCGAATCCTGCCTCGGGCATGTATGTGTGTGATGTCCTTAGGTTGGTTAGATTTAATTAGTTCTAAGTTCTAGGCGACTGATGACCTAAGACGTTAAGTCGCATAGTGCTCAGAGCCATTTTGTTAAACACATAGTAGTTATTAAATGACAAAACTTTTATTCCATCCGAAACTGACGTCCAAGCAACCATCCTCGAGACGTCATCTTGACGAATTTCTTGCCTTGCCTGAAACACATACTGTGTCAGTTCATGAAAACTGTTGTCTGACAGCTAGCATGAAAGCATAAATCTTTCCAGTGCATGTCACACACGCTGCATGAGTGATAAATCAGGGGATTGGACAAACCAGTTAAGGATCTGTATGTTCATCAAGCCGTCTGTGGTGGCTTAGCGTTATCCTCCTGGAAAATGCCATTAGAGAGATATGTGTACTCGAGAATCATTGCTTCTAGTGCCGTTTCTGCGGGTCGCCACGAACAGGAACCGGACTTGTCAGAAAACACCAGGGAATGCCACTCAGTGCCCGAGTTGACTCTAGCTGCACACAACGCATGTACCTGTGGTACGATGTCAGCGATAAACGACGTATGCCAACTCGAGACCCAGTTCTAAGTGGACTTTCGTGACCTGTGCCTAACATCTGGTGCCACACAGATCCGGAAACCTACCAAACTTGTTGCGTAGAATTATTGGGAGTCTCCATGATGTGCCCCGTTCTATGGAGACATCCACAAAAGAAGACACGTAGTCACAACCACACAATCGTTTTGATAAACACAGTTCCAAAGTTCTCAAGTTCCTGTGAGTCTGAATAGAACAAAATTTTCCAGTCAAAAAAGAAGTGTAAGTTCTTCGCCAATGAAATCAGTTTGGAGTTGCAAGGTAACAAAATTAAGGAGTTTCACAATGCTTGAAGTACTCAATCACTTTAAGTAACCAAATAAATCAACATTCAGAATTTTAACTTGAACAGAAGAAAAATTTCCTCGGCTTGGTTTTAGTAAACAAATTCTAACCTCACCCTCCCACACATCACTATTAAAATTTCTCTGTTGTTGCATAAATTCTGAAAGCTTCGAGAGGCGTAAGATATACAAAAGAGTAACTTTTTACTTACCTTCATTATCTCGTTGTTATTGTCGATGGCTCAAAATCTTGTCTAGGGGTACATTTTTGCTGCAGAAATTTCGATTTTGTAGGTTCTCGATGACTAAACAACTGATAAAGATTTGCCTGTATTATTCTTGAATTTTATTTTTTGTCACATCTTTCCGCATCACACCGTTTTTACATTTTCCACATTCAAAAATACCAATAATTACGTAGTTGGTGACAAACTTAGAAAACGTCTACTTCCATAAGAGGCATGCCCACCACTCCTTACATTCTGCCGTACTAGCAATTTCCAAAGAGTTTACAAAGCAAAAGTCTAGAAATTTTCTTTACCAAAGAAGAATCTTCGCTAAAAATATCGTTATTTTGTTAATCAATCTGTTGTTGTTGTTATGGCCTTCAGTCCTGAGACTGGTTTGATGCAGCTCTCCATGCTACTCTATCCCGTGCAAGCTTCTTCATCTCCCAGTACCTACTGCAACCTACATCCTTCTGAATCTGCTTAGTGTATTGATCTCTTGGTCTCCCTCTACGATTTTTACCCTCCACGCTGCCCTCCAATGCTAAATTTGTGATCCCTTGATGCCTCAAAACATGTCCTACCAACCGATCCCTTCTTCTAGTCAAGTTGTGCCACAAACTTCTCTTCTCCCCAATCCTATTCAATACCTCCTCATTAGTTACGTGATCTACCCACCTTATCTTCAGCATTCTTCCGTAGCACCACATTTCGAAAGCTTCTATTCTCTTCTTGTCCAAACTGGTTATCGTCCATGTTTCACTTCCATACATGGCTACACTCCATACAAATACTTTCAGAAACGACTTCCTGACACTTAAATCTATACTCGATGTTAACAAATTTCTCTTCTTCAGAAACGATTTCCTTGCCATTGCAAGTCTACATTTTATATCCTCTCTACTTCGACCATCATCAGTTATTTTACTCCCTAAATAGCAAAACTCCTTTACTACTTTAAGTGTCTCATTTCCTAATCTAATTCCCTCAGCATCACCCGATTTAATTTGACTACATTCCATTATCCTCGTTTTGCTTTTGTTGATGTTCATCTTATATCCTCCTTTCAAGACACTGTCCATTCCGTTCAACTGCTCTTCCAAGTCCTTTGCTGTCTCTGACAGAATTACAATGTCATCGGCGAACCTCAAAGTTTTTACTTCTTCTCCATGAATTTTAATACCTACTCCGAATTTTTCTTTTGTTTCCTTTACTGCTTGCTCAATATACAGATTGAATAACATCGGGGAGAGGCTACAACCCTGTCTCACTCCTTTCCCAACCACTGCTTCCCTTTCATGCCCCTCGACTCTTATAACTGCCATCTGGTTTCTGTACAAATTGTAAATAGCCTTTCGCTCCCTGTATTTTACCCCTGCCACCTTCAGAATTTGAAAGAGAGTACTCCAGTTAACGTTGTCAAAAGCTTTCTCTAAGTCTACAAATGCTAGAAACGTAGGTTTGCCTTTTCTTAATCTTTCTTCTAAGATAAGTCGTAAGGTTAGTATTGCCTCACGTGTTCCAACATTTCTACGGAATCCAAACTTATCTTCCCCGAGGTCCGCTTCTACCAGTTTTTCCGTTCGTCTGTAAAGAATTCGTGTTAGTATTTTGCAGCTGTGACTTATTAAACTGATAGTTCGCTAATTTTCACATCTGTCAACACCTGCTTTCTTTGGTATTGGAATTATTATATTCTTCTTGAAGTCGGAGGGTATTTCGCCTGTCTCATACATCTTGCTCACCAGATGGTAGAGTTTTGTCATGACTGGCTCTCCCAAGGCCATCAGTAGTTCTAATGGAATGTTGTCTACTCCCGGGGCCTTGTTTCGACTCAGGTCTTTCAGTGCTCTGTCAAACTCTTCACGCAGTATCTTATCTCCCATTTCATCTTCATCTACATCCTCTTCCATTTCCATAATATTGTCCTCAAGTACATCGCCCTTGTATAAACCCTCTATATACTCCTTCCACCTTTCTGCCTTCCCTTCTTTGCTTAGAACTGGGTTGCCATCTGAGCTCTTGATATTCATACAAGTGGTTCTCTTCTCTCCAAAGGTCTCTTTAATTTTCCTGTAGGCAGTATCTATCTTACCCCTAGTGAGACAAGCCTCTACATCCTTACATTTGTCCTCTAGCCATCCCTGCTTAGCCATTTTGCACTTTCTGTCGATCTCATTTTTGAGACGTTTGTATTCCCTTTTGCCTGCTTCATTTACTGCATTTTTATATTGTCTCCTTTCATCAATTAAATTCAATATTTCTTCTGTTACCCAAGGATTTCTATTATCCCTCGTCTTTTTACCTACTTGATCCTCTGCTGCCTTCACTACTTCATCCCTCAGAGCTACCCATTCTTCTTCTACTGTATTTCTTTCCCCCATTCCTGTCAATTGTTCCCTTATGCTCTCCCTGAAACTCTCTACAACCTCTGGTTCTTTCAGTTTATCCAGGTCCCATCTCCTTAAATTCCCACCTTTTCGCAGTTTCTTCAGTTTCAATCTGCAGTTCATAACCAATAGATTGTGGTCAGAATCCACATCTGCCCCTGGAAATGTCTTACAATTTAAAACCTGGTTCCTAAATCTCTGTCTTACCATTATATAATCTATCTGATACCTATTAGTATCTCCAGGATTCTTCCAGGTATACAACCTTCTTTTATGATTCTTGAACCAAGTGTTAGCTATGATTAAGTTATGCTCTGTGCAAAATTCTACAAGGCGGCTTCCTCTTTCATTTCTTCCCCCCAATCCATATTCACCTACTATGTTTCCTTCTCTCCCTTTTCCTACTGACGAATTCCAGTCACCCATGACTATTAAATTTTCTTCTCCCTTCACTACCTGAATAATTTCTTATATCTCGTCATACATTTCATCTATTTCTTCATCATCTGCAGAGCTAGTTGGCATATAAACTTGCACTACTGTAGTAGGCATGGGCTTTGTGTCTATCTTGGCCACAATAATGCGTTCACTATGCTGTTTGCAGTAGCTAACCCGCACTCCTATTTTTTTTATTCATTATTAAACCTACTCCTGCATTACCCCTATTTGATTTTGTATTTATAACCCTGTAATCACCCGACCAAAAGTCTTGTTCCTCCTGCCACCGAACTTCACTAATTCCCACTATATCTAACTTTAACCTATCCATTTCCATTTTTAAATTTTCTAACCTACCTGCCCGATTAAGGGATCTGACATTCCACGCTCCGATCCGTAGAATGCCAGTTTTCTTTCTGCTGATAACGATGTCCTCTTGAGTAGTCCCCGCCCGGAGATCCGAATGGGGGACTATTTTACCTCCGGAATATTTTACCCAAGAGGACGCCATCATCATTTAATCATACAGTAAAGCTGCATGTCCTCGGGAAAAATTACGGCTGTAGTTTCCCCTTGCTTTCAGCCGTTCGCAGTACCAGCACAGCAAGGCCGTTTTGGTTAATGTTACAAGGCCAGATCAGTCAATCATCCAGACTGTTGCCCCTGCAACTACTGAAAAGGCTGCTGCGCCTCTTCAGGAACCACATGTTTGTCTGGCCTCTCAACAGATACCCCTCCGTTGTGGTTGCACCTACGGTACGGCCATCTGTATCGCTGAGGCACGCAAGCCTCCCCACCAACGGCAAGGTCCATGGTTCATGGGGGAAGATAAATTTAATAATTACCGTTGGATTGTGCAATTAATAATATGTATTTTAAGTATACCAGAAATATCGTAACTTCGATTATTTTTAAAAGAAGAGTAATTTTGTTAGTACATATCGATTGTGACACATTAATTTCTTTTTTGTACTTTTTAGTCTGAAATATAATACATCGTATACAAAATCATATGAATTCTTTTGATGAAACAGCTGAGATATGCAAGAATCTATAGTATATATTGTACCGGTTATCTCTATAAAAAAAAAGTGATGTTAGAGGAGGGATATTTATTTACAGCCAACTTCTGCTTATAGAAAGAGCAAAACTTGGTGACATCTTATATAGTCACTTGCTGAAGTATCAAATATTCAACAATAATGAAAATTCCCAAGTCCGACAAGGACAGAAAACTTTTAGTCTGACACTGTCTTGTCGGTCAGCAGAACAAGGGCACATATGGCACCAATTCCTGGATGGAGCGTCACCGAACACTTAAGACTCCCCGCGTCGTGGAGGTGGCGTGCTGTCCAGGGCGGCGGCTGAGTTCTTGGCACAGCGTAGGTGAAGGTCCTCTGACTGCTGGCTGCAGCGGGGCTGTTGTCCGGAGCTCGTGCGCCGGCCTAAATAGTCGCCCTGCGCGTGTATACTTGTGGACCTATTGTCGGCACGTGACATGACGAATGTATGTGCGTTTTGTCAACGACCTCTGTCGTCGTCGTGTACGCTACCTGGCGGCCTGGCCGGGGTGCTATCGATGCCCTCTGCTTAGCTGGCCATTGAGTTCCGGCACTGCGCGTACCGTGTAGTTTGAATTGTACGGGCTGCTGAACCTGCCGCAACGTGCACGACGCAGGTCTTGGGGGTGGTGTCGCCGGCGCCTGCTGTCTACAACGCCGCTGCTGTCAATACATACACACTGTGACACTCAGCGGCTATAGCGACACTCCGTAATGTCTGTGGTAACTTGACTACTGTTTGGTGACTACTGCTGGTGCAATGAATGATGGCAACTGTTGAAAATGGTCGATGGATGAATGTTTATTAACAAACTATCTGTCTGACATCAGGCGGAAGTAGATTAATCAGCACTGCCTGTGACCTCAGAGCACAACTGTTGTGGTTGGCTTGAATTACAGGGTGGTTATAATTAAACTTGGCGCTCTTGAGACGGCTCACGTGAAAAAAGTGTGATCGCAGGACAGTGACACTATGTGTAAACAATTACAAGGAAATATGGAAGGGAAACAATAAAGTATTGAAAGAAACACGTTTTAATTTCCACATCGGAGTGTAAATTTTATTAACTGCGTGCCATGTTTGCCTTCTAGGTTATATATGCTGCTCATTGTGACGACCATCTGTGTCCACGAGAGCCTGAAACAGCACCACAAATTGCTCTGCGCAAAACATCTCGGGTTGGACGTTGGTTACGTACCACACTATCCTCATTTTAACCTCCAATGTGTCAGTGTCCAACTAATAAACCATGTGTTTCAGGTAACCCAACAGCCAGAAATGATTCGAGTTCAAATCTGGTGATGTTGGCCGGCCGCGGTGGCCGAGCGGTTGTAGGCCTCTTCAGTCCGGAACCGCGAGACTCCTACGGTCGCAGGTTCGAATCCTGCCTGCCTCGGGCATGGATGTGTGTGATGTCCTTAGGTTAGTTAGGTTTAAGTAGTTCTAAGTTCTAGGGGACTGATGACCACAGATGTTTAAGTCCCATGGTGCTCGGAGCCATTTGAACCGTTTGAACCATATGGTGATGTTGGTGGCCAAGCAGATCGGAATGATCAGCCAATGATTTAGTTTCCTCGAAATGTGTTACGGAGTAACCTAGTCACCTCACTAGCAATGTGAGGTGGAGCCCCACCATGCGTCAAAACAGCTGAGTCCGAAGCATCTCCCTCCTGTAGACTAGTTATCACATGTTGACGAAGATGTGCCGCCCACACTGGGTCCGAACTCCTCAGTACCGGCACCTACCGGCAAGTCGTAACAGTCACATCACAAACAACGCAAATCCTGCAGTGTAAAGTGTGAACGTCACTCCTATAAAGCTGGATACCTGTTACAGTGAATAGTTTTCCGTCTATAATGGTTCGAATAGTGAAATTTTACTTATAGCCATCCTGTATTTGAATGCCTTATAATGGAAGCATAATATGGTCCCTGTTAGGTGTGCAATATGTGGCGACTAACCACAACTGCGAGGCGCCACGCTGGTGACTGACCCTTCTGTGTGGCACCTTGTGTGGATATACATTGATCAGTCATGACATTATGACCACCGAACGATTGCCAATATAAACCCGTCCAGGCAACAGGCGCTTCACCTAGCGAGGAACGACTACTAGTCAGACATATGCACAGTGCATGTAGTATCAGTGACCGTGCTGTCCATGTATAGACGCCGTTTAAATATCTGGGCTAAAGTTGCAAAGCGACATGAAATGGAACGAACATGTGAGGACTGTGGTAGGGAAGGTGAATGGTTGATTTCGATTTATTGGGAGAATTTTAGGAGATAGTCTGCATGGGGGCTTAATTATTTAAAATGCAAAAATTAAAGTTTTAGTAGCTGTATGTCCGGTTACGAAGTCTCGTAACCGGTTGGCCCTGAGTAGTATTAGTACGCAATCTGACTGCATAGAATAACAACAAAAAATGAAAGGAAATTTCCGTTAACACAATTGATTAATTAAGTCCCCAGCAACTATAAAAGCTACGAAACAACAAACTACAAGTGTAACTGTTCTGTGTGTGGAAGTGAGATTCAACGTAAACATCTGGCACGGTTCTTCCTCAAAACGACACGATATTTTAAACACCATTTACAATGAAGTAATTAAAAAACCAGAAATACTATAATTGTACATAGAAATCAGAATTACAGTCTAATACATGAACACAAGCCAGATGCTTTGTTGACTGAACCTGTGACCAAGAGGCATTGTTATTTAGGAAATTTGAAATAAAATTTTTTTGTTACCTTCATATATATTGACGAAAGATACATGTGATCATTGCAACATCCCCAATCAGACAGCATCTGCTGTCTCGCCCAACAGAACAACTGCACACGACATGCTCACAACTAGTACTGCTATCGACATCCTCTCAACAAGCATTGCCCACGGCAACCTCTGAACTACGACTGCCCACGGCAACTTCTGAACTACAACTGCCCAGTGGAGGCGGCAGAATAATACTCTTTGGCGCAATCTCTGGCGCTGTGACTCTGTGTAGCCACCTTTCAAGTGGTTCATCTGTAAAGGAGACCGCGCTCGCGTGACCAGTTCTTGAATACCACTCGAGTGTTTGGGATCCGTACCAGGTCGGATTAAAGGAGGACATCGAAGCAATTCAGGACGTCCTGCTAGATTTGTTACCAGTAGGTTTGAACAACAAGTAAGTGTTACGGAGATGCTTTGGGAACTCACACGGGAATTCCTGGAGGGGAGGAAAATTTAGAGAACCGGCATTTGAAGCTGATTGCCGAGTGATTCTACTGCTGCCAACGTACATTGCACGTAAGGACGACGAAGATAAGATACAAGAAATTAGGGCTCATACAGAGGCATATAGTGAACTTTGTGGTCTGCCTTACGGCAGGTCTTCTCATGGGGGAAGCTTCGCCAGACAGGTCCACCACATGAGCGTCTGGGGAAGTGATTGCAGTGGTGGTTTCCCGTTACCTTCCACTGATGATGATGAAATGAAATGATAATGAGGACAACACAACACCCAGTCGCTGAGCGGAGAAAATCTCCAACCCAGCCGGGAATCGAACCAGGGCCTCTTGGCGTGACAGGCCGCCGCGCTGATCACTCAGCTTTCGGGGCGGACCAGAGGCATATTGACAGTCATTTTTCCTTCGCTCTATTTGAAGGTGGAACAGGGAGGAAATAGCTATTAGTGTTACAGGGTACCCTCCGCCAAGCACCGTACGGTGGCTTTTGGAGTATCTATGTAGGTGTAGACGTAGAACGGGTAAAGCGAGCGATCTATCTGAGTTTTAGCGAAAGCAGGCTGTGGTGGCCTGGAGGCTCGGCGTGAGCACTTCGGAAACTACATGACTTGTCGGGTGTTCGAGGAGTTCTGTGGTCAGTGTCTTTATCACGTGGCGAAATCAAGGTGAAACCATGTCCAGATGTCATGGGGTTGAGCAGCCACCCATCATTACAGATGTCGGACGTTGTAGGCTGGAAGACTGATAAAACAGGACAGGCGGCGAACTGTGGTGGAACTTGTCAGACTTTAATGCTGGGCGGAGTACAAGTATGTCTGAATGCACAGGGCACCGAACATTCCTAACGATGGGCCTGCACAGCCGACGACCCGTGCATGTGCCAATGTTAATATCACAACATTGGCACTAGACATTGAGCAGTGGCAGAGCGTTGCATTGTCTTATGAATCCCGATACCTTCTTCATTATGGCGATGGGAGGACGCGAATCCGTAGTCTTCCAGGGGAACAGCTCCTTGATATCTGTACTGTGGGACGGAGACAAGGTTGCGGTGGCTCCAATACGTTCTGGAGAACTCTCACGTGGGCATTCTTGGGTCCAGGGGAGCTCGTGCAAGGCACCATGATGGCCAAGGAGATTCGTACACAACACGTACACCCCTTCATGACGATAATGTTTCCCGACAGCAGTGGCATTTTTCATCCAGACAATGCGTCATGTCATAAGGCCACGAGTGTGATAGGGTGGTTGGGGGAACACTGTGGCGATTGCAGTTGATGTGCTGGCCCCCAGACTTGCCAGATTTAAGCCCGATCGAGCACATCTGGGATGTGATTGAACGTGGTGTCATAGTTCATAGACCCCTTCCCGTGGCCGAGCGGTTCTAGGCGCTACAGTCTGGAACCGCGCGACCGCTACTGTCGCAGGTTCGAATCCTGCCTCGGGCATGGATGTGTGTGATGTCCTTAGGTTAGTTAGGTTTAAGTAGTTCTAAGTTCTAGGGGACTGATGACCTCAGAAGTTAAGTCCCATAGTGCTCAGAGCCATTTGAACCATTTTAGACCCCTCCCCGGAATTTAAGGGAATTAGGTGACTTGTGTGTGCAGATGCGGTACCAACACCCTCCAGCGACCTACCAATGTCTCACTGCTTTCATGCCATGACACGTTGCCACAGTTATCCGTGCCAAAGACTGATATAACGGCTATTAGGTAGGTGGTCGTAGTGCTCTGGCTGATCAACGTAGCTGTTTACCGTATCTGACAACGGACTCAGCAGTTAGTAGGATACGATCGACAAAAAAGTTTAGGTAAATGTCATGGCTTCAATCTTGAGGAACTATAGTAACACCAGGAGCTGGCTGGATCGATGGGATTTCTGGATTGTAGGTTAGAGGGCTAGGAAAGTTATGTCCTCACTCAGCATACTGAAGAAGGTGAACACGTGGATGTTGTTTGCAGCAGTGTAGGGCATATGGAGGGGATGGAAGAAGACAGATGAATAGAAGATATGGAAATTAGTATAGTTAATAGTGGCAAAAGATGGATAATGAGATACGAAGGACGCACTGAGATAGACGTAGTGCGTACGTCTACAGTTTGAAAACAAGACTGGAATGACTGTATTCTCATTAGAGAGTTTGTTACACAGTGCACTAGGTGGATGCAATGTCGACACCCGGTCGACTTTAGTCCGTTCCGAGCGAGAGCTGGTCGCGCGGCCGTTGTTTCCTTGGCGGGAGACATTCCCGGGCCGGCGCCGGCATTGAGATGCGGCGCGCCGCCTTCCCTCCGCCACGTTACGGGACAGCCGATGCGGGTCGAGGACTGCATTACGCGCCATTGCAGCGCCTGCGCAGGCCGCGCCTGACACGCCGCGGGTTACACGGCGCCTGCGCGAGCGCAGCAGAGCAGAGCAGAGCGGCGCGGCGCGGGGCTCGTCAGTCGGCTGGTCCCTCGTTAGCGCCGACACAGCCGCCACCGGTTCCGCGGCGGCCGCTCCGTGCCTCGCCTCGCCACGCCCGCAGCAGCAGCCGGTGCCGGCAGAACGGGCAGCCACTTCTTCCGTCGCGTTACGCTCCCAATTAGTTGGCGCGCAGGAATCCTGCCGCTCCGGGATGCCTCGCCCTTAATTGCTTATTAGTATTGGAATACCTAGTCGTCAGTTCCGAGCGACACACACACACACACACACACACACACATCGACAAGAGCGCACAGACAAAGATCCCGAAATTGTTTACTTGCGTCGAACCGCTCATCTTCTTTCTAATCGCATCTCTCTCACATGACGGGGTTCTTCATAAACATGACAAGACAGTCTCTTCGAATTATTTGAAGACATTCTTAATTAACAGGGATAGACAGTCACCCAAAAAATACGCACCTAGTTTAGCGCAGCTGAATTTTTATCTCTCGTTACCTTGGAAGTAGGAATGCTACTTTAGTTCTGAATAACCGGTACATTTCGGTATTTCTTTGGCTCCGTTGTAACAGCTGTTTTTCATTTTTTAAGAATAACTGTGTACAAAAGCGGAATATCAGTTTGCCACAGCGGTAGCACTAAAATTTTTATTTTAAAAAACCTTTTTTTACGAATATCTAATGTTTATTTGCAAAAATTCCATTACTTTGAAATACTGGGTTACACTATTTTAAGGGGCTCCGGAACGCCCTATACTTGCAATGTTAAAATAACGCTTATAAATTACATCTTTCCTCACACAGTAATTGAGGTAGGAAGTTGAACTTTTTACAGATTATTTGTTGGAATATGGGCTACAACTTAACACAGGGATTTTAGAAAATTTTAGTTCAGTTATTAAAGATGATTTTTTTTCAATTGTAATGAAAATTCACAACATTTTTTTGCAATTTTTTATTTATATATTCAAAAATATACAGTTTTTTGGAAAAAGGCTGTGTTAAATTATGCAGAAGATACTGTGTAACATTTACTGAAAGTTTGAAACAAATATGTTTGGAAGATCCTTAGAAAACATGTAATTAGTATGAGAAAATAAAAGTTTTGGGAATCGAGCGACAAAGATTGGATTAACTTTTTAGTGCATTCCAGGTCCATAGGATGGATTATCTTCATCCTCTGCAAACTCCTCCTCCAGCTTCCTCTTGTTCCTCCTCCTGTTTACTCTTGCTTGTATTTCTACACTCTTTACAGCCCTGTCTGCAGCCCGAAGGCGTTCCTTGTCTAAAGCAAGCATCGCTCGTACCATGTTAGAACCTATCTTCATTCCCATATTTCTAAATACCTTGCACCTTACAATGTTCCCATCATTGAAAGTCGCAACAGCATCGTACACACCAAAGTGAAGTGTTTCTATTCCAACAAATACAGTCTTGGGGATTCTCGACCATATAACACTATTTACACTTTCATTGGGGTTTTGAGTTTTTCCGTGAATACACTTTTTCAACAGTTCAGGTGCTGCTAAGTCTCTGAAAATAGGTTTTATCACCTCCATTATTGCATGAGGCAGACTATGCTTATGAGTGTACACTTCACCAGTTAGCAATCCTTTGTTTTATTTACACCAACTGTCTTCTTCTTTGGGACACAAGCTATGTTGGGGATTTTCATCGTCTTTATTGTTTACAGTAATAACACATACCTTTGGCTTTCCAACATTTCTCCTTTTCTTAAAAGCCTTCAGAGGATTTCTAATAACTTTACTTTTACTCATTATTATACTTCAACAAAACATAGACTCAAGAAACAGAATTAATTACGAATATTTTCGAGATAACGACAGAGTAAATAAACATGAAACAATTGACAATCACACCAGCGATATATATTGAACCATCACAGGTTAGCCACAACACATACTTTATCTCACATCACTAAAATGTACCTGATGAACACGGACGTTAATAATAACACCATTTGACAGCAGTTTAACAGCGCCACAGTGGGTCACGCCCATGTAGAACACATTTCAAAAAAAAATTAAAAATAGTTGTAGTCTTCGGAATTGAATAAATTATATATCTATTAAAAGGTAATAGTCTGCAGATTCAGAAAACGCAAAAAAGTAAAAATTGAACTTTTCATGATTTTGAGCCTTTCCGGAGCCCCTTAATAACAACGCCGGCAGAAACTATTAACAAATACATGGCACAAGGATCAGTACAGAATTCCTGAGACTACATTGTACCTGTTCATTAAAAGGATTCGCAATTGCGAATGAGGAAAACTATCAGCTGTAGAATGGAATGACGACAATGAAAATTTGTGCCGGTCCGGAACTCGAACTCGGATTTCCGACTTATCGCGAGCGGGTGCCTTACCATTTCGCTGTCCGTGCACAATTCACGGTCAGGCCCAAACGCTCATTTGTCGTCAACCACGCGTCTACGACCTGTATCGTACATCCATTATGTACAGTATGTGATCAAAAGTATCCGGTCACTCCTAAAAACATACGTTCTTCATATTAGGTGCACTGTGCTGCCACCTAAAGCCAGGTACTCCATATCAGTGCCCTAAATAGTCATTAGACATCGTGAGAGAGCAGAATGGGGCGCTCCGTGGAACTCATGGACTTCGAACGTGGTCAGGTGATTGGGTGTCACTGGTGTCATACGTCTGTATGCGAGATTTCCACACTCTTAAACATCCCTAGGCCCACTGTTTCCTATGTGATAGTGAAGTGGAAACATGAAGGGACACGTACAGCACAAAACGTATAGGCCGACCTCGTCTGTTGAGTGACCAGAGACCCCCGACAGTTGATAAGGGTTGTAATGTGTAATAGGCAGACATCTATCCAGGCATCACACAGGAATGCCAAATTGCATCAGGATCCACTGCAAGTACTATGGTAGATAGGCGGAAGGTGAGAAAACTTGGATTTATTGGTCTAGCGGCTGCTCATAAGCCACACATCTAGACGATAAATGCCAAACGACACCTCGCTTGGTGCAAGGAGCGGAAACATTGGACGATTGATAAGTGGAAAACAGTTGCCTGGAGTGACGAAACATGGTATACAATGTGGCGATCCGATATCAGGGTGTGGGTATGGCGAATCCCAGTGAACGTCATCTGCCAGCGTTTGTAGTGCCAACAGTAAAATTCGGAGGCGGTGGTGTTATGGTGTGGTCGTGTTTTCCATGAAGGGGACTTGCACCTGTTGTTGTCTTGCGTGGCACTATCACAGCACAGGCCTGCATTGATGTTTTAAGCACCTTCTTGCTTCCCACTGTTGAGGAGCAATTCGGGGATGGCGATTCCATCTTTTAACATGATCGAGCTCCTGTTCATAATGCACCGCCTGTGGCGGAGTGGTTGCACGACAATAACATCCCTGAAATGGACTGGCCTGCACAGAGTCCTGTCCTCAATCCTATAGAACACCTTTGGTATGTTTTGGAACGCCGACATCGATACCTCTCCTCAGTGCAGCACTCCGTGAAGAATGGGCTGCTACTCCACAAGAAACGTTCCAGCACCTGATTGAACGTATACCTGCGTCAGTGAAAGCTGTCATTGAGGCTAAGGATGGGCCAACACCATACTAAATTCCAGCATTACCGATGGAGGGCACCACGAACTTGCAACTCATTTTCAGCCAGGTATGCGGATACTTTTGATCACATAGTGTATATTCCCATACAGGTCAGACGTTGTACTTGAAAATCACGTGGCCGGTATCGGCAGATAGCCAAACGGTAACGCGCCTGCACGCGATAAGCGGGAAATCCGGATTCGAATCCCGACCCACACAAATTTTCATTGTGGTCATTCCATTCCACAGCTGATAGTTGTCCTCATTCGCAATTGGGAATTCATTTAACATATTTCATAAAGGCAGTATTCACTGCAGTACCTGTTCCTTTGGACTTGCATGCGTGTCCAAGGAACTTTGCCCCGTAATCAGAATAACACAGGCGCTGCAATATCGAATGCCTTGCCGTGTAGTCTTCTAAACGCTATGCCTGTACTTACGGTACTTCTGGTCTATATGGTAAATCTCGCTGTTTTCCTCCAACATCTGTTGTGCTGTAGAATGGTCTCATCCCTAGCTTGGATGTATTTTGCGAAGTGGATGACTGAAGTACAATGCTGCAGTTGCTTCCAGAGATTAAAAAAGGGAGGAGGCACAACAAATTTAGAACACCATACAAGGAGAAGAAAAGAGTCTTGGAAGAGAAGGTAAATTTGATTGATATACCCATAATCTTACTGACGTGTTGTAATTTTGGGATATTGATTGAACCTTTAATTTTTTGTTTCTCAGTGTGAAAAACTGACACCACCCAAAAGTGACGATGCAGGGAAGCAACCACTTGTGATCGTTCTCGCTGACAACATACCCGATTCCTACGTCTTCGCCATCGTCATTTCAGGCACTGAGGCCTTTTTCTGTCACACAGCAATAAAATACTGATAATCGGCTACTACAGAAACTGGATATTTTGAGCGGTTTTAACAGTCAGACTGAACTGGAGCCGAAAAAGACCGGTATCAAAGTGAACCGGTTGTTCCTATTTGGAACGACCTTTAAATCAAAAACTTTTTTACGGTATCCGATAATTAGGACAGGGGTCGGGATGATTCCTGTGAAAAAGACACATTTGATTTACTTTCCTATCCCTATCCTATCCGCCATCGGCCCCATCTCTACCAATTCCATTTCTGACGAGATACTAAAGCGTAGCATTTGTAGACTTAGAGAAAGCTTTTGACAACGTTAACTGGAATACTCTCTTTCAAATTCTGAAGGTGGCAGGGGTAAAATACAGGGAGCGAAAGGCTATTTACAATTTGTATAGAAACCAGATGGCAGTTATAAGAGTCGAGGGGCATGAAAGGGAAGCAGTGGTTGGGAAAGGCGTGAGACAGGGTTGTAGCCTCTCCCCGATGTTATTCAATCTGTATATTGAGAAAGCAGTAAAGGAAACAAAAGAAAAATTCGGAGTAGGTATTAAAATCCATGGAGAAGAAGTAAAAACTTTGAGGTTCGCCGATGACATTGTAATTCTGTCAGAGACAGCAAAGGACTTGGAAGAGCAGTTGAACGGAATGGACAGTGTCTTGAAAGGAGGATATAAGATGAACATCAACAAAAGCAAAACGATGATAATGGAATGTAGTCAAATTAAATCGGGTGATGCTGAGGGAATTAGATTAGGAAATGAGACACTTAAAGTAGTAAAGGAGTTTTGCTATTTAGGGAGTAAAATAACTGATGATGGTCGAAGTAGAGAGGATATAAAATGTAGACTGCCAATGGCAAGGAAATCGTTTCTGAAGAAGAGAAATTTGTTAACATCGAGTATAGATTTAAGTGTCAGGAAGTCGTTTCAGAAAGTATTTGTATGGAATGTAGCCATGTATGGAAGTGAAACATGGACGATAACCAGTTTGGACAAGAAGAGAATAGAAGCTTTCGAAATGTGGTGCTACAGAAGAATGCTGAAGATAAGGTGGGTAGATCACGTAACTAATGAGGAGGTATTGAATAGGATTGGGGAGAAGAGAAGTTTGTGGCACAACTTGACTAGAAGAAGGGATCTGTTGGTAGGACATGTTTTGAGGCATCAAGGGATCACAAATTTAGCATTGGAGGGCAGCGTGGAGGGTAAAAATCGTAGAGGGAGACCAAGAGATCAATACACTAAGCAGATTCAGGAGGATGTAGGTTGCAGTAGGTACTGGGAGATGAAGAAGCTTGAGCAGGATAGAGTAGCATGGAGAGCTGCATCAAACCAGTCTCAGGACTGAAGACCACAACAACAACAACTAAAGCGTACTCTTCCTTACTTTCCTCATTTGGAAGCAATTCGCTTTGATATTTACCGAGTAGTAAGCCACAGTGATCAACACATTCGACACATATTCGACACAGTCACGATTCAAATTTCTGACGGACCATTCCGATTTTCGTTTCCTTACCCTTACTGTTGTTCGTAGAAACGAAAGGGACGAGCAAAGAAGAATGAAACAAGCATATAATCCTGATAAACACAGACCCGCCAATCAGCAGTTTCCAAGTGCAACGTATGTACAAGTGCAGTCACGCCATTGTTGCAACACTGTTAATGTCTTGTATTCTAAATAGCCTCCCACTTCCCAGTGTGCGCTTGTTGAAGTGGTTATCATGGCTCCACACATATTTTTATATGATGAAATTACTAACATCTACTTCACGTACGAACGCGTTAATGGCGAACACGAGAGGCACCATGACTGAATCACGAAGCTTCTCTTCCAAGAAGCAGCGCGGGGTAGCCACGCGGTCTGAGGAGCCTCGTGACGGTTCGCACGGCTCTCCCCGTCGGAGGTTCGAGTCCTCCATCGGGCATGTGTGTGTGCGTTGTCCTTAGCGTAAGCTAGTTTAAGTAGTGCGTAAGCTTAGAGTCCGATGATATCAGCAGTTTGGTCCCATACGACCTTACCACAAATTTCCAAATTTTTTCTTTCGAGAAGACAGCCAGACAGCAGAGTGTTCACTAGGTTCCATAAGTGCGTCCGCGAGACCGGTTCACAACATGCAACGTGCAAATATACCAGAATACTCTCGACACCATGAATGAAGGAGACTGCATTACAACAACTGGACGCTATGTCAGTCACAAGTTGCAGAAGGATTGTTCTGCAGGAACACTTTTCGCCTTCCTCCAACTGACTAATGCTACATTAAGTTACTATTGTACCCACATCATATAAAAAGTGTGCAAGAGTTGGTCGCACCTGCCTTCCGGTAAAGTTGTAATGTTCCACAGTTCCCCAAGCGTCTGTTATTTACAGATGAAGCATTGTTTACCCCGAGAAGACGTTATGGACATCCACAACAGACTCTTTTTCCGCTTATGAGAACACACGTGGTACCATTGAAACGGCACATCAGCAGATATTTTTCGTTTAAGTTTGGGCACGTGTCGTTGGTGATGCTTAATAGGGGCACATCTCCTACCTAGCCGAATTATTTGTCGTATTTACTTTCATTTCCTGTCACACAAGCTAATTAACTATTTGGATGATGTAGTGACGGAAAGCGTGTGTGGTAAACGCGTGATGGCACATCGGTACGTTTTCATGCGACTATTAGGAATATGTATTCGGAAATATGTAGCAAATGTATCGACCATGGCTCGCCAGTACCACGGTTTCCAAGGTCCCCGGACTTGAGCATCTTGGACTTTTTTATGTCGGTATACCATATGAACAAGTTTTTATGTATTCCAGCAAAGTTGATAGCGTCGACGAACTCCAGGACGCAGTGTGGATGGTTGTAAACGCATTCAGAACATGCCTGGGATTTTGAAAGTAAATGAGCATCGATTACAAGACATGTTGAAGCCTGCTTTCAAGTGAAAGGTGGCCAGATGGAATGATTATTATAATGTATTTGTCCTCAAGTGGAGCTACTTGATCCAGAAGTAGCGCCTCCGGTCTCTTAAACTGACATGCGCCAGGAGAGCGGTGTGCTGACAACATGCCCCTCCATATCCGCATCCAGTGAAGCCTGTGAGCTGAGGATAATACGGCGGCCGGTCGGTACCGTTGGACCTCATGGTCTGTTCCCGCGGATCTGTGTAGTTTTTGTCCTCAAGTGCATATCTGCAGTTTGGAGCCTGAGGAACTCTGTTATAAGGTGTTCATGTACCCAGTCATAATACTTCGATTCGGGGAAACCGCTGTTTTCCAGACGTGCTTTATGACGAGTAATGTCGTGTTACATTGTCCTCTACTCGCCCTTTGGTTGTCAAATACTTAGTAATAACTGAGAGGTCAGTATGACGAAACCACGATTTAGAGACAAGTAGCTGTTATTTTCTGAGTGCCTGGCGGTATTGGTATTGGTTATTGAAGCAATTCTCGTGCAGAATGCAATGTGGAGTGTGGAATGCACATACTGCAGAGTAGAAGACATTCTTGCCCCCAGACGCTCTCTTTGAAATTAAACGGTGTAAAGCGCGTCGCTAGTATTCTTCGCAGTTCGGTTCACTGAATATTTTCGCGGGTGGTGAGAGTACCGAAGCGTGTACGGATCGAATGAAGAATAAAGACATTGTGCAAAACCCCTTGCACGTGAAAAGCTATCCAGTCCCAGAAAACTAATTATGTGCCGGGCATGAGTAAAAGATCTCAGTTAACAATTTTAATATGCATATTTTAATGGATCTAAGTTAACAATTTTAATATGCAACATGCTAATGTATAACGCGATTTATGAACCCCTAACTGCAGATGGTAGAGTGGAGATTTACACAGAATTTATTTTAATGTGAGTTTAAGGTGTCTAACAGAAATAATTTTTCACTAAACGCAATAATCTGTTCAATAAAACATAATACAATAAACCGATTATTCAAGATTGCTGAATAATTTATGAAGTCAATACATATAACTTTAGTGCTGGATTTTGAATGATTCGCAGAATTACTTTCCCCAGCGAGAAAAGTAAGCCCTTCTAAAGGAAAATACCAAACAGTAATTTATTCTGAAAATTCGTTAATCCCGAACGAACACAGTGACCGGTCACCCACTTGTTAATCAAGAGGTTCATGGACTCAGTGCAACTGTCGATCTGAGACAGGTTATTGTACTGCAAGTGCGGACCAAAAATGCCCTATTGTCAAATGCTTTTTATTCCAGTCTATGATCACAATATAAAGTCCTTCGACTATAACCGGTTTCTTGATGCAATCATTTACCAACAGCCGTATGTATTGAAGAAATTTATTTTATTTTATGAACTTCTATGTGCTACCAGTTTCGGCATTTTATTGATGCCATCTTCAGGCCCCACTCGTCATAGTCGTAAAACCTATACACGGAAGGAGCCATATAACTGGATCAGTGAATCAATTCGTCCTGCAACAGCTCTTGGTGGCCACGCGACACACACTGAGTCTGTGTCGCGTGGCCACCACAGCACTTCAGAAACACATAATGTAACTGTTTGCAAATTTGAATGTGGAGAGATGTGTAAAAGATATATTTTAAATATCTCGAAACATTCACTGTATAACTTCACTTTTCTAACACAATAAACAAAAGAGTCTTGTAAAAAAACTACTACGAGCGTTAAATACTTGTAACTGTTAAAATTCCGAGAGCGTACTTTCCCTGTACAGCCAACCAATACTTTGCATCCTCCAACATAAATTTTGCAAAAATAACAGGAAGATAAAATTAGAAAGATTCGTGTTCGGATGGAGGCTTATGTACATTTTAGCTCCTGTAGCCCCCTACACTAAAATCTTAAAGATAACGCCACCTGCAGCTGCAGAAGAGACACACAAGAGAACTCTTACTGAACACTCAATTTGTTAGTGGAACAGGAAGCGAAGGTGGTAGCGCACTTACTACGCCATATATGACCTACGACAGACTTAATAGTAGATTTCAAAGAATAAAGTGGAACGGTTTGAGTGCTCTTATGAGGAAACCGCACAGCGGCGCAACTTTGAAGGAGCTGGGTGCCACATAATGTGGACTAGTTCCGCGCCTCCGTTCGGCCGGCCTGGATTACGGGCAAGAACCTCGGGTTTCGCAGCTCCGCGGGGCGTCCTTGCGGCTGAGAGATGAAGCAAGAACCGCAACAGTTCGACGCCATTCCTGCAGTCCGTTACCTCAACAGGTTCCTCGGAATTCGTTTCAATTTTTCTCTGTAACAGATTAAAATAATCGTCGCCAATAAAACGAGGAGCGCCAACGTGCGTTCTTGTAGGAGCAACTTTCAGGAAACGCTTACAGCATTTAACATGACTCGCTTGCCGAGCGTTCCATTTGTTTAACCCATTTTCGAAACACGCAAGTGAATTGCAGGCATAGTTTCAGCATGTTACATTCGTTAAATAAAGCTAGACGAATGCGAATTTGCTAGTTTCGTTTCGAGTTTATTGCCCTTCGAACACTGGTCTGAATCTATTCTATCTTGCGGGGTACGTTTAACGGAATTACAAGATAACCCACCATCTGTGGTTTCTTCAGAAAGTGCCTGAGACATGAAATGATAATAGTATCTCGACCATCCAGCCCATTTTTTCAGAATCAACCTAGTTATGTAGGACTTTTCTAGTGTTACAATAAATTTCAGTAGAGATAAAGCACTGTGTGAGATTGTGGGAGGTGCCGGGGTGGAGAAGTTTGTACCTCTTAATTCTGACGAATTTTGCATGAGAACGAGACATGCACTCGACCCCCTCCTTACCTACCTCCTAATGAATTATGCACACAACACTACCTTCGGCAAGTCTTTCAGGTCAGGACGTTCAGAGGTGGTGTTCAAACTGCCGTGTGATGAAAATGGTTTTAAAGATGTTGTTGAAACTGGCCTCTGTTTACATTAATGCACAACTGCCATCTGACTGCTAATGGTTAACAAGCTTGAAACAACCAACGGTTGCACAAAAAATGGCTGCCCCGTCATCTACGAGGCCTGTTCAGAAAGTAAGCTCCGATTGATTGCCAAATTGAAACCACAGTGAACAGCAGAAATGTTTTACTTGTAACAATTAGCTACACCTTTCAGCTACTTCTCTACGTAGTCGCCGTTCTGACTTAGACTTTTGTCATAGCGTTGTACCAACTTTTCAATAGCCTCATCATAGAAGGCAGCCGCCAGTGCTTTCCGCCAATTCTCCACGCTGGCCTACACCTCGTTGTCTGTGTCAAAATGTTGTCTTCAAAGACAGTGGTTCATGTGACCAGAGATGAAACTCAGGGGGAGACAATTGCGGACTGTATTGTGGGTAATCTCACATTTCCATTTGAAAACGATGCAGGAGCATCTTCATTGCCCCTGCAGAATGCGGCTGAGAATTGTCTTGAAGAAGAAACAGCACGACAGTTATGTAATGTTAGCTGCATAGCTTCAGGCGAAATTTCTCACCAGGCCCTCGTACTTGGCGGCAGACACTATTTTCTAGACATCTTTACGCACTCACTGCGAGCTCAGAAATGAGAAGAGCGACGTGATGCTAACTGGGGTTATACTAGAGACACTACCCAACACAGCTGTGCAAAGCTTTATCGGATTTTCATAGTCGTTTCCATTTCGCGACCGATCGGAGCTTACTTTCTGAACGCCCCTCGTATATGGGCAACCGGCCCTTCTGCAGTTGCAGTTTGAACCTCATACACCAAGCACTACAATCCCCTACAAAAAGAAATCCAAAAGAAACCCAGAGGAGTGTTTCAAGAAGACTACCATCAAGTCATTTAAACGTGATTTCATTCGGTAACCTCCTCCCTGTAAATCGTTCAATATACAGGCGCCTTACTGATCGACTATCACATCGTGAATCCGCATACATGAGATGCATCTCAGTTAAACCTATTACGGCAGGATGAATCACCACTTTCTTACAGCATTCGGTGTGTCGTATTTAGGTCTGCACGACTTTCTTCATCTCGGCAGAATCGTGGTCTAAGCACTATTTATCCTTTGAATTTGATCATGATATGAAGGAAGTTCACAGGTCCAAAGGCTCTTTGTGCAAAAAGAGTCAATCTAGCGATGTATAGCCGTAGTCCTTTAAAGATGAACAGGAACCACAGAGGAGAACGACGAGAACTCTGAATATCGATTGGGGGAGTCGTGTAATGAACGGGTAACGGAAATTGGCATTACAACACCGTACGGAAGTAATTTGAAGATTAAGTTGCGATGAAAGAAGTAAAATTTATAACGATCGACAGATGATCTGTAAGGGATTCATTATTATGTACATCAAGGGACACTTTATGTTAAACGTGCAGGCGTGGAACACTTGATAGACTTGATGGTGTGACATTTTATGAAGTCGCACACATTATTACATCACCAGTTGCAAAAGTTCTTGACGGAATTGAACGAAGAGTATGGAGAAGTCACGTATTAATGCAAGTACGTTGATTAAATCAAAAGACTTGCCCAGAACCAGGCCCGCTGTTGTTGAATTTCTTAAGGCATAAGGAAAGAAAGAACGAAAATTACTAGGTCCAGAATGGATAGCAGACCTTGCATTCTAAATAGAGCTGACTGCAGACTTCCCTCAGTCAGACACTGCAAGATGAGAAACAATTTATTTCTGATTTCGTGGCGAAAGTGAGTGCATTGGAAAAGCAAATCGCGTTGTGGAAGGGACAAATTCTGACAAGGAACACCGTCCATTACTCTAAGCTCACTGGCTAAAGAAAACGCGAATTTTGTAGAATCCATTGTGGTGTAGAGGGAATTCCAAGAACTGCTGTTGTGAGCGTGGGGTTGATCTGCTATTCTGTTATTCTGCGCAACGGATTAATCTGAGACGTACCCTTTACCCTGTGGCTCCTGCAAGATGCAATTTCCATCCCCCACACTACTACAGAAGTCAGACAGACGCTCCTAACGTTCTAAAGAGAAATGCCTGAAAAACTTTCAGCAATAAATATCTTCTGGAGTCGTCCACTGAGAGAAATGACACAAAAATTCACAAAACTTCTTACGTAACTAGTGGGATACTTGGGTACTGTAGTAGTGCTAGTTAGTGTAAGAAAAACATGAAACTAACGACAAGTATTATTTATTTTGCAAAAATTCTGAGAAATCACAATGGCACTTTTAGTTATGAATTGAACAAGTTATGTCCTGGTTCTTTACAGAATGTGAAGTTAACTGTCAAGGATAGGATTAACTAATGAAATTTCTATACAAAGTTTAAGATTATTATTGACTTGGCAGAATGGCTGAGAGACGTGCCTACTCAACTTGAATAATTATCCTTTAGAATGTTGCTAGGTACGGTTGAGGCTGTCGCGTGTGAAATGCAGTGAAATGTACTGTTGTGGAGGAAATATGGGGCTCGCAAGAGCTGTAGCGCACAATACCGTAAGCTGCGATGACTGCTGTCTGCGCCGCTCACTGCTGACAAATAAGATAACTCTCGTTCTATCTGGATTGACCTTCGCCAATCAAACTCTCCCTACACCTTGATGAAGTCAAGGATTCCTATTCGCCCCTAGTCTAACTATTGGTGTGGTACACCGGTCAGATAACCAGTCCACTGCGATGCCACTCAAAAATTCGCTCGCAGGCGTTTAACTATAACTCTGTCCATTCACACCGTACAATAAGTGTGTCGACCAACACAGTGAACAATGCTTAATCGCAAGGACTCAATATAGAGTCGCACTTCGATTCGCTCTCGAGAGAGGTGCTCTCCCAGTGAAGTACTGAGGAGAGACTTGTTCCTCGCTCCAAGAACGACAATTGAACGGCCCCTCTCCATACCAGATGTGAAGGGGTATATCTTTCGGTCTCTTCCATTACTCCTTCAGCTCAAGGCGTCAGAAATATCGTCTGCCAATCAGCATTGCTCTTCTAAAACGGGAGAATGACGTTTCGTTTAAGGCGACCAATCCGGAAATCTGTAGTATTTGTGTTTGGCGTTTGCTGTCTCCCTGTGAAAATCTCTGAAACTGCATGCTATGTGTAAAGAATGCGTAGGCTGGCCGCTCCCACACAATGTAGCGGAATTTGCTTTTAAGCTGAACACGGGGTCGTTCCTCCTTTCCCTCGGGCGAACGCTGTCTGCTCCACAGGCGGCCACCGGCCTACGTAGATGGGTTGGGACTGGCCTCCTGGCGTGCGGTTGCCTCTCTCGAATTAAAAGCTCCTGTGACCGTCGTGTCTGGAATGTATGTGTGTACGCCAGCCTCGAATATTTAAACCACGGTGCGCACTTGTTATTTGCTTATCGTTTACATGACTTCATACAACATTGACTTTATCTTATCGAGTTTGGGTTCGAATGAAGCGTCTTGATGTGCGTAATATAATTGTGAGGGCGGAATATGTAAGCAATGAAGGTCAGGGGATCACGACGTCTTACACTGTCTAAATTTGTGAGGCGACAGACAGTCGCAGGTCTGTTTTTGAACTGTTTTGGAGACTATTTGCCATTTGAGTTGAAAGTGGACCTGTGTGTCTGGAGATGGAACTGGCTGAGCTGGAATGTAGTTCCTGTTTAAAAAATAAATTTTTGTACGTTAAAACTGTACAGCAGTTCTACAGTGTCTTCTTTGGGAAGAGTCTCCACGTCTTGGTGGTGACACCGAAACGGTCTATTAATGTTTCGATCCATATACAGGCTGTCCGAAAATCTCCATTGCAAACTTGTAGGACTTTCAGAGGGGAGTGAGTACGTAATATTTTGAATAGGAACATTTGTCGGGAAACGTGCTGCAGCCGTTTGAAAGCATATTTGCTAGGTAGGTACGCAACAGGGTAATCATGGTGGGGGAGGGGGCTGGGTGCTCATGGCGGATCGGCTGATATCATTAGATGTCTATCCTATCTCTCTGACTTGGTTCGAGCCACATTCACGTATCTATGAGTGTTAGAGCAACATGGTCGACTACACGTTTGCAGAATACACCGACATGATCCTTCTCTTCGGTATGGCGAAGCTCACGGTAATGGAGGAGCTGGAGCTCCTCGTCGCCTTTATCAAGATCGTTATCCTCAACATTCCACTCTATCGCATACCCTTTTTACCAAAATTGCGCAACAGCTTCGAGAAAGCGTACTTTCACCGTTAGTAGAAATGTAAAGCAACTGATTTACAGAGTCTCGCCTAACAAATTAATTGTAAAAGTGGTCGCGTTACCAACATGTTTTCAAATGGTTGTGACACGGAAAGAGATTCCTATTCAAAACATTATGTGCTCGCTCCCCTGTACAAGACCTAGAAGTTTGCAGCACGAATTTCCGACCACTCTGCATACGTTGTTTCTTAACAATCTTCACACGACCTGGCCGAGGGCGCTGGGCGATGTGAAACAACTAATTTAAGAACAATCGCCACAGAGCTGCTACAACGGACATAAACGGCAGATTAGGTGAATGCTTAAGTGATGGAGCAGACGAGACCTTGATTCACATTACTGCCCCTTAAAAGACAAGTTGAATTGGTTCATTTTATCTGTACAATGATCTTTATTAGAATTGTAAGGTATTCCAACTTTCTTGGTGTCACTATATTAAGGGAGGTAGGACGTCAAATGGGCCGACTTGGAGCAAGAAAGGCACCACAGGACGTTTTTATTTCCACTGCCTATACTTTTACTAATAAATTCTTAAAACTTTGTCAGCATGACCAGGAAGGATTCAGGATTCACACTCATAGCCATGGAAGTTCAAAAACATAACAAAATAATTTTTTTTACTGTGAAATTTCATCAGTTTTTCACTTATTATTGTCTGCATTTTCTGTTGTAGGAACACCTTTCTTCATAAGTAAGAGAGATTCTTCGATGAATTTTGCACAGCATACAAACCATACTTACAGGTGTATAAAACTCTACAATTTATTTAAATCACGAAAAAATGAATGAGCTGTTACATTTTAAACTTCATGTTTGCAAAAAAACTCAAATTTTATAGTTAATTATCTTAATTTGTACCACAGTTTTTAATAAATTTGGAAAATTCTAGACTTTCATACACTTGTGAGTTTGGTTTGTATGCTGTGGAAATTTCATCTAAGAATCTCTCTTACTTATGAAGTAAAGTGTACGTATAGCAACAAATGCAGCCAATGGTAAGTGAAAAAAATGATTAAGTTCCACATGTAACAAAAAATTATTTTGTTATGTTGGTTGGTTGGTTGGTTTGGGGAAGGAGACCAGACAGCGAGGTCATCGGTCTCATCGGATTAGGGAAGGACGGGGAAGGAAGTCGGCCGTGCCCTTTGAAAGGAACCATCCCGGCATTTGCTATTTTGTTATGTTTTTTAACTTCCATTGCTATGAGTGTGGATCGTGAATTCTTCCTGTTCATGCTGACAAAGTTTTATGAATTTATTTGTAAAAGTATGGACAGTGGAAATTAAAATGTCCTGTGGTGCCTCTCCTACTCCAAGTCGGCCCGTTTGACGTCCAACCCACCCTAAAAATTTTTTGCACATTTCTTGCTAAGAATCTTGCCTGTATCATCACATTTAAATCTCTATTCCTGAATAAATTACATTTCATTTAGGCTCTAACTGGGTGGAAGCTAGAGCTTTTGCAAATGTTTTGAGAGAGCTATAAGAGTACCGTGCTTCATAAAGGGCGTGAGCCATTCGCGTCGGTAGCCGCCCATTGATGGGCGAGGAGCGGCGCATCCCCGCGCGTACGGCACGGCCGCAGGCATCTTTACGACTGCGGCCGGCGCGCTACAAGTCAATAACTCACGGCGGGGCGCGGCGCGCAGGCAGGGGCCGCGGACCCGCAGGCGCCTGCGCGCCGCCAGATGGCAGGTCGGTCGCGTGACTGCCGGCTAGGAGCCAGGCGCCGCTAGGCCATTGTGTGGGGCCGGGGAGCGCAGGCGACGGCGGAAAATTCGCCACGAACGGTGCGTGATTAGTTGCAGCAATACGGACGGCGGCATAATTTTATAGCCGCGTAGGCGACTTGGGGTTAAAAAGCTGCGCGCGGCACTGGCAGGAGTTACGTTCTAGCGGAGATAAACGGCACGGCCCGGTAATAAGTCCTCTCTCACAGTCCGCCGTGGAGTTCGTTTCATTCAATAAAAGCGTTTTCTCCTGTTTGTTAGCGAGGAAAAGAAACAATGTCTTCTCAGGAGGCGATCGAGTTTTATTTACTGTACCCAACAGCAAACTTACTAATGAAGGAAATAAATTCCAGGTATGAGCCAGTGATCATTAACAACTTCACCAATAATACCGTCCGGTTCGCATAGTGCTTTGCCATTTCTTACATTAGTTCACGTTAGATAAAAACAGGAAAGCGATAAACTGAAAAAAAAACATTAATCGATCTGGAGGACACTATTCGTAAAACGCGTAGATCACATGTTAGCATTGCACTTTTTCCTAATGAAATGTCTTGTATTTGTGTATACTTAGTTGGAATGAAACTTTCCATTAACATTTACATCATTAGAGACGAAGTATACAGGTTCGAAGCACACGAGCATTGGAGAAGGAATATTTCCAGTTTGTACAGTAATTTATTACGTCAGGATTGCTCAAAAAAAACGGCTCTGAGCACTATGGGACTCAACTGCTGAGGTCATTAGTCCCCTAGAACTTAGAACTAGTTAAACCTAACTAACCTAAGGACATCACAAACATCCATGCCCGAGGCAGGATTCGAACCTGCGACCGTAGCGGTCTTGCGGTTCCAGACTGCAGCGCCTTTAACCGCACGGCCACTTCGGCCGGCAGGATTGCTCAAACACCACAATGTTCGCATTACCGGTTTCGACAATATATCGCCAAATCAGATGCAATTAATCCACTAACAGGTTCACCATGATACATAAACATTCAGGTTATGCAATCTGAACATCACTAAGTGGTACACATTGTCAATGAACTATAATCGTGCACTTTTTTTTCTCCACTTCACGATGTTCAGTGTAGATGAAACACATCTTAAGACGGCGCTATGTTGCCGAGATTGGTAATATGAACACTGTAGTTACTAAAATTATCTTCGCGTAATGAATTCCTGTGAATACATTTATAAGGTAGCATCATCCGTAGTCTTTCTGAAGAAAGTTTTCCTGTGTTGACTGATACGATGCAAGCAAATCACTACCATTTGCACTTACATGTGGCAAGAGCCTTATCGAGAATATACCTGCTCCATCAGCCGCATGCATTTTTATCTGTCGAGTGCATTGGTCGTCCATTCGGAATTTTTTTTTCTTCTTCTTCTTTAACACTTCGACGACGTTACCTTGTTTGTGCAACTCTAGTAGTTCATATTTCTCTTACACTTCGTTTCACGTTATTTTTACCGATTAATAAGTCAAAAATGTTTTTTGTACGAAATATTACAAGTTTCTCTTCTTTTTTCTATACATACATTAGAGCGTAGCATTCGTATGATGTTACCGGTAAGATAGGTGGCCGGCCGCTGTGACCGAGCGGTTCTAGGCACTTCAGCCCAGAACCGCGCTGCTGCTACGGTCGCAGGTTCGAATCCTGCCTCGGGCATGGATGTGTGTGGTGTCCTTAGGTTAGTTAGGTTTAAGTAGTTCTTAGTCTAGGGGACTGATGACCTCAGATGCTAAGTCCCATAGTGCTCAGAGCCATTTGAACCATTTTTGAGAACAGCGTCGCTCCTGGAAACGTGTCATACCGCTCAGCCTACATGAATGACCTACGGGACACAGCGGGTAGTGTTTTCAAATTTTTAACTGACAATGAGCCGTGCAGAGAAGTATAGTCATTGCGTAACTGAATATAACTTGAAAAGTAATATTATAGTTTATATAAGAGACAAAAACTATCCCATGGTATTCGGCAACAGCATTAACAATTAATTCATCCGGACCATGGTAGATTACTGTCCTATTGTAAATGCCAATAAGAATGCTCTCCACTAATTTTGCGATGCAGTCTAGGGTTTGATTTGTAAGGAGTGTTTAAATGAAAAGATATGAAATGTGGTAACAACCAAACCGTTAAAAATTTGCGTATGCAGCTTTGGGATAATGTAGTGAGACAGCCTGAGCATACGCCTTACAGCCAGGACTCGTCGTCCTGCTACTTCCACGTTTTTACGATACGATATTGCAGTGCATGTGTTATTCCGCATTACGATGAACGTGTCTGAAGGAACTTTGCATGGGATTCGAAATAACACAGGCGCATATTTATCCGCCGACATCGGGCAAGCTACTTTCAAGTAAAATGTCTCCCCAACACGGGAATATACATAATGAATTTGCGAATACAGATTGTGGACACATGATTGACGACATATGGAAGTTTGGGGCTGACCGACAGGCAAATGGTACGGCGCCGCTCGCGGTAAACGGGAAATCCGGGTTTGAGTCCCGGTCCTGCAGAAATTTTCATTGTCGGCATTCCATTATACAGCTGACGGTAGTCCGTATTCGCAACTGCGAATACATTTCATGTCTTCCATGCGTTTGTCCGCTAAAAAAAAAGCATGTCAAAGGGAAGCTCTTCGACTCGGACGACGAACGGGTCGCAATGGAGGACTAGCTGGGCTTGAAACAGTGGGATGCTTGTGGTCAGGCCTTTGCATTATTTTGAATCAAGACTTTCATTACACTGAAGAGCCAAACCTGCCCAATATTGTGTAGGGCCACCGCGAGCACGCAGAAGTGCGCAACACGACCTGGAGTAGTACTAGAGGCAATTGACACCATGAATCCTGCTGGGCTGTCCACAGATTCGTAAGAGCACGAGGGCGTGGAGACCTCTTCTGCACAGCTCGTTGCAAGGCATTCCAGATATCCTCAACGATGATCATGTCTTGGGAGTTTCGTGGCTAGGGGAAGTGTTTAAACTCAGAAGAGTGTTCCTGGAGCCGCTCTCTAGCAATTCTGGGCATGTGGGTTGTCGCATTGTCCTGCTGGAATTGCCCAAGTCCTTCGGAATGCACAATGGACGTGAATGGATGCAGGCGACCAGACAGGATGCTTACGTATGTGTCACCTGCCAGAGTCGTATCTAGACTTATGAGGGGTCCCAAACCACTGAATTCGCCCCACACCATTACCAGAGCCTCCACCAGCTTCAGCAGCCCCCCTGCTGATATGCACAGTCCGTGGATTCATGAGGTTGTCTCCATAACCGTGTACATCCATCCGCTCGATACAATTTGAAACGAGACTCGTCCGTCCAGGCAATATGTTTCCAGTCATCAACAGTCCAATGTCGGTGTTGACGAGCCCACCCGAGGCGTAGACCTTTGTGAAGTGCAGTCATGAAGAGTACACGAGTGGGCTTCGAAAGTCTATATCGATGATGTTTCGTTGAATGTTTCGCACGCTGGCACTTGTTGATGGCCCAGCATTGAAATCCGCAACAATATGAAGAAGGGTGGCACTTCTCTTCAGTCGTCGTCGGTCCCACTCGCAGGATCTTTTTCCGGCCACAGCGATGAAGGATATTCGATGTTTTACCGGATTCCTGATATTCGCGGTACACTCGCGAAATGGTCGTAGAGGAAAATGGCCACTTCATCGCTACCTCGGAGTTGCTGTGTCCCAGTGCTCGTGAGCCGACTGTAACACCACGTTCAAACTGACTTAAATCTTGTAGCAGCAGTAACCGGTCTAACAACTGCGTGAGACACTTGTGTTATATAGGCGCTGCCGACGGCAGATCCGTATTCTGCCTGTTTACTTATCTCTGTATTTGATTACGCAAGCCTATACCAGCCTCTTTGGCGCTTCAGTGTTTATCCACAGTGTTGTTTCGTACCTTTTCTTTTGAACACCCCTCATTACAAGCAAGCTAACCATATGCAGATTGTTAGACCTATTGTGGTCGCAGTTTAATTGTTTCGTATTTATATCGTGGGTCGCAATTTCCTAACGGTGGAAATTTCTGTTACCGTCGGGATTTGAATGTGTTACTTGAAGTTCGAGTGCCATCACGTATCAGTTATTGGATAACCTCTGTCGCTTTTGTAATAATTTATAATCCTGGTCATACGTACATCACAATAGACAACAGCTAGTCTCACTAGTACCTACTGTTTCGACCTGGTGGTCTAGAGGTAAAATATGCGCCTCGAAACCGAAGGGTTGCGGGATCTAATTCCAATCGGACAATGGAAATTTTCAGTCACCTTTCAACGATGTGAGAAGTCGTCTGCGACAATACATGGTTCGGATTCTAACTCTACTTCTCATTTGCCCAATGATATAATTGTGGTACATTAGGGACACTCGAGTCGCCGAAGTGGGTTCGACTTGAAAGACTTGCACCTAGCCATTGGGTCACACGAAATTGTGGTTATTACTGTGGCTGCACGAGCTGCAACTAACTTCAGGTGCTCAGAAATCTCCATAGCTGTCAGGAGCAAAGCTACCTACAGAACTGTTGGATGGGTTTTACCATAGGACTCTCACGACGGGAAAGGTGTTTCGGCGTAATTACATATGGTGTAAGATACAGAGAATTTTGGAGGTTTTGTTTGGATTACCAGATTGTAAGGGCTTTTCCTGCCTTGCCGTTCTTGTAGTCATTTGTCCGGAGCACTGTCTACCTTAAAGATTCCTTCCTCCCAGGTAAGGCGATCATCACGTACGCTTCGACGCACGTGTGAACTCTGGATCAGCAAAGGATGTAGCTCATGCGGACTAACTGTCTAAGAAAGTGATATGAATACACTTTCACATGAAGAGGTTTCCTTGATTCGATGGTTCTTTCCAGGCTATTGTTCCGCCTCTGTAACTCAGTGGATAGCGCGGCTGACCGCCAGGCGGAGGACGCGGGTTTCATTCCCGACCGGTTCGGGGCTTTTGTCCACTTGGAGACTGGGTGTTGTTTTGTCCTCGTCATCAAGTCATCGTCATCGACGCGCAAGTCGCCAAGTGGCGTCAAATAAACAGACTTCACTGAGAAGCCGAACAACACCAGATGGGGTCTCCGGTACGATCGTCCCATCTACTTTGTTTCTCTTCTTTTCTTTCCAGACCACTGCAGGAGCAAACTCACTGATAATCTTAAATAATTCAGTCGGTCTCGAAAACCTTAGACTTGTTTTATAACGAAAGTATTATTTTAACCCGTCGTGTGTGAGTTAAACACATGCCGTATCTTCTGTAGTATTCTAAGAATCAATAGTAACAGTTGTACACTAATTACGTATTAATTAAGGCACGTTCGAATGAAGTTAAGGCAGTCAATAAAATATCTCAAACGAGGTGGTAATTGGAGTGACGTACACAACAGTCTTGAAATGCTCCAAAGGGGAAAAAGAATCTTATGGTGTTGGATCAAACGACCCTGCAAATTGGTGCAGTGGCAAAACATTCGACTCGCATTCGGGTGGTTCAAATCCCTCCCAATCATGCAGATTCACGTTTTCCTTGCTTTCGCTAAATCTCTTCAAGGGGATGATGACGCTTTGAAAAGAACTCAGCCGAGTGCTTGTCGTAACCTTCACCATCCGAGTCTTTAGTCCGTCTCTAGCGATCTCGCCTTTTGAACGAAGGTATTGGTTACGCGACGCGTCCTCGTCGATCTATCGAGGCTTCCTCAGAGTTCAAAACTTATCTGTAAAACAACATGGATTTATTCCATGAGAATGGGTCGAGAGTATGGTACAAATTATATCCAATTGCACCAAATTTAAGCTGATAGTCGTAATAGTGGTCGCCCCTTCATTGACAGCGATGAACGATGATTAACGCAAAAATACCAGGCACGTATCGAGAATGTGTGTGCACCTATTGTAGATATGCACCGGCACGCGTTTAACAAAATGTAATCTGTGTACAGTTGTTCTCATTTATTATCAGAATCCTGCGAATGTCTACTACCAACTTACATTACTCCCTTCGCTACTTCGCTCAAGGCACCATTTCACATTCACGTGAATTAATTTGGGAACATTAAGAAAAACGTAAATCAAGATGAGATCAGGATTTGTTTCTCGTTCATCTTGAATACTTGTTCAAAGCGTTCACCAACATTTCACCTCGGTAGCCTTTTGATGTCATATATGGGGGCACATGAAGAATCACACGAAAGTTTGGATTCTAGGGGAGAGTACGTATGGATTTCAGAAAGTAAGTTTCACGTGTAGTCAAACGACAAGACGACCGCGCAACAAGACTGGTGCATTGTCAGTAGAAAATAAATGTTCCAGCTTACCTGCAGACCACATTTCTGCTGTGGTGCAGATAACAGGTGAATCATAGTGTGTGACTGAAATGGTGCGTCGACTGGAAACGTTATCTAAAGTTGAAATATACGTGACACTACGATTCTTGTGGGCAAAACGTCTAAACTGCACACCGATTCATCGTAAAACTCCTGTGGTATATGAACTAAACGCCAAGTCGTGATGAAATGTTGCCAACAACTTGGCCAAGGCCGTACAGGCGTGAGTGGTGCTGATCGGGAAATCAACAAGTTGCACCATACGATTTTCATGTTTTCGGGAATCTGGCAGAACACCTAGTGGGGAAGGGACGGCAGAGATTCTCGAAAGATGAGGGCGTTCACACAATAGTTGTCGAATGGCTCCCGAAAGGAAAGGGTTTCAGTCGTCGATGGATTTAACGATTGGCAGAGCGTTTCGACCGTTGTTCACAGAGCCTTGATGTCATGTATCTGTATCACTCTAAAATGTAGTGCAGTATTCAATAAAATGATAACGTGTAACTTACCTTTTGAAGACATCCACCCCCAACCCCTGTTCAGCGAACTGTTTAAACAAAAGCAACGGTGCTTATTTTTCTGGCAACTTGTTTCGGTCATAGAAAGACCATCTTCAGACCAATCAACTGCACTTGACGACAGGTATCTCTTAGCACGCACCAACGGTTTCGCGTATCGGCTTCACGCCTGACCAATGCAGCTAGGCACTGACCTGAAGATGTTGTTTCTACGACTAAAACTGGTTGCCAGTAAAATAAATACGATTTGCAATCTAGACCGATTGTTTTTGTTACATTACGATAAACGATGGCTGTTGTAAAGTTACTACATCAAAAAGTTAACGAATTAGTCCCTTTGGACTTGATTCTTCCGATATCGCCAGAGAGACAGTTACTTTACTTGCAATAAATGTAAATGAAGACTCCTACTCGGCCATAGAACTACACTATGTGACAAAAGCCATGGGACAGTGATGTTCACATAGACAGATGGTGGTAGCATCGCGTACACAAAGTATAAAAGGGCAGTGCACTGTCGGAGCTGTCATTTGTACTCAAATGATTCATGTGAAAAGGTTTACGACGTGATTATGGCCGCCGAACGGAAATTAACAAACTCTGAACGTGGAAGGGTAGTTGCAGCTACACGCATGTGGCATCTCATTTCGGAAATCGTAGGGAATTCAATATTCAAAGATCCACAGTGTTAGAACGTTCAGAGTATACCAAATTTCAGGCATTACCTCTCATGATGGACAGCGCAGTGGCCGACGGCGTTCACTTAACGAAAAATGGTTCAAATGGCTCTGAGCACTATGGGACTCAACATCCGATGTCATCAGTCCCCTGGACTTAGAACTAAGTAAACCTAACTAACCTAAGGACAGTACACACATCCATGCCCGAAGCAGGGTTCGTACCTGCAACCGTAGTAGCAGCGAGGTTCGAGACTGAAGCGCCTAGAACCGCTTGGCCACCGCGGCCGGCGTTTGCATAACGACCGAGAGAGTTGCCAGTGCTAACAGAAAAGCAACACTGCTTGAAATAACCGCAGAAACCAGTGCGGCTTGTACGACGAACATATCCGTTAGGGCACTTGGAGTATACTCAGTATAGTAGAACACTCAGTATAATGTCGTTTATTGAAACTGAACTACACTTCTCGAACAATCACTATATACACACAAAAACAAATAACTTGTAGACGACCATTCATCAAGAGCGTTGGTGAGGTCCGTCGGATCTGGTCCTAGCTCGGCAGGGAACTGGCTGTACTACTGCTGCGCTGGCCTTATAAGGCCGGCGGAGGCCGGCGGAGTACTCCAACTTTCCCTCTATCTTTGAGGCGACCTCTGCAGAAAAAGGTTCGCATTAGTCTCTAGCAAGTTCTATTTGTTTTGAAGAATTGTTTTCCTCTTGGTTGCGCCTGCAAGTGCTTGTGTATGTTATACGGTAGTCAGAGGGTCTTGAGTGTAGTCTGCATGGCAGGGGCCGTTTGTGGCAGACGTAACAGCACTGCGGCGAAATTTGCCTTAATGGGCTCTGGCAGCAGGCAATCGACTTGAGTGCTTTAGCTAACAGCATGACATCCCTGCAACGGCTCTCCTGGTCTTGTGAGCACATCGATTGGACCCTAGATGACTGGAAAACTGTTGCCTGGTCAGATGAGTCCCAATTTCAGGTGGTGGGAGCTGAAAGCAGGGTTCGAGTGTGGTACAGACCCCACGAAGCCACGGGCCCAAGTTGGCAGGAAGGCACTGTGCATTTGTGCAGGAGAAGATTAATGTTTAACGCCCCGTCGACAACGAGGTCATTAGAAACAGAGCACAAGCTCGTATTAGAGAGGGACAGAGAAGGAAACCAGCCGTATCCTTTCGAAGGAACAATCCCGGCATTTGCCTTAAGCGATTTTGGGAAATTGCGGAGAACCTACATCAGGATGACTGCACGGGGTTTAAACTGTCGTCCTTCCGAATGCAAGTCCAGTATGCTAGCCACTACGCTACCGCGCTCGGTTGGGCACTGTGTGATTTGGTGGTGGCTTCTTAATGGTGTGTGCCGTTTTTACACGGAATGGACTGGACCCTCTGGTCCAACTGAACCGATCACTGACTGGAAATAATTATGTTCGGTAGTTCATTTGCAGCCATTCATGGATTTCATGTTCCCAAACATGTCACCGGGCCACAATTGTTGGCGATTGGTTTGAAGAACATTCTGGACAATTCGAGCGAATGATCTGGCTATCCAGAACGCCCGACGTGAACCTCATCTAACATTTATGGGACATAATCGAGAGGTCGGTTCGTTCACAAAGTCCTGCACCGGCGACTCTTTCGCAAATATCGACGGCTACAGAGGCAGTATGGCTCACTATTCCTGCAGGGGACTTCCAACGACCTGTTGAGTCCAAGCCACGTCGAGATGCTGCACTTTGCCGGGCTAAAAGAGATCTAACATGACATGAAGAGGAAACCCAAGTCTTTTGTCACCTCAGTGTCTAGAACATAATAATAACTAGAATAGTAATACATTTCGAGTGGTGGTATGGGCAGTGTATTGTTTGAGTAGTTATTTCGAAGGTGTGGGGTTTGCTTCCCCTAGTTGTTTGAATTTCCACGAAGGTCCAGTGTGTAAATGCTCTAATAAATGAGTAGCAAGTCGCCAAAGAGATGTCATGTTCGAAGGCTGAACCTCTTGGTCTTTTTTGTCTTTCTCGTGTAGTTTAAATGACTCAGAAAACAATAAGACAAGAAGAACGGTATGGTTGAACACCACGGTGGCGTATAAGGAGTTACTGCGATGCCCGTTTCCTCTCTGCGTGGTGCAGCGGCCAGGCTATTACGGCGGATTGCGCGACCAATTAGCTCCGACGCTAATGACATGCGCGTTGGCGGTACGGCGAGCACGAGACAGGGCGCCATTACGCGGTCAGAGTGTGTCGACTACTGTGCGCTGCGGTCGGTCGGCCGCCGCGTTTGGTTGCGCGGCCGTGGCTTGTAGGCCGGCGGCGAGCATCGCGTTACTGCGCATGCGCCGCTGCTGCCGCCATCCGTCACTGTCGCTGGCTCCATTAATCAGCATTACCGAATGCCATTCGAACGAGTGCCCGACTGCTGCTGATGGGCTCGGATCACCTGTTGCCCGATTCTGCGTGGCTAGTGCACGCGCTTCCCGAAATAAATAACTCCAGCTGCGTTCAGTAGGTCAGCCTGCTCCTAACACACGTTAAAAAAACACCACTGAGTTCGTTGGGAGCCGTTACCCTCAGATATCAGAAGTGCGAATAACATATGCAAACGGGGCAACGCAGGCATCCATTGTCTTAGGACTGAGTCACTGCCTCGTAAAGCAGGTCTGACTCTCCCTTCTGTAAGATTGAGTTTCAAGTAAGCCATTACTGTCTGCATGACATAACAGAATGTGTAGTGGTTATATGTGCGTAATGTAGTACAAGTCACAATAAAGAAAGACCACAGTAAAAGATTAATTGGTACAACAGATGTTTCTTCTCTACTGAATCGGTCACATTTATTACAGAAGCCGTTGTAGAGAAAGCGCCATAATATCAGCTAATGGTAGGCGTGTTTATGTTCTGAAACTGTATTCGAGCTCGATCGTGTGGGCAACAGATTAATGTCACTTTGGGGAAAAGATGTATTTTGTTGTTGTTTAGAGTAGCCTACTTTTTTTTATTGGGAAGTACTATTTGCCCTGCGAGGATTGTACTGGTTGTCGTATGAAGCGATCTTGGCTGTTACTCGACAGCGTTTGTTGCACATGCTATTGAAGAAACGATGAAACAGTTTCGTAATAGTGATTCATTATAATTAACGTCTATGTAACGGGCAATTAGGCAACGGCGTTGCCACAGTGGATACGGCCGGCTGGTGTGGCCATGCGGTTCTAGGCGCTTCAGTCTGGAACCGCGTGACCGCTACGGTCGCAGGTTCGAATCCTGCCTCGGGCATGGATGTGTGTGACGGCCTTAGGTTAGTTAGGTTTAAGTAGTTCTAAGTTCTAGGGGACTGATGACCACCGATGTTAAGTCCCATAGTGCTCAGAGCCATTTGAACTATTTTAACAGTGGATACAACGGTTTCCTCCAGATCACCGAAGTTAACCGCTGTCGGGCGTGGGTGGCACTTGAATGGGTGACCATCCGGGCCGCCTTGCACTGTTGCCATTTTTCGAGGTGCACTCAGCCTCGTGAAGCCAATTGAGGAGCTACTCGACCGAATAGTAGCGGCTCCGGTCAGAGAAAACCATCATAACGACCGGGAGAGCGGTGTGCTGACCACACGCCCCTCCTATCCACATCCTCAGTGGGGATGACACGGCGGTCAGATGGTCCCGATGGGCCACATATGGCCTGATGACGGAGTGCTGCTGCTAACGGGCATTTGAAATGTCCGCCTACGTAGTTGACTGGTGTCGGCCGGCACGGTAGCTCGTGGTGTTCGTTCAGAGGGCTGACTAACAACTTTCATGGGGCAGTGCACAGATAAAACAACTAGAATAAGAATTCATTTGCTAAAAAGTAAGTGAAAAGCCAAAATAAGAAAGAAATGTAGTAGTACCAGCATACAGCTTCATCTGGTGTACGAAACTCGGTGAAATGTGTTGGCTTGCCGCCCGCTCCTTCTTCAGGTGTGTGCAGGCACTATAAACGAGGCTCACGGCGCAGCTGATAGCACGGAGACTCGTATAAACAAGTCACTGAATAAATTCTTCTTTTCTTCTTTAGATAGACGTGATGGGCTATGCCGGAAACCCAACGTAAGGAACAATTTTTTAAAAATATTTTGCTTTGACATTTTCTGTGTAATCGTTAGTGACTAAGCCGCAGTCTATGGATCATTTTTAAAACGAATAGCAATATAAGGAAAGCTACCATGAAGCTTTCTCTACTCACTGTCTCTGCCTTTATGAGCTTTGCCTACGAAACAAATATGGAATGTACAAATTATACTGATGGTTGAAAGGTCTAATCTGTGTATTTTGATACGAGGCACCAACGGTAAGAACTGAATATTTCAGGTGTCGGCGATTGAACGAGAAACTCATGCGAAAAACTCTCATAGACCGTGATCAAGTTTTCTACTACCGTAATATCTGTGTTTCAACTAACTAAAATCTGCTATCCCCCATACCTCTGTGATCACCAGAAATAATTCTCTGACAACGCCTGTTGTGGAGTTGTGCAAGATCAACTAACATTACCTTACCAGTAAACCAACACCTTCTATTCTTGAAAGAATCTAACCTCCATGTATAAAACGAAACATTTGCCGAACTATGTGTCGTACAATCACACAATTTTGCAGAAACTTTCACACGTGTTTGTGGATACTGTTCGCAAAATGAAGTGCGAATAGAATTAGTAATAAGGAGGTAACAAATTAAAACATCGTGCCTGATGCTGCAGTTCTACTGCACGAACAGCCAAAATTTAGTTAGCGATAAGCTATTTCTTCCTCCTTCACTTTGTGGGGGATCAGCGAGAAAAAGTTCTGTAAATGTTTTAAATCACGTATAAATTCTTTTGGGAGTCGCTAAGTGCTTTTGTCAAACACTGCATGAATGTATTCTGCGTAATTTGCGCGCCGTGAGTTATGCAGCCTGTCATACAGGCGGCTTTAACTGCAATACTGACTTATTGTGCTAAATCTTCAATGTAAAATAGCTCTTAATGAATAGATTTTAAATCTTTAAATTCGTCAGTGAATGTATGAAATAAAACAAATAAATTTTTTGTTGCCCTGGAAACAGTCAGATAAGCACCTTGCAACTAGGACCGCGCCCTGGATTAGCCGCTTAGTAATACAGACTCGCTGGCACGCCAACTGGATGGTGCACACTAGCTTGTGTTCATTGAAGGTGTGTGTTGCGGCTGTTAACTGGAGGCACTGCTTGTTGTTCACGAAAGCACGCGGTTTCACACCATCCCACTTCGAAATTAATGATCGTGAGCACCTGAACAAATGATAAATTTGTTGTTGGACTCTCTCAGAGCCAACGCAATCGAAGGATCTCACTCACGTGGATTTTTTCCTTTAGGGTTGCTTGAAGTCGTTGGCTCATGGAACCCCAGTAGAAATGGAAGAAGAATAGCAGTCAACAGCGACAACTCAGAGAGCACGACATAAGTACACTAGTCGCGATTAAAATTGCTACACCACGAAAATGACGTGCTACAGACCCGAAATTTAACCGACAGGGAAAAGATGCTGTGATACGCAAATGATTAGCTTTTCAGAGCATTCACACTAGGTTGGCACCGGTGGCGACACCTACGTGCTGACATGAGGAAAGTTTCCAACCGATTTCTCATACACAAACAGCAGTTGACCGGCATTGCCTGGTGAAACGTTTTGTGATGCCTCGAGTAAGGGGGAGAAATGCGTACCATCACCTTTCAGACTTTGATAAAGGTCGGATTGTAGCCTATCAAGATAGCGGTTTATCGTATCGCCACACTGCTGCTCGCGTTGGTCGAGATCCAATGACTGTTAGCAGAATATGGAATCGGTGGGTTCAGGAGGGTAATACGGAACGCCGTGCTGGATCCCAACGGCCTCGTATCACTAGCAGTCAAATGACAGGCATATTATCCGCATGGCTATAGCGGATCGTGCAGCCACGTCCTGATCCCTGAGTCAACAGATGGGGACGTTTGCAAGACAACAACCATCTGCGCGAACAGTTCGACGACGTTTGCAGCAGCATGGACTATCAGCTGCCGTTACCCTTGTCTCTGCATCACAGACAGGAGCGCCTGCGATGGTGTACTCGACGACGAACCTGGGTGCACGAATGGCAAAACGTCATTTTTTTTTCGGATGAATCCACGTTCTGTTTACAGCATCATCATGCTCGCATACGTGTTTGGCGACATCGCGGTGAACGCACATTGGAAGCGTGTATTCGTCATCCCCATACTGGCGTATCACCGGGCGTGATCGTATGGGGTGCCATTGGTGACACGTCTCGGTCACCTCTTGTTCGCATTGGCGGCACTTTGAACAGTGGACGTTACATTTCAGATGTGTTACGACCCGTGGCTCTACCCTTCATTTGTTCCCTGTGAAACCCTACATTTAAGCAGGATAATGCACGACCGCATGTTGCAAGTCCTGTACGGGCCTTTCTGGATAAAGAAAATGTTCGACTGCTGTCCTGGCCAGCACATTCTCCAAATATCTCACCAATTGAAGACGTCTGGTCAATAGTGGCCGAGAAACAGGCTGTCACAATACGCCAGTCACTACTCTTGGAACTGTGTTATCGTATTGGAGCTGCATAGGCAGCTGTGCCTGTACACGCCATCCAGGCGCTGATTGACTCAATGCCCATGCGTATCAAGGCCGTTATTACGGCCAGAGGTGGTCGTTCTGGGTACTGATATCTCAGGATCCATGCACCCAAATTGCGTGAAAATGTAATCACATGTCAGTTTCAGTTTAATATATTTGTCCAATTAATACCCGTTTATCATCTGCATTTCTTCTTGATGTAGCTATTTTAATGGCCAGTAGTGAATATGCGAAGCTTAACATGTGCGGTCGCCACAGTCTGCAGTCAGTGTTAGCCTAAACCGCTGCCGTAAGGTGTAAGATGTTTATTTCGATAAAAAATTAATAATTCGTTTCAACCATTTGTTAATTATCTTACATGGGTATAATTTTGACCCAAACGGTGTGGACTCTCCCTAGATCCAATTTCAGTTCTGCAGCGGTTTCTGATGGCGAAATCTCACCGTACTAATCGCGAAAACTTATTTCTTATACAAGACTTTCGAATCTGAATTTCTGACGAATAGACATGTCATTTTAACAGCGGACAGCGGTCTGTTACCACCAGCTGAATGAGGGGCCTTCGCCGTCCACATTTCTGCAGGTGTCCGCAGCGCGCCCTCGCCGTGCCCTGTTCGCACGGTCCTTGGGTAATCTTCACTAAATTAACATTTCGCACGCAGCTTCACCTTGTCCCCAATACGTTTTAACTGCGCCACGAGTGGGCACCTTCGACCACTGAGTTATACGATGAAAGTTGCGCAAGGGCCGCCGCGTGTTACGAGCAGGTGGGAAAAAGGAAGATGGAGGTCGATTCACGAGGCGGCAGCGGCAGATGAGAGAGCTGCGCGGGTCGCACAGGAGTTGCCCGCAGGCCGCCGCGTGCTCCCATTCTTGACTGAGGGAGAAGCCATTCATTAACGCCTGTTGTTTGTCGTCTAACGGTAGTGGCCATCGACCCCGCACTAAGGCTGGCAATTGCGCCACCATAAACTTTATTACTTACTGGAAAAAGCTTTATACTTGACACTAACTCCACTACCACCCGTGGATCTACAAGTGGAGAAACTTAGGGCAGTCCTACAATTTTCGTCCCTTCACTACCGTTCACAGTGACAAGTAAGTTTTTTGTTCGATGCCTTAAAAGACGTTCCACCAACCAGAGGCTTCTATTCACACCTACTCCTTTTAGAACACTCTATGAGTCTAGTCTTTTTCTGTGTGGAGAATGCGATTAGCTTTTTTATTTGTCAGGCGTGTTCTTTCTTCTAAAGGTATTCAAAATCTCTGGAAATAGGAATACAATAGTATAACACTTATTGTGATGCAGATAAACGTTTTAAAAAAATAGCACCAAAATTTGTTAATAAAAGACTCAAGGCGCGCGTATTCACCCTGCTACGCGCCGCTCAAATGACGGTGAAACCTCAGTGTATGCCCAGCTTTCTTCCCACAATTCCAATTTCTAATGATCATTCCTTCCTGGCGGACCACAGTCACATAGATTTTTTTTTAAGAAGTTTCCGCCATTTGACTGTTAATTGTTCACTGATTTTACACAATCATGATTTCTGCCTTGTAGCCACGGAAACTTCTTTCAAAATATTCCAACTTTGTTCTTAAATGTAAACGATTGTTATATAAATACGTTCTTGTTTTAAGATACTGCATCAAATTTGAGAGATATGTAGTCTGTGTTTTAACAATCTGTGTAGCAACTGACTTCCTACATAGATTAGACAGGAAATTCTGATGTGTTTTCAGGGTGGCTGGCTCATCTTATTTTTTCCCCAGCAATCAGCCAGTCACAGTTCTCTGTTACACTATTTCAGCCACTGTGTGGTTTAGTACATGTATTTTTAATAACGAATTTTACAATATTTCTCTAGGCTGAGTCTTACGAGTATGTATGTTGTGCTCCTGTTTAAAAGTGAAAGAGCAAATGAGTGAGGACGGAACACATTAGATCATCCTTCTATTTTATTTTTTACCTTTCAAAAAGTATTTGTTTACCCTTTCAGCCACATTCGTCTCAAATTATTTTAATATGGGCGCTGATGACCTCGATTTTAAGCGTCCTACGCATAGAACCAATCATCCATCCAATCTCCAATGACTTCCAGGGAAGCACATCTCTATGTTATTTTAAGGCAATTGTTTCATTCTCTCACAAATAATTAAAAGTATAGAATTGTCAGCAACTTATTTCCACACTTTCGCGAACTATCGCCTGTCATGTCGGACCGTTTATTAAATATTAAGGGCGTCCGCCTTACGTCGGGGCCTCGTCTATTAGAAAATATATTAGTGCTATTCTCGTTTCCAGTTCTCTCAAATGCACTCAGTTCATCATCAATTCTGAAAATATACTTTTCGAAAGACGCAATGTGTGAATGTAAAAAATGAACGATAGAAGAATGAAGAAAGCTGAGTCTAATAGCGTTCTAAACGAACTAAAATTTCAGAATGGGGCAAATAAAAGTGCCTCGGTGAACAGAGTTCCAGTTTACAAAGAAACACAGCAGAGGAAAGAAAATTCAGTACTAATCTGTCTATAGTACCGTCTGCCGAAATTACCACCATTCACCTCTTGGCACTTTTGGGCTCTGGTCGGCAAATTGCTGAAGGCGAATCGAAGCTGGACTGCTGGAATTGCTGCAGTTTCATCTGAAATGTTCTGCTGCAGTTCTTGAAGACTATGAGGGTTGTAGCGATACATCTTACACTTGGGAGCTCCCAATACAAAGTTATCGCAAACTGACAGGTGAGGCGACCTGGGTGGCGAGCTAGGTCCGTCATCAGACTGACCTCTGCTAAAAACTCTGTCAGACGTGAAGACTGTGCAAACGTGCTCCAAGGTTCGACCGGCTGTAAGGGAGTTGCTCTATACTGTTGGATGTAAGTCTTTTCCTCCTCCCTTAATCCTGTCACGGATGGTCCCGGCCACTTCTATTTGCCCCATCCTGTACAAGTTGAAATTTAAAGTATCAAATTTTTGTAGTTAATATAGATACTTTGAGACTCACACTTGGTGTAATCAAAACCAGGGAACTAAACGATGCAGTGGGGCGCTTCTCTCTCAGATGTCAATAGATTACAGTCTATCCGACTGGTAATGCCACCATTCGGAACGAGTTTGTTGCGTTTCCTTGAAGTGGCTTTCCTTTCCATCTCCACGAGTTTGAGAGGAATTCCGGTTATGAAGCTCTGGTCCCGCTGTGAAGTAATTGTCTGTCACAGGCAATCGAACAGTACCTTTTGCGTCTGCAGACTTCGACTCGGATCGTTAGCCACACTGGAGCACCATAAAAATGATATAGGGTTTACCACACTGTTGACTAAAATCTTTGAGTTTTAGGAATGAATAATTTTAGCTTTTTGGATCATGATAGGAAGAACTAAAAAAATTCACTCAGTGTGGAATTATGGAGTATGAAAGGAAAGGAAATCAGGCTACAACTCTGTTTCAATGACTTCTTTCTCTTAGTTTAATCAAGCGAATGCATTCTTTCGTAATGACAAACTAAGTATTTTATCAGCCCTCCCGGTTAGCCGTGCGGTCTTAACTACGGCTTTCCAGCCGGGAAGGCGTGCCGGTCCCCGGCACGAATCCGCCCGGCGGATTAGTGTCGAGGTCCGGTGTGCCGGCCAGCCTGTGGATGGTTTTTAGGTTGGTTTTCCATCTGCCTCGGCGAATGCAGGCTGGTTCCCCTTATTCCGCCTCAGTTAGACTATGTCGGCAATTGCTGCGCAAACACTGTCTCCACGTACGCGTACACGGTAATTACTCTATCACTCAAACTCTGGTGTGAGACGTTCACGGGGCGGGGCCGAACTGCACAATAACCCTGGTTTCGGTGTGGGGCGGCAGTGGGGTGAGTGGACTTATGTAGCCTGTTGTGGAGTTGTGAACCACTTTGGGCTACTGTGGGGACGAAGCCTCTCCGTCGTTTCGGTCGCCAGTTCCGTACAGATCAACACAAGTATTTTATTACCAGTGCCCAGGAAATCCTATCAATTCACATTAGTACCACTAACATATCTTTCTACTACGGTCTAGGTATGTATATTCAATACTGTTAGCACAGTTTTAAATTTAGGTCACTGCTAAATAGTAATAAGGAACGAAGTCAAAACCTCCCCAGTATAGTTGTTGCATACGGATAACAATTGGAATGGACAGTGAGGAATACCAGAAACAATTTTTGTAGAAGAGAAATGTTCGACCGAGGGAGAGGGCACCGTCTACACCGGAAGGCCGAGTGGTCCTTTAGTCTGTACCTCCAAGCCTACACACCGTCGTAGCAAAGCCCCCCTTGCCGCCATAGCCAGAATCCACGTACCTTTGGCCATTTGTGGCGTGAGAAAAAAATTACGCGACCTACTGCTCCGTGGATTTTATTAGCGGACCAGAATCAGTTCTCTGCATTGCTACACTTGTAAAAACAGTATAGACTGATGAACCAAGACTTTATGACAACCTGCTTAATAGCTTGTTTTTAACAGTTTGTTTGTCCGTCTTTGGAAGGAAATACATCACCGATTCTGAGTATCAGGGATCCGAAGGTTTATTGGAAGGTTTGTAGAGGTATGTGGCATGACATGTCTACACACAGGTCACATAATTCGCGTAGTTAAAGCGCCACTGATTTGCGTACGCAGTGATGGCATCCGATAGTGACCCAGATGGTTTCCGTAGTATTTACAGAAGGCTAATGTGGTCGTTGAAACATCAACGTGGATATACTATAATGCTCCTCAAACCACTGTAGCACGGTTGTTGCTCCGAGACACGGACTATTATACTGCTGAAAGATAACACAACCGTCAGTGAAGACATCTAGCGTGAACAGATGCAGATGGTTCACAGCTGTCAGCATGCCTTCCATTCCTATCACAGGTTCTATGCAACAGCAGGAGAATGTCTCCCACACCATAATACTGCTCCCGCCAACCTGCGTCCGTGGCGCGCTACACGTTTCGAACCGACGTTCACATAGATGGTGGTGTTTATGGAAACGACCCAGTAACCTATTGTACCAAAAGTGTGACTGACCCGAAGAGGCGACACGTTTCCATTGATGAGGCTTTACCGTTATGGCCCTATGCCCAGTGCAGTCGTAATTGACGATGTCCCTGGGTCAACAGGTGAACACGAATGGGTGGTCTGCTGCGGAGCTCCATGTTCAATAAAGTACGATGAACGATGTGATGCGAAACATTTGTGCGTGAATCAGCACTGCGCTCTTTCGGCAGAGATGCAATAGATCACCATTTGTTCTACTTTATAAAGCAGGCAAGGTTCCGAACCCCACGTTCTGTGAAGAGTCGTGGACGTCCAACCATTTAGCGCCTAGTGGTAGCTTCACTGTACTGCTACCTCTTTTCGCAGATGCTCACCACAGTAGGACGTGAACATTCGACCAGCTTCACCATTTTCGAGATACTCGTTCACAGACTCTATGTAATAATGATCTACCTTTTGTAAAATTCGCTTATCTCAATGGATTTCCCCATCTGCAGCCCATATCTTCGCTACGATGACACCCCCCCCCCCCCTCCATGCAGCATACTTTTGTCTCGCTCACTAGAACACCACCCAGCCGGCTACTGACTCACTACAACACCATCGCCCAGCTAGCTACTATCTCCGCGATCCGGTGTAAGGGCTCCGCCTAACGGGCATTTGCACACCCACTTAAGGGCAACACCCGCCTAAAACACTGGAATGACTCTCTCTAAAATCCAAGTTCGCGCAGGGGAATGTACTTATGCAGGATTACGAACTCCCGACTACTGAAGTAAACTACGAAGAAACCACCTCTTCACGAGAGGGCATACCACTTCTACACTCCACAAGGGCTGCCAACCTACTCCTCGATTTTGGGAATTCCCAAAACTCTACACGAAATTATTTACACTCCACCCAATAGAATCACGGTCAGAGTGTAGGCACTACATTGTCGATTTCCTACTCCCGCTAAAAAGGCTGCTGTACGCTGCTTCCTCGTAGGACTTTTAAGAGTTTCTGGGGTGCTGGAAGAAAACTGGCCATCTTGGGAAACCGCAAACCAGTAAAGTAGCCATCTAGGCTTCCGCAACAACCCATTTAAGAGGATTAGGGAAAGATCGCTGGAGTACACTTTAATCCGCGGAGACAGCGGAGACAGTAGCCACATGACGAGCACAAAGGCGCGGCGGGGAAATGATATGTTACAACTGGACACGCAGTCTGGGGAAGCTGAATTCATATTTGTATTCGCGCCTCCTTATTTATTCGTTTCCATGATTTCTCTAAATCATTTTGGACTTAAGCCGGAATATTCCTTCAGTCAGGAGAGAGTTAATATATTTCCAAAATGTTTTTCATCTGAGAATTCCGTCTCTAATTAAACAAATGAGGCTCAAGGGCCCAAAACACAGACACAAAGTTTTGAGAAAGAGATGATTGTTAAAATCAAATTTATAGCCAAACAACCAGTCACATAGGTTTCATATGTTTTTTAATCAAGTCCGAACATCCTACATTTCCTACAAAAGTTATGAACCCCTTACGGAATTTTAATTAATACTTAATATTTTTCTCAATAATGTCGATTTACAAAATCTTAACTTGTCCGCTAGAGATAATACTGTCTTTTCGATACTTGTGAAGTTTGTAATACACGCGTCAAACAAATATCACAACAAAGACAAGATACTAAGTGCACCACACACAATTATGACCTGTTCCAGCACTTCAAGGTACTCATTGCCACCACTTTCATTTAGCAAATTCTGTGACTTGAGGTACAGATAAAACTATTTGTCCACGTTAGGCATGAAATTTAGTAGTTTTGCACCTAATACTTTCGTTAAATATCTGTGTTTCACTGTTCATATTTGACTGTCACGTAGGTATTTGGGCACTAGATTTCGGAAGGCATCTACTAACTCTGGGGAAATGACAAATTGTGATCTCCGTTGATATGAACTGCAAAAAATAGTGGCCCCCAAGGACTCCAAAGAAGAAAATGATGCGCTAAACAAGGTTTACCAGCAACCTGTTGAAAACTTCTTCATTGTAAAATTCCTTGAGTGTACATTGTTACCATATACATCAACTTTTGGTTTGATAGTGAGGTCAGTGACACACTTAAGTGTTCTGAAGCCTTAGGTATAAATTTTACAGTACAAAAGGTTTAGCTATCCTTCCATTCTGTAAGTTATATCTTGACAACAACCACCAGATGAGAAAACAGGGACAGTTTTATGTTGGTAACCCTGTATAACAACTGAGCAGTACAGAGCAAGAAAATTATGTTTTGTGTTTTGGGCGCACATGGAAGCGAATATCAGAGAAATTGGTGAGACAACTTTCTTGTGAATGTTCATACATGCAGTGTGGGATTACAGATCAGATGACGCTGGGCCACTATAAGATCAACAGATGTCTGGAGCATGCATACATGCTACAAACTCAAACTCGACGATGGTGTGCTGCAGGTCGTTGTGGTTCTCAGTGCCGCAAATATAGACGCGATTTTTAACTTGAGCTTATCTATCATCATTATCTGAGTTCGTTCCTTTCTCCTGTCGCAATTTAATTGTACGCAACTCGCGTTCTGTCGGCAGGGCAGCTCGTTGTGTTCGATCAGCGGACCAAACACCCTTTGCAATAAAAAATAAATAAATGAAAAACGACTGAACTCCGTTTCGATCAAATTTGAACAATTTCATGCAATGTTCGCACAGAACCTCTGACGAAAGACTACGAAGCAGATGATCGATAGAAAGAAGTGGAAAATCTTCGTACATTCATATTTAAATTGGATGAAAGTGGGACACAGCCGGTATATTTCTTTTTTTATTAAAAATGGAACTTCTCCAGCTGTAATTAAGATTTTATATTTACTTGGCTACTAGTTTTGGCGTTGATGCAACGTTGAAACTAATTATCAAGTAAATATAAAATCTTAAGTACAGCTGGAAGAGTTTCATTTCTAATAAAAATAAAGAAGTGGGAAAAGTTAGCGTTCCTGGCTGTGGTGGGATCGATTCTCGGCCGGGTTGGAGCTGTATCCGTTTGGGTACTGGGTGTTGTGTTGTCTTCCTAGTCATCATCATCATCATCATCATCGAAACACAAGTCGCTGAAGTGGCGTCAAATAAGAAGACTTGCACTAGGCAGCCGAACAAACCCATATGGGTCCCCTGACCAATATTGTCTTGTGATCATTTCATTTCATAGCAATTTATGAGGAGACAAACTAATATAAAAGGCAAGAACATCTGATTTCAGTATACGATGTATAAAAATACCAAGTATACTAGTTTTCTTTGCCACGAAATATAACAAGCACAGTCAGATGTCTACAGGCAAAGAGGGGGGAAAGCTAAAACAATAACTAAAGCCTCCAGTTTTATTGCCATTTAAATTAACAGCTTTCCTTGTTGGTGCGGATAACAGAGCGTTGAGTGTGATTGACGATTAACTCTTAGGGAACATAGCCTTCGCTTGTGGAACCCAATGTGTTACGTACATAGCCTGGATACAAACAGCCTCGTACATGCAGTATACCACCTCTGCCTACGTTTTCAAGACACAGCTGCGCAGACAAGACTGTTCAAACTTCGCGGCGACAGGAAGGCAGTAAATAAACAGGTCCGTTGTTGCTTTCCATTCAGCTGCCTCCGTCTTTGTGCTGCGCGCCGTAATGAGGTCGGAAGTTCCCATTAAGAGCGCCTTTAAAGGCCAGATAGCGGAGATCTGGCGATAGCCGGCGCGCATGCGCCGCAGATGCGGGCGGGGCTGCCCCAGGGCGCGCCCTCCGACAACGGGGGCGCGTGGCTCCGGCCGCATCACAAGGCGCTCACTCACGTCATAATCAGTGGCGTCACAACTCGCTGTCTGACTGCTCGTTGTCGATAAACTATACGATTTAAAACAAATACGCTGGGTACGAAAAGATAACGCCTTTACTTAGTTACTTCAGTAAAGTTGCTCGCTTTCGGCTGTGTTTAATACCGACCCACCTAACACCAACAGCTGCAAATAATTGGGTCGCCGACCTCACTAAAAATGTTGACCCCATGAGACAAGGATAATTCACTAACTGTGGCTTATCAGTATTTTCTGACTGCTTATTTCAAGAATACTGGTCATCCGTTCAAAGGATGGACAAATTATAGGGATATCAACGCCGGAAAACGCACAACAATAAAAGTTGCCGACGATATCATTAGACACGGAACGCTAGCATGTACTGGAGAATGAGAGGAGCAGAAATTTGGCGTATAACTTCTAAAAATCCTCAACAGGTTTGGGAAACGGCGTAAACCCCAAATCTAGATATGTCAGACTGAGGTCGTCCCAAATATGCGTTCATTGTCTCAATAACTGCGTCCTCTTGCTCGGTGGCTAATCCTATTCCTATTCCATAGGTCCCTGACACATGAGCAAAGGTTTGCGGCAAGGTTGCACCGTATCGCCGCTATTGTTTAATCTGTACACTGTGGATCTACATTTGCTTCTGCAAGACAGTGTCAAGGTAATACAAGACGAAGACGACCTTTGCTCTTACACCACTAGCGAGAGTCTCATGGAAAATCAACTCAGGTGTTCCTCGCCATGGGAAGTTTCAGAATTTGTTGCATCGGAGCCGGCCGGGGTGGCCGATCGGTTCTAGGCGCTACTGTCTGGAACCGCGCGACCGCTACGGTCGCAGGTTCGAATCCTGCCTCGGGCATGGATGTGTGTGATGTCCTTAGGTTCGTTAGGTTTAAGTAGTTCTAAGTTGTAAGGGACTGATGACCTCAGAAGTTAAGTCCCATAGTGCTCAGAGCCATTTTTGTTGCATCGGAATTCCTTGGAGATATCGCCAGCCAAAATCGCAGCTTGCACTTACACGTGATATAAATGGCCTTTTTCGTATCTCAGTCAAACAAATTGTCAAATACCTTCGCCTCTATGTCGACCGGAAGCCCCCCTTGCCCGCATTCTGCAAAAAAAAGCGAAAATGCAACGTTGTACAATCAACTATAGGACGCTGCATAATTGAGCCATGTCGTATTCATAGCTGTGCGTCCACGACCTTACCACGCAGCGTCTGGCCTTGTGTCTAATGTTTATGACATCATATGTCCTGAACTATGGGAAGTTTTGAAGGTATATTCAGTGGAATATTTGATAGCATCTGAAAAGTATGTTGCGAATGGATTTTGTAGCAACGAAGTGATAAATTTAAATGTCATGAATGATACGGCAGTTTTTCACGCATCTCCCTGTTTATGACTTCATATTTCCTGAACTATGGGTCTTACAATGATATAATTTCAGACTTACATTTATTGATATACGCGCATATTGGCTGTAAAACATGTCGCGGATACCATTAGCAGTAAAGAAGTCGTACTTTTGCTGCGTGAACAGCGGAAAATTACTAAGCAATAAATTTTTCCTCTCATCATTTTATGGGGCTTGTCAGCGAAAATAGCTTTCGTTAAGGACTGAAATTATGTGTAAAGTTTGATGCAAGTCACTAAGTGCTCTCATTAACAAATGCTGTATGAATAAAGTCTGGGAATTCATGCATCGCGGACTAGCCTTCTTCCCCACCAGTATCTCTGCCGCCAACCATTTGATAAGTGGGTAGTTCTTATCGCCACAACGATTATCGCCTGGCAGTAAGGTATATTTGTAAAAAGTTTGGTTGAAATTGGTCTAGTGGTTTAGGAGAAGATGTGGAAAATAATCATCCACTCACACACACACACACACATATTTACATATAACTTTTGTATGTGTGGATTACATACACTGTCTGGATCATTTCCTTTATTACCTAGTACTTGTTCACATGTTGCTGATTCTCGCGTACCCGATGCCTAATGCCTATCTTGACTGTTTACTTGCACGTGATGTTCTCAGCCAGGGATAACCTACTGTATTATTAAATTTATATGTGATTTGAGGATATATAAACGATTCGAAATTTAACATAAAGAGATGCCTCATCTGGCAGCAGCAGGAGCTCTAACACTGCTGGGTAATGAGTCGAACAGCGCTTTGAGGACTTACAAGTACGTCATTCCTTGCTGCGTCACCTCTATGCCAGAGCTGTGCAATCGTTGTCTCTAGTGATAGTTTCTTGGCAAGCCATAACGAGGTGGTTTCAGTGGGTGGATGTTATGGAGGCGATGTTGGCCAGAGCAACAGTCGAACAAAAACAGTTTCGACGTACGTTAGGACAGCATGGGAAAACACAATTTTGCGTTATATTGTTGAAAAATAACGTCATGGTAATCTCGAAAATAGGACACAGCCACCAGACTTAACACTTTTTATTATTGTACTACCTGCTGTCCAAATTACTGGTTATGTGTACCACATACTCTCATGTCAGATGCTGGGTCCATATGATGATGATTAATGGAATTTCTCGTTCTCCTTGGGGTTCTATTGTCGTAAGTTGCTCCAGTCGTATATTCCCTACAGTTGCTGGTTGCTGATAGTCCTACAAGTATCAATATAAAACAATAAGGTGCAGCACATTTTTCCAGCAGTCATTCATTGTGAGGTGTTCACAATTTAAATCACGTTTGTGGCAGGTTAGTTGGTCTTTGGAGAATCAGTTTATCGACAGACCACGTGCGAACTATTCAGCTGCAATAATTTACCCCTTTATCAGTTTTCATATACCTTTTTTTCCTGTGGTTGCTGTCTGCATTCTGAGGCTCCCTGGTGCCTTTCTGGGATATCAGGAATCGATAACAAATGTTAGTTAATCTATTGTTATCAGGTCTATGCAGCCTGTTTCTTTCCACCAGTCATTGTGCATAAGTTGTTCGTAAATAGAATTACTTTGGTGGTAAGTTAATCGGTCTTTGGAAAATTCTTGTGGACAGATTGCACGCTAAGTGGGCATTGCCTGAAAAGGCGTGTTTTGCCACTCCTGTGTCCGGAGCTGTCGTTCGGCGCAACCGTGCCAGCTCGCCTCGTGTGCTGCCGCGTCATGGGAAGCAGCAACAATGGCCACTATGCTGACAGACAGTGGTGCTTCAGACGCCTTGTCACCGTCTGTGTGGACACTCTTTTGCTGCTAACAAGATCTTTTCCTTGACTCGAGGTACGTGACCTGGCTGTACGATCCTCCACAGCAGAGCGAACACTGTTTCTGTCCCATCTGTCAGTTGTCGCTTCAGGCAGATGAGAACGTGTGTGGCGTTGAGTATAGCACTACTGCACGCACCGATACAATATTAATGTGACATTCTTGGGATCCCGACCGACACAATCGGCGATATCGCGGAACGACATGCTGCAGCCTCTAGAGGTGGTAGTGGTGAGGTACGAACACCCCCCCCCCCCCAAAAAAAAAAGCCTCACCCAGGAAAGACTAATTTATTTGAGAAGTCATGAAATTTAACATTCTCAAATGAACGTAAGAAAACGAGCAATAAGTAATTAATATTTGAAATTAGAGAAATTTTTAGTTGAGGTTCGACAGCATGACCTTGCGAAGGCCTTCTGTCTCAAGATAATTTCAGTAAGAAACGGTATGAATACAAGCACTACCAGAACACGTAGGATAGATTTCAGTTAACACACGATCCAAAGACTACATCAAGCATCACTAAAAACTTAGTTAACACGTCAGTTAACACTTACAGGCACAGCAGATCAGAACAATCACTGAGCAGCTATAAAACAATTTAAACTACACCCTTTAAGTGATCAGAGAAATATTATGTGAGCTATTTAAGTGTAATGGAAATAACTCAAGCTAGCTCTATAGAAGAACGTATAAATAAAATTTAAACGACAACGTCCACATGAAGTCAACTAAACAAAATTTGTTCTTACATTAACCCCGAGTACGAAATAAGTTACAGAAAACCAACAAAAATGATATTGCCAAATTACCAAACAAGTAAACAACATTATCAGTGTCGGGTTGGCCAAATTGGAGCTAGGAACTCCTTAAATAAAACGGCTGTTAACTCAAACCGAAAAACATAGTATGAAGAACCTTACGGCACTGTGGCTAGCTCTGAACAACTGTTCGTACTGTCTACTCACTAAAGTGCTCACCGAATAATTATAACAAGCGCCGACAATTACGGCTCATCAATGCACTTTTACCCGTGTATTCTGTTTACACCAAATAGTAGCCAAGTTCCTTGGCCGTTTTCCACCAAAATGAAGCAACACGCTTTTCGGGCATGTAACTGGCTAAAAATCAAGAATGACACACACATCCGCTCCAGGTGGTATTCAGCTGACAGCGTCCATGCCCCGTGTAACTGATAGCACTTAACCCTGGATGACAATTCTGCAGTTATCGGTGGTAAACGATTGAGAGTCAACTGAAGCACATCACCGTTAATTCAGCGCGATAGAGATCGCGTATGTCCCACGGTGACATGCAAAGGAGACGGTTTCTTATATACACAGACAAAGATATTATATCACGCTTTGTATTTCATATCGAAGCGCACACGGGCCACCGTGTTTTCAGTATAATTATTGTAATCCTGAGGAGGACACGGGAAAGTTCTCGGCATTTGCTTAGACGGTTTTGAAGATCTGTCTATAAGCCACAGAGCAGTTACCAGGCCGAGTGGCGCGCCGCTAGCCTTCCACACTGTACACTCTACGAGCAGGTCGTCACGTCTTCGCTCTTGAAATAAAACTATATATCATATGACAACACAGTGTTGCAACTATAGTCATTAACAAACAATCAGAAATGAAAAATTGTGGTGCAGAGAAAGCCGATGATCTGGCGCTTATTTTTTCTCGGTGTCAGATGCATCTCGACATAATTTCAAACGTGCAAGTAGTTTTATCTGCCTCACATTTCTGTCAGTGTAGTACATTACAGCGTCGCGTGTTGCGAAGATGAGTGATTGCGGGCGACAGCACTCTCTCCGGACTATTGCATACGGCGGCTCGTAATCCCTGGACGCAGGTTATCAACTGCGACCGCGCAGGCGCCACACTCGTCAGCCGCATGCACGGAGCAGACACTGGCGTGATTTATAGCCGACCGCGGCGGAAGCCTGCGGGACACCGCTGCACCCTCACCGGCCGCAGATAATAATTATAAATCACAGGGAGGACCTTACTGCTGGAGCCCGGTAGCCGCGCAGTCAAGTCGTCCGGTGCTCCCCGAGACAAATTGTCGTGGCCGCCCTCGCCGCGCTTATCAAGATTCGGCCGACGAACGAGACAGTAGCACACACAAATAATAAAACTGAGCCAGAGAGAGCCGCATTAATTCAGGAATGCGAATGGCGGCAATTACTTCAGGGCTACTCGTACGTTCCTGGGTCCTTCGGCCGGCCGAAAAGCCAGGCGGACCTCATCACGATAGCGGACTTTTGTCTGTCTTTCGGTGTCACTGTGGGTGCGCCTCGCGAACGCAGATAAGCCAGAGTCGGTAAAGCTGTCCGCCCTCACAAATCCTTTACCTGGTGCCACATAATCTGTAGAGTCATGCTGCGACCATCTAAGGAAAGAAAAGCAAACGAATACTGCTTCAGTGAAACTGCCTAGGCATGCATTGTCGTCTCAAGATGAGAGATTTTTTTTTTCTTCGTCTGCTCTTTATTAGCCACATGTTATTTTTTCTGCAGTTATTTCTGAGCTCGAAATTTTCAATATGAACGACTAGCAGTTTCCTTTGATGAGAAAGTGTCATGAAGCATACGCAACTACACAACACATCAGTGTGTGCCTTTGGAGCTTTGTACGAGCATGTGTTCCGTAAGATTTCTAACCAACTGTCAGTATTATGAGACAACAATCGCAAAGTCTAGGTGACGTTTCTGTCTACAGGTGAACCGGAACTTCACCTACAAAATTTCGAAGCTTCTTCAAGGATATTTTCTGAGAATTTTTCGGTAACGGGTCCATGAACTCATTTATCCATTTTCTTAAGCCGCGTAACGTTCTTCCTTTGGATATTCCTCCACAACAGTGATACAGCCTGTAATATTCCGTCATCAAAACGGACAACTCAAAACACCCAAGTAACGGATCATCGCTCGGACAGATGTAAGGGGACTGTGATCTGACTGCAGTCGCCTCTTGAAAAGCTCGTTATAGAGTCGTTGTGTCGTTCTTCCATCACATTCATTGAACCCGTACACGAAGTGCATATCAGCCAGTTGTCACCAGTGAACCTGTCCTCATTGCGTTTGGAAAAGCAACTCTAGACAGAACCATAAAACCAACTCTTCTGGTCCAGACTCTATACCAGTTATGTTCCTTTCGGAGTATGTTGATGCATTAGCTCCATACTTAACAATCATATACAACCGTTCACTCGACGAAAGATCCACACCCAAACACTGGAAAGTTGCACAGGTCACACCAATATTCAAGAAAGGTAGTAGGAGTAATCCACTAAATTACAGGCCCATATCGTTAACGTCGATATGCAGCGGGATTTTAGAACATATATTGAGTTCGAACATTATGAATTACCTCGAAGGAAACGGTCTATTGACACACAGTCAACATGGGTTTAGAAAACATCGTTCCTGTGAAACACAACTAGGTCTTTATTCACATTAATTGTTGAGTGCTATTCACAAGGGATTTCAGATCGATTCCGTATTTCTGGATTTCCGGAATGCTTTTGACACTGTACCATACTTGCGGCTCGTAGTGAAACTGCGTGCTTATGGAAATCGTCTCACTTATCTAACTGGATTTGTGATTTCCTGTCAGAGAGGTCACAGTTCTTAGTAACTGAAGGAAAGTCATCGAGTAAAACAGAAGTGATTTCCGGCGTTCCCCAAGGTAGTGTTACAGGCCCTTTGCTGTTCCTTATCTGTATAAACGATTTGGGAGACAATCTGAAAAGCCGTCTTCGGTTGTTTGCAGAAGACGCTGTCGTTTATCTACTAATAAAGTCATCTGAAGATAAAAAAAGCTGCAAAACGATTTAGAAAAGGTATCTGAATGGTGTGAAAAGTGACGGTTGACCCAAAATAACGAAAAGTGTGAGGCCATCCACATGAATGCTAAAAGGAACTCGTTAAACGTCGGTTACACGATAAATCAGTCTAATCTAAAAGCCGCAAATTAAACTAAATACCTAGGTATTACAATTACGAACAACTTAAATTGGAAGGAACACATAGGAAATGTTGTGGGGAAGGTTAACAAAAGACTGCGTTTTATTGGCTGGACACTTATAAAATGTAACAGATCTACTAAGGAGACTGCCTACACTACTCTTGTCCGTCCTCTTTTAGAATACTACTGCGCGGTGTGGGATCCTTACCAGATAGGACTGACGTAATACATCGAAAAACTTCAAGGAAAGGCAGCAAGTTTTGTATTATCACGTAATATGGGAGAGAGTGTCACAGAAATGATTCAGAATTTGGGCTGGACATCATTAAAAGAAAGGCGTTTTTCGTTGCGACGGAATCTACTCACGAAATTCAAATCACCAACTTTCTCCTCCGAATGCGAAAGTATTTTGTTGACACCGACCTACATAGGGAGGAACGATCATCAAGATAAAATAAGGGAAATCAGAGCTCGTACGGAAAGATATAGGTGTTCGTTCTTTCCGTGCGCTATACGAGATTGGAATAATAGAGAATCGTGAAGGCGGTTCGATGAACCCTCTGCCAGGCAGTTAAATGTGATTTGCAGAGTAGCCATGTAGATGTAGATGTAGACGTAGATGTAGGTATCACAAATCGATACCATCCCTGTCGCTGCAGTGTAAGAGGACAGGCGGCATCCACATAGCCCATTCGCACACGGAGCGTCTTCACTACGTGACGGTTCGGTACCATCACTCGTGCTTAAGTTCAGAGAACTACTGTATGAGTTGGACTCTATTTCTTGCTGCTCTGTTTGTAATTACTCATAGGACACTTGGAGAAAGCTACCAGTTAAGTGAAGCTTTGTTTACAATATTTGCTTCTTTGCTCATCATTTCTGTTCTTGTTCAGCTTTTCTAGGGCGGCAGCTGTTACATCACTCTGTAGCCCATATCAACTTACCGTCATGTACGGAGACGTACACAACAAACCGAGCAGTTCACAATGCCGTCTTGAGGTCGAACACTGAAGTGCACACAGCTGTTGTCGGTGGAAGAAGTTTGCTTGCACACAAGTCACGCGGCGCATACCTTTGTCATTTGTGCAGATAATTTCAGTACATATACAAATACCAAAATAAACGGACGTAAGAAATCAAATGAAATCCGATAATGCAATTATTCTGTAATAAGATACCGGGGACTACATGTCCCCTGTACCAAAATACTCAGAAAATATCAAGAACAGAATCAGAAACAGAGCGTAGTTAAGTTTACCATGAATAGCAGATGAGTTACTTCAGTGCTGAGATACAAGTGAAAAACACAGAAGAGGAACTAAATTAAATTCATTTCTAGCACTTACGCTAACTGATCAAGCGCGCGTGTTTTTTGTGTACCCGTGTGTGCGTGTCGGAGAGGGGGGGGGGGGAGGGTCGCAAATAATTTCTATATACAAATTCATTCGGAAATATTTATATCGTTATTCAGGATGTCAACAAATATGTAAATGTCACAGCTATTTGGCCATTATTGCTTAAGGATTGTTCTTGCCGTGGTTTAAAATCTAAATCATAATATCTGGTGCGGCACCTGTGTCCAATTCTTTAGGAGGAAAGTTTTCAATAATGAACTATGTTACGTGGTAGCACCGTAGTCACAACGAAGAAACTAAAAAAAAGCGAATTTTTAAAGTGGATTAATTGATGGAACGCTGGCGTCGAAACCAGAGATGTGAGTTTGTGTTCCAATTGGACACAGTTTTAATCACGTGGGTCCTTACCAGCAGGCTCTCTGCTGGAATTCAAGACTGAATGTATAGATCTTCACTGATGAGTAATTGAATCAGAGACACCTGTCAAGAATTGTGTCGCACCCCCATCCACCCTGAAGACACAGGCGACTTGTAGGAGCGCATGGACGCTACGAACCACAGAAAGCGTGGCTTGCCACCCTCAGCCATGACCGCTCAACTGCCGCGCACAACATTTATAAATTCGTCATAGCTGGCTATAAGACTTACACGTCTCCATCGACGTGCGAAATAACTGAAGTCAGGTGATATGAAAACCACAGAAGCACACTTACATTCATGGAAAGACCCTCAAACAGCTATGAGACGAGCAGGGAGCGATGACGCTGTGTCTTTTTTGCAAAGGGATAGGTCGCCCGCGACGTGTTGAGGTGTACAAATGTACAAGCGGGCCGGCCGAAGTGTCCGCGCGGTTCTGGCGCTGCAGTCTGGAACCGCGAGACCGCTACGGTCGCAGGTTCGAATCCTGCTTCGGGCATGGATGTGTGTGATGTCCTTAGGTTAGTTAGGTTTAACTAGTTCTAAGTACTAGGGGACTAATGACCTCAGCAGTTGAGTCCCATAGTGCTCAGAGCCATTTGAACCATTTGTACAAGCGGCGACAGAATTCGCAAGGCCCGTCGCCCCTTCGCTGCGCTTAACTGCAAAGCTCTACTGTATGTTACACAGCATAATCAGGCAAGGAGACACAGACCTGCCAGCATACTGTCAACTAACATTTATCACTACCGTACCTCACAGAAAGCAGGAAGTCAGATACTAACTGGATCGTAGTTAGGAGCTAACAAAAGACGATTTAATAGGAGTACTGTTCAAATGGTTCAAATGGCTCTGAGCACTATGGGACTCAACATCTGAGGTCATCAGTATCCTACAACTTAGAACTACTTAAACCTAGCTAAGGTCATCACAGACATCCATGCCCGAGGCAGGATTCGAACCTGTGACCGTAGCAGTCGCGCGGTTCCAGACTGAAGCGCCTAGAACAGCTCGGCCACAACGGCCGGCAGAAATTCTGTACTACCACCAACGAGGAAGGAAAAAGTCGTCTACGAGCACCAAAGTCATGTGATGCGCCATTTTCCTATGACTTAATCTGAATCTCACAAACAGAGTTCCTAACTGATCTGCGGTTTAACTTTTCCCACAGCGTTTGAAGCTCTTCAGGACGGACACGCATTTTTGTACAACCCTGTCATCGTACTTCCAATGAATGCGGACAGTAATAACAACTGAAATACCGCAGTTCTGATCTATAAGGCAGAGACTTTTCTCACACATTACAGTGAATCGGTGCTTACATTACATGGAATTCTGTGAATTGGATGGCGCAGTAAACTATTAGAGCAGTTATACTTCAAGTTTCTGTCACCTCGATCACATCAGACGATCACATCACATCTAGAAAATCAAAGTTCGGTGCGTCGCAAAGCACCCGGTAATGATAGCTTGAGAGAACAATGAAACAAAACATGTAAGCATATTTCTTTATCGGTGTCAACACGATTTTATGTTGATTTGGGAATTTTGTTATGTCTTAATGTAGTTCTCATAGTTTCACAAAGATGTAGATAAATTTTTCCTGCTGTCCTCACTGTCAAACGTTTAAGAAAAACGAAATCCGTTAACCACCTGGACTAATACGACCAGGGCAGACGAAAGCTTAACACCCTGTGTTACGAAGCGCCAGAGGCCACACAGCCCTACCGACTTTGGAGCGGCCGCGATAAACGAGAGTTTGCAGCCACTGTCTTTGTCAGGCGCTAGGCAGCCGACAACTTCTTTGCGTGGCCGGCTTCGCTTGTGTGAAACCATAATGAATCAAATTACGGGTAAACTCGTCAACTGCGAGGTGCTGAGTAGCAACTCCACCCCACACTCAGCTTGTTGTACCACTTATTATTACTTTGGCTTCTCCCTGTCTCAAGCGTAATGCAGTTTGAGAAGCCTATTCACAGGGTGCATTTCGCTTTTAATGGCACAGCAATAGCACCGTTTATGCTGCGATAATCAGATGATCAGATGATTATTGTTGACTGAATGGTAATCTTCCTTAATGAAATATTCTGCAAAATACTGTCAGTGTTTTCTGTTACTTTGTACACGTCCTGATAATAAATGTTTTTCCTTTCACACTAACAAACGCTGGAATCAAATTTGCCTTCACAAACTCGCAGCATTAATTTCCTCTTGAGAAGCTAATCCGGTTTCACAAAATCCTGATTTGACACTTACGTTATTCATAGCTTTCGCGATAGTGCCAATGTACACATTCTTTAAAAATTGCTTTTAAGTTTATCAAGTTCAAAATAATAAAAATTGTTATTTACTCGTAATGTTTTATAAAATCTCCTTCTGTGTGACTTGCATATATGACGGGGATAGAAATATTGTTGACTGCTTAACGAGAGAAAAATAATTATTTTGACAACCAGATAGTCCGAAATTTGAGGATGATTCTCGATGGAATGATTAGTCGCAGAGAACAAAAGGGATTTCAGTTTGCGAGAGAGGTACGAAAAGGTTGTTTCTAGCGCCATACTTCATTATTACAGTAGTTTTACAACCTAGAAAAACAAAGAGCTCGCCTTACATCGGCATGCAGGAGGCTTAGGGCTTCTCGGATGAGCTCAGCTGGGAAAAAACTATTATTTCTTTTACGTTTTGACCGTGAAATCGGAAAGTTAGACTTCAACCTTTTGAAAAGAGTGAGAATTATGCTCGCTTAATTTTTGCGTATCGCGCAAGCAGCCATTTTGAGACAGTCCAAGCTAGCCTAGAGTTAATAAAATCCTTCTCCTTCTCTACAGGAAAAGTTATCACACGACAATAATAATTTTGTACCTCGATTTCTTCAATTGAATAGTTATTATTAAATAATGAACGAATATATTCCCACCTGCCCAAAATCTATCCAAGGCAAAAGATGTAAGGAAACCAGAACGCGACAAAAAAGATCAATCTTAACGTATCTACCGCTATTCTACAGAGAAAGTAATATTCCATCTGGCAGCGAAATTATTTATTGTAACTTTTCGGTTTACAATATAACTACTGGTGATGCTAAGGGAAAAAAAAGCGAATTCTATCTCGTGAGTCAGATTTTCGTTTGCTGTACGTTTAAGGCCGGCCCCGGTGGTCTAGCTGTTCTAGGCGCTCAGTCCGGAGCCGCGCGACTGCTACGGTCGCAGGTTCGAATACTGCCTCGGGCATGGATGTGTGTGATGTCCTTAGGTTGGTTAGGTTTAAGTAGTTCTAAGTTCTAGGGGACTGATGACCATAGATGTTAAGTCCCATAGTGCTCAGAGCCATTTTTTTTGTACGTTTAAAACAGAACACTAAAAATAATTATGACAAATATTGAAGAGGAGGACCGACCAAATAATTTCCCCTGCTCTTAATTTATGGTTTTAAGGTTGCAGTCACTGAATCTAAATATTGTTTGTAGCTTCACTTTAGCTCCAACTTCTAATTATTGAAATGCGAATAAAACTCATTGGTCTACTTCTTTGCCAAATTGATGGCTAGGTACTTCACGTCCTTGAAAGTCAAGTATCAGACGATCAAGAGAGAACTGAGCTGTGAAAACGAATTCTTCCTGTCACTAGCCTGAGATGCGGCAACATCCCAGACCATGTTTGAGAACTCTGTTACAGTCAACATAGTTTCTGGAGAGGCTGAGACTTATCCTGCTGTATTCACTTGACGTCTTCTTGTCATTTTTATTAAATATCCTGAAAGATTATCATGTAAGTGGTGACATCAAGCTCGTAAATAGGGATCCTTATTAGATGGGATTGACGGAGTACATCGAAAGAGTTCAAAGAAGGGATAGCACGTTTTATATTATCGCGAAATAGGGGAGAGAGTGTCACTGAAATGGTACAGTATTTGGGGTGGACATCATTAAAACAAAGGCGTTTTTTGTTGCGGCGGAATCTTCTCACGAAATTCCAATCGCCAACTTTCTCCTCCGAATCCAAAAATATTTTGTTGACGCCGACCTACATAGGGAGAAACTATCACCATGATAAAACAAGGCAAATCACAGCTTGTACGGAAAGATATAGGTGTTCGTTCTTTCCGTTCGCTATACGAGATTTGAATAGTAGAGAATTGTGGGTGGTTTGATGAACCCTCTGCCAGATACTTAAATGTTATTTGCAGAGTACCCATGTAGATGTAGATGTAGTGCATGTGTGTCCAGGAATCTTCTTCCAAGCAGAAACTACATCCCGTCTTTTACGTTGCAAACAAAGAATCGCAGTCATCACTGGGGCAGTCGCTAGCTCTTGCACTGGTAATGCTGCTGCACTTCAAATTGAAGCCTGGAGACACGAATTTTACCTCTTCTCTGATAGAGTTACAAACAGCCTGATCGATAGTCAGTAATAAATCTCAAGAAAACTTGTCTGCCAGCCGCAGTGACCGAGCGGTTCTAGGCGCTACAGTCTGAAACCGCGCGACCGCTACGGTCGCAGGTTCGATTCCTGCCTCGGGCATGGATGTGTGTGATGTCCTTGGGTTAGTTAAGTTTAAGTAGTTCTACGTTCTAGGGGACTCATGACCTCAGAAGTTAAGTCCCATAGTGCTCAGAGCCATTTGAACCATTTTTTTAAAAAGTTCTCTCTCATAAGTGTTGTCGCCGCTTTGATTCAGTACCTGTAGACATAAGCGACCATCCGGTCTGCCGAGCGCTGTTGGCAAGCGAGGTGCAGTTAGCCTTTTGAGGCAAACTGAGGAGCTACTTTACTGAGAAATAGCGGTGCCGGTCTCGTAAATTGACATACGGCCGGGAGAGCGGTGTGCTGACCACATGCCCCTCCATATTCGCATCCAGTGACGCCTATGGGCTGAGGATGACACGACGGCCGGTCGGTACCGCTGGGCCATCATGGTCTCTTCGGGAGGAGTTAGTTAGTTAGTTAGTAGATATAAGAGTGTAAAGCTTGCAGATGTCCATACTTGTTAGTGCCTGCATCTTTCTGCTTATAGTGAAATAATTATAAGGTTTTTCGGTTCACACAATTTTGTTGGCTAAATTGTGGCACTGAATAATTTCTTAACAGGATTTCGCTGTGCACCTACTCCCTCTGCTACGTTCCCTAACTTTTACGATTGTCCTGAAATGTTACACAGTATCACTTTGGACATAATGTAGCTATAGACCATTCTGAGGTCAAAATAGCATAATATCTTGCTAATTTATAACGATTTGAATACGCTTATTTTAGGAACATTTGTTATATTAACAAAGACTTTTGTCATAAGAATAAAATTGTAACTTTATAGATTTTTTTTCGTTAGTTTACTGAACATAACAGGTTAATCACGAGCAGTAAAATCTCCGACATTATCTGAAACAGACTGACAACGCTCAATTTCGTGATCTCACAGTTGTAGGAAGTTTTCCGTGTATTCAGGAGTGCAGTGACGTAACACACTTTCTTGGTATCCTGAGTTAGATTTATCAAGATTTCTCTAAGCTTCTTTAGGCAAATGCCGGAATGGTACCTTTGAAAAGACATGGCCAGTTTCCCTTCCCTTCCTCCTGCTTCATCTCTAATGACCTCGTCGTACATGGGACGCTGTAACCTAATCTTCATACCTTTTTTTTTTCACCAACTTTTCAACCTTGCCCACTAAATTCACTTCAGAACGGTCCTACTTGAAGCAGCAGAAATGTTGCGAACTGTATTCGCTGCTATTTATCATGATTAGCTATTATGCCAATGCATATGTAACGAAACATTTCCATAATATATTATGAGCTATATATCTCAGTATTAGTATTTTTATTATGATCTCCACCTGTCATGTCTGTCTGGATCTGCATGGAACTCAGACAAGTGAAGCATATGCCTGTTCCAATCTGCAAGGCGTGAGAGGTGGCTAACCTGTACGGCTAGCCACACCTCACCGTTGAGTAAGGATGAAACAGGTAGGATGTAGTAATTGCATACAGAATCGTAAGGTCGGCCATAGCAGCGGTGATACAGTCATGCGTCTTCTTTACTGTGATTCCGTAACGGAGATGTCAAAGAGGGAGAGTAGGCCACTGGGGCAGATAATAACGAAGTAGAGAAGGGCCGTTGCAACAGTCGCTCCCTTTCAGAGTTGAGCCGTGAACGCAGAGCAGTTATTTGTTGGTTATGATTGGAGGCGAGTAGGGATCTCGGTCAGGATGCGCCGCGATCTTATCATATTTAGAGACACGCAAAGTTGTATGGTCTCACACGTGGACGATTGCACACTTATCATCATCAGTGGATGAGAAAGATGTCATGACCCCTTGCCCGTTCTTGTCATAAGAAGGTGTCTTCTTCGCCACAAGAAAGGTTGACTGTGGGACGAAATATGTGTAACAAACTGGCTTAGAAAAACGCAAATTACTGAGCTATTATTGGGAGAGATAAATACGTGTAATAATTTGGTTTGGAAGTTCTCTGATTCAAGTATTTTCGGAAAAGGTATGTGGCTGTGCAAAAGAAGAGCAAGTGGTGTGGCCTAGTGGTGAGGGGAAGGGGCGAGAAGAAACTGGAGAGGAGTGACGAAAGGAATGGCGGTCGAGAATGCCTGTTGTTCTTCTTCCATTCACTGATACTATGAGGGCAAGGATATAGAAAAGCTTGTGTCAGGGGTAAAGAGATAAGACACCGTGGGAAAAATTAAACTGCTGATCAGTTACTAAATCTGTTAATGAGCACAGCATCATCTCATACAAAACAGTGGGCGTGGTGGAGATTATTGTCATTACTGGCTGTGATGCTTCTGGATGACTGCTTTCCTTCCTCGTTTAGTCATAGAAGAAGATACACATTTTTGTTAAACCGTTGTTGTTTAAAATTTGTCTTTTTAGGGTTTTCGGACCTCAATCGGTAGAAACGGAACCCTTATAGGATCACTTTCTCAGGGGCGGGTACAGGTTAAAAGCTGAAATTTATGTCAAATGCTAAGGTCTACGGTCCCTATGCGGAGTAAATAACTTAAGCTTCCAAGTCACTGCAATCAAAAGATATTTCCATCTATGTCACACATTTTGATGCTCGCAAACACATTCATCAAATCCTACATATGTACTATCTATGACGAGCACCGTCGTCTACTGATATTTCAAGGGAAATTATTGTTTTAACAAACAGGATACAAGGCACAGAAGCCAGACAGAGAAGGCAACTAAAGGTTGGCGAATGGAAGGAGGAAGGGAAAGAATGAGAAATTGTTTGTGTTTGTGTTTGTGTGTGTGTGTGTGTGTGTGTGTGTGTGTGTGTGTGTGTGTGTGTGTGACAGAGAGAGAGAGAGGGGGGGAGGGGGAGGTAAAACGTGTGCCTGGAAACCGAGGGGTCGTGAGATCGGATTTTTCAGTCTTCGTTTTAACTTAGCCTTCACCTTCCAGAAACAACACGTGGTTCGGATTCCAGGCTAAACTGCAGGGCCCCTTTCCCCGATTGGATGACCGGAGTAGGTTATGAGTTTGTGGATCCGCAAGTCGCGGAAGTGGCATCCAGTAGAAAGACTTGCAACAAATCATTGAGCCACACGAAATTATTATTATTATCGTCTTACCTATGTACATAATTAAGTTCGTACGGGAACCCAAGAGCGCGAGTCCTACTCGCACTTGTCCTGTTTTTTGTTAACTGTTAACTTCACACCAGTCGGAATCTCACATTTTGTTTCCTGCTAAGTACAGTTCGAGCACATTAGCATAACGAAAAGACGAGGTATCTCTCCGATTTTGTCCCCAACTGTATATGATCGAACACTTTATTCCTCTATCTTCGCCGTCCGCGGTAGCCGAGAGGTTCTAGGCGCTTCAGTCCGGAACCACGCGGCTGCTACTGTCGCAGGTTCGAATCCTGCCTCAGGCATGGATGTGTGTGATGCCCTTGTTAGTTTTCAGTAGTTCTAAGTTCTAGGGGACTGATGACCTCAGAAGTTAAGTCCCATAGTGCTCAGAGCCATTTGAATCCTCTATCTTTAGCCGATAAGATGGCATGGCAGCCGTATCCGTATAACTGGTATCAGGCAGTCATATGACACTCCACTACTGATTTAAGTTATGACAGCGATGTGATGCATATTTGCAGTGCAGTTCTGTGGAATCAGTGTACGATGGGTCACCGTAGAGAACGCAGAGACAAGACAAAATGGAGCAGAGGAGCTACCGTATTGGATATACCCATGACCGCATCACGAATAACGTTGTCCGATGTGTGATGCATTAACGCGGACTGTCCAATGTATCTACAAGGAATGGAGGCCATTCATAACATTGAAATACGGCTTAAGACCAACGGCATAAAAGGATACTCTCCAACAGGTACTGGAAACGAATGTCAAATACAATGTTTCGAATTCAACAGGAATTTCTGCAGTCAGTGAATTCCGAGAGGACACTGCAATGGACATTCAAAGTTGGATACTTCATGAGATAGTCCTGAACACAGTGATATCCATGCCCCAGGAACGTCTTCAATAGGCTAAACAATACAAACTCAACAATGGCTGACTGGAAGCGTGTAATGTGGTCTAACGAGTAGCGATTTTTATTATTTTCAAATGAGGCATGGTGTCGAGTGCATCAAAGGACCAATGAGACATTCAACACGCTCGACGTGATTCTGTGACATTTTGAGTGTGTTTTTCATGCCATCTTATGGCTCTGAGCAGTCCCCAAGAACTTAGAACTACTGAAAACTAACTAACCTATGGACATCACACGCATCCATGCCCCAGGCAGGATTCGAACCTGCGACCGTAGCGGTCGCGCGGTTCCAGACTGAAGCGCCTAGAACCACTCGGCCACCTCGGCCGGCTCATGCCATCTTAAAACCATTGGTTCAGGTTACCATGAAAATCAACGAAGACGTTTATTTCAACATTTTCGGTCGCCAACTTTTGCTCCTTCTTGCACTTCTTCATTATGAAGCCACTAAGGACAATGTCGTCTTCGTAGGTGGTAACAGCGATTTTCACGCGTACGTTCTCGGTTTGACCAACTCTCAGTTGCCTGTCGCATCTCGAGTGGACAGCTGAAGCACCTCATCTTACAAGGAAACATCGCCATCTCGATCTCGTATTTTAAGGAGGAAAGAGCATACTTGCAAGATATGGACAAACCATATTATCATTGTCAAAGTAGTATTCCACAAAGCTCTTATTCACTCCACTGAACGGAATTTCACGCTCGGACATTAAGCAGTTGCAGTGGCGTGGAGGGCGTGACAAACAATCGGTGCGCGAAGAATTTAAAAGCTGTGCATTCGGAATGTCATAATTGCGTAGTATCAGGATTATGGCCCAAATTTTCGCGTGGGATTGATTGCTGGGGCTGATATCTTGTAAGTGTACTTTTTCCTCCTCAAAATATGAGGTCGACTTGGTGATGTTTCCTTGTTGTCCCACTGAAAATATGTTGGACCATTTGTAATATAAAGTGAAGAAAATGGCTCTGAGCACTATGGGACTTAACATCTATGGTCATCAGTCCCCTAGAGCTTAGAACTACTTAAACCTAACTAACCTAAGGACAGCACACAACACCCAGTCATCACGAGGCAGAGAAAATCCGACCCCGCCGGGAATCGAACCCGGGAACCCGGGCGTGGGAAGCGAGAACGCTACCGCACGACCACGAGCTGCGGACTGTAAAGTGAAGATTAACAATCGACATCACTGTAGTTTGGCAGCAGAATGGGAATCATCTAGGGTCGAGCTGGATTATTCTGTTATTGCAAACTGCACCTCTTCACACATTTTTCCATAAACCTCGTTTCTGTGCATAAATTGTGGAAATATTTCTTTAATTAACTAAAGCACGACGAAACCCTTAACAGTTTTTTTTTAGAACATCGTAGTCGCCATTGTCAGTTAATGACTGTGTTTTATTACTGCTTCAATCATCACGTTCCAGTCAATAAACACGTTTTTCTGTTAACACGCCCGTAGGAATGAATGATACTGTACATATTAGACCACATAAACGTCGATTCAGCTACATGTATTCATCGTCACCATTTATTTCATAGCCGGTTTCAACTTAATACGCCCCTTTTTCTGTGATATATAGTATAAATATATTGCTCCGAGCGTGTACTTTGAAATGTGCCGAAAACGTAGTTTTTATGTATACTCCAAAAGGTGTTTGCTGCCAAGATCACCCAGTTTCTTTCGAATACAACCATATCTTTCCAGTGTTACACTCAATCATACAGTTCAATCGCAAGTACATTGCACGTCGTAATCAGTGGGGCATGTTCGTTTACTTGTAGCGAAGGGCTGAGAAGTTCTTTTGTAACCGAAGCATTGATATGGAGAAGCGTAACACTTCAGAACTTTTCATCTGAGCGCCTTTACCGTTATTTCATATTCTAATGAAGTAGCGACTTCTTGGAGCTTTCTCACGTTCAGCTATTGAGGTGTGCGTGCCATGGCAGGTAGTGCCTCAGTGGCTGCTCACCTGCACATTATTCAAGTGTGCATACTCTGGCTTGCGGTCACGACTCACAAGCACGAGCGCACGCCGAACATAGATCGTGGGAAATGACGTCACAACGTCATTTCTCACTTACCTGTCTACTCTCGCTCTCTGTCTCTCTCTGTCTCAAGCAAAACACACACACACACACACACACACACACACACACACACACACATACATACACACACATGCTTCGACAAAACAAAAACCAAGGGAAAAAAAAAGAAAACTGCTTACAATCGTGCACGCTTTCAGTGCTAGAAGAGATGACCCAATCACGCGTACGTAAAGAGGAGGAGAAGGAGGTCATTGGTGTTTGATGTCCCGTCGACAACGAGATCATTAGAGACGATCACAAGCTTGGATTAGGAAAGGATGGTGAAGGAAATCGGCCGTGCCCTTTGAAAGAAACCATCTCGGAATCTGCCTGAAGCGACTTAGAGAAATCACGGAAAACTTAAATCAGTATGGCCGGACGCGGTTTTGAAGCGTCGTCCTCCCGAATACGAGTCCAGTGTGCTAACCACTGCACCACCTCGACCGGTACGAGTACATAAATAATCGTTCATCCCGCAACAGAAAAAGTATGCTAATAAAGCTGATATTTGCGTTCATACTCTATGTCATTGTGTGTTTCATTAGTCGACCTATACGTTACAAAAAAGTAGTAACTACCATAGGAAGTGGTAACGGATAAATCTAGAGGATCCCTCCTCAGTTATTTTCCCGTCCCTTTCTACAGATTTTGACACTGAAGGAATGTTAAACTATAACATATCTTTTTATTTTATCTCATATCTAAATTTTATTTGTGTCTTCACAGAATAGTGTTTTCTTTTAACGTTCTCAGTTCTCTTTCCTGTAAAAACGGCATTCTCCCCTCACAGAGTCAAAACTGTTACTTTTCGAAGTCTCTCATGCAAACTTGCGGAGTTGCCATAAACCTGATGTTCAGTTAAACGGTTACAGCGTAGAATAAGGGAGATTAAGGTTTAATGTCCCACACGCGAAGATGCCATCTGGATTGCTAGATAGGGTTTTGAATCCTGCAAAGTACGCAGGTTATACTACGGTGTTATGCACCTGTCGCCAGTGTCACCAAATGGCCTTGGATTTAAAAAATCAATCACAATGTTCAGTTTGGATTTTACTAACGTACAAGTAACTGCAGAACAGAGTGCATAAAACGGTACCAAGCGAATGGTTTAAAAGAATGGTACATATTCATATCTAAAACACGGTTACGAATAATTAATGTACTTTGTCCGTCGACCGGTAAGGAAAATTATGGATTAATAAATGTAATACTTAAAGAAATAGTTCATTTTGGGAGATAATTATTTTCTCGTTGTTGAAACCTAATCACTGTCAGTTTAAGGTGGTACAGGTGAGTTAACACTCGTGATTTCTTTTTGTTTCTATCTTTCTGTTCAGCTACGTAACGATCCAACTACCATAGTAAATTGAGTTTATTTTATGTCCGATAGCTTGAGAATTATTCAGTTGTTTATGTACATCATAATTTTGGTTGGTTGTAGTATGTTTTGCATTCGCTATAAGACGAAGAGTTACGTAGAGAGTGTAGATGAACATAAACATTTTCTAAATTGCAGACGGAGGAGTAACATTAATATATTAACGGAAAGAGTTAGAGGAAATGACCAGTAGAACGTTGTATCCTCATCATTAGTCATTTGGCATCCATCAATATATGGCATCCTTGAGACGTGTGCCTGCATGATGGGCTTCAGCTCGACTCATACACTTTGCACCTATTCTTCTTTTTTTCTCTCTGTAAAATCGTCTTCTCGATCTCTTCTCTCGTCGTGGAATTCACGAACGTCGTCTCTTGTTCCATCCACCATTCATTCATCCGGCTGCATATGCTGCCCATCAACATACGGATTTCATTGCGTCTTCAACTGTACTTGTTTCTCGATGATTTATTTGTCTTCCTGTCTTCTAGAATAATTGTTATCATGGATTGTTTCGATGACTTTAAAAGTCCTCATCTCTGAATACTGATTTTATACTATCACTGTTAATTTCATTTTCCCAAATACACTTCATTTATTTGGCAGAAAATCTGTTTACTTTACCAAGAGCATTATACTTGAAAATTCCTGGCAGACAGCCGGCACGGCAGCTCAGCGTGTTCGGTCAGAGGGCTAGCTGCTCTCTGTAATAAAAAAAACTGAGTTAATGGACCAACAACGAACTAAAACGGGTGTCTTTCGACGTCCGCCCCGAGCAGATGAAACGAACAAAACGAGATAAAAAAAAAGTCGGTAGAGCACTTGCCCGCGAAAGGCAAAGGTCCCGAGTTCGATTGTCGGTCCGGCACACAGTTTTAATCTGGCGGGGAAGTTTCATATCAGCGCACACTCCGCTGTAGAGTGAAAATTTCATTCTAGCATTATATTTCATTTTAATGTTATTATAACTGATAATCGGCTTACGTTCGAACTTGCTTTATTGATTTCTACCATTCGTCATTGAAGTGTATCTGTTCTAGTGGCTATCAGCACAATGACATCGGCAAAACGAAATGCTTGAGGTCTTTTCCATTAACACATAATGTTGATAATATGAAAACTCCTTGCCTAACTTATCTGTTTGTCCCGCTACCTTGATGACGTCTAAGGGTGCTACAGCACTAACTAAGTATCCTTCACTGCTCTTACACAGTCGAATTAATGCATATTTCTCACTGCTTATTACGTAGTAAGTACTTAACATATACATTCATGGCACAGTTCGAATATATTTTGAGTTGTTTTAATTTTCTTTCTGCTCCATGTAGCTCAGTGGTAGCGTTCACCTTAACAGAATTGGAAGAGAAGGGTAATACATCGAATTAGACAGTAACTTTGAGGTATTACCGTTAACAAGTATTCTACCCTTTTCGCAGTTTATCGAAGGCTGTAGAGACTGAGTGAGCACCAGAAGGTAGTTATTCGACCGAGTTTCTAAGAAATCGTCGAAGAACCACTTGAGAAACATAATGTTCGTTTCTTATAAGGTATACACTAAGAGTCACCGGTATTTTTATGTAAGGAAACAAGTGAATGGTTTTAAAGGCCAGACGTAATAAATAACTTTCAGTATTTCCAAGGGAACATTATTATTGGAAATGCGTTAATTTGAAAGGCTGACATGTTTTATGGCCTTCGTAATGGCCACAGCTTCACGTGCCTTTATACAGAGTTAAATGTAGAATGTCAGTCGCTGACGTAGTGCAGCGTGCCGTCTTACGTCGGGTCATAAATTCTCAATTCCACCACTCGGAAATTACAGTCGCGGCGACGACGGTTCGGACAATAAATACTGAGCGCGGAGCGAATAGCTTTTAAATGGGCGTTCGGCAGAATGCCGGCGACGGGACGGATGACTCGGCACGGAGGACTGCCAATTGATTTCGGCGCGTTCGGCGCTGTGCACGCATAATGGCCGCAGATTGCCGGTCACGCCACGCCGGCCGTGTCTGGGCTCTGACAGCGGGCGCGCTCCCCAGCCGAGGGGCGGCCGCCGACTGCGACGAAGGCTGCCACGTTCATTAAAACTATTTTTACTGCAGCTACCGTGGTTTAACAATACGAACATTCTAACTGTCCCCGTATCCCGCCCCCTTTCGTTAACGAACGTGGGTTATAAAATTTACGGCGCGCCTCTTAGCAGCGCGCCTACGAACAGTCTTACGTTCGGTCCTTCACCAGAACTGACCGTACGTGGGTCCGGGGCTACCCTTCAACGCTTTTGGGGGAAATGCCGTGATATTATGGCGATAACCGCAGTCTGTCGGCTCCGGTGCTAGTCTCCATTGATTTTACAAGTGGCTTCGATCGCGATCGACACACATTTCTTCTCGCGATCGTGGTGCGTATAAGGTTCTGGCCTCTCTTTTTGTGGACAGCATTCGCCGGTTACTGCTTCCTGCTGTCTCCACGGTTCAGGTCAACGGGAGACTTGTTGGACCGAGCCGCTCTGTGCATCAAGGGTGACCCATGTCCAAGCTACATCGTGCCATTGCATTGGAGCCCCTCGTCGCCGGTCTTACAACTTGCCTACAGCCTGCAAACATACTTATCGAAGCAGGGCCTACGCGGATGATCTAATTCTCGCCCGCTCCTCAGTGGAACTAAGTGACACCAGCCATTGGATCCAGCTGTAAGGGCATATTTCAGGTGGCATCCTTAACGTCCGCAAATCGATGATGCACATAGGGCGTGGACTCCAGGTCATAGCGCCGGATCTGCTCCCCGTCGGTGCCACCCTTCCTTGCTTAGGTATCTACTCTACGGCCCCCACACTCTGAACCCCAGCATTGGCTTACCGCCGACTTTTACAGTCCATATGGCACCATGTTCGCTGCCATGTCCACTGTAGCTTGAACCAACTTCAACATGTTTCCTATGTCAACACATATGTGGGCCCTAAAATGGTATATGTTTCCCAGATCCTCCCGATGCCTTTACTCCTTGACTGCCAACTTCAGTCAGCCTGTACATAGTTGCTGTCAGCAGAGACCCTTTTCATGGTCCTACTACGCTCTTACACTGTCCCCTCTAAAAGGCAACGTGCGAGCTTGATCCACCGCATACTTTGTGCATACTAGGCGGCAGCACTGGCTCGGCTCCTCCCCATATTTAACATGCAGTCTTTTGGTTATCCTCCGACCAGCTTCTCTCCAACCACCGATCGGCATGGCTCATCTCTCACCTTTATTGCACCATATCGTAATTTACTTCGTCAAATTCAGCTACATTCGGGACAATCTCCCTGTCACCATCCTCCCCGTGTGAGAGATTTTTATCCTATATTTACATTGTCCACCCCTCACAACCCCATGGAGATACAGCACGCAGACGGTAACTCGCACACTTCCTAGTATGACACGTGTCTGCACTCTAGTATGTCGATGTCAAGGGTAAATCCCATACCAAAAGCCGACTTCACCATATAGCACTGGTCATTCGTCACTTTGCTCTGACTGCCAACTCGGCGACACTGACGAGCATCGTCTTATGTGCCTCCTGAAACGGAACGGTTGACTCCTTATCCGACGCAACGTGGGCTGTTACCTCCACGCCCCGTAAACGACTATTACCACGGACTATCTTATTGTTGCCTCAAAGTTCACACTGCCATCTTGCAAAAATACCACGCACTCATCTGATTTCGAGGACAGGCTTTATAACACCTCTTTCACAATGGTCCACATACGGTTCAGATTGCGATCGCGCACAGTACGCTCAACCGGTTGCCTCATTACCGACGAACATTTCCAGGATATCTTCATTTCATCTTTCTCGACCCCACCCCACAATTGGGGTATGCCTGTCTTTCCATTACATGATGCATCCTTGATCACCTTACAGGGCTAGGAGCATCGACACGTGCAGGGCAACGAACGGATGTAATGCGAAAAAAAATCCTCGTTTCATCGTTATTGGGATCTCTTATCCCTGATTCCATAAGAATTGGCCTTTATAAAAAACAAAATAAGCAAAGTCTGTCAGCTCTGGCCGCGATACTTGCAACTCCAGAGTCCTCTGCAGATCGGCAATCGCGAGATGAGAACTTAATGAGACACCAAAAGCCAAATGCTAGAACACCATTCTTTCCATGCAGAGTCCACAGTGGACGCGACTGCCAGAGACTCTCGCCTCAGATATCATAGTGTGTCAGCTCGCCATGAATCACGTTGTCTTAAAGTTAGGAAGAAAAGTATCGCTATTAAATTAATGCATGACAGTAAGATGTAAGCGATGCTGAAAAGAGAGAAGATAAAACATAATTCGTTCATTACTAGCTTCCAGTGCTGCACGAAGCAGCTATACTGATGAGACACAATACATTTCTAATCCATTTTTATATGTCAGCACTGATTTCTCTTTATCTTCACTTGATCATACCTACTACCCCACCTTCCTCGGAAGTTTTGCTGCGTTTTCTAATCTTCCTTTTCATCAAGAACTTATAGCCTAATATGTCACATACCCTGCTTTTAGTCCTTGTATTTCTATTTATCCTTCTTACTGTATTAAACGCCGTTTCATTTCACTTATTTCATTATTTAATTTTGCACATTGTTCCATAACAATGGATTTCAGCTAAGTCCAGCTTCTCTTGTCTTTCGCACTGTCTTCCGCATATGCCCTTACTGTGTTACCATTCACACAAACAACTGTAGGTACTTCTTCTTTAACACTTTGACCCTCTACGACACAAGTATTTCAGTTAATTAATTGATTACTTTATTTATTTTTGAGCGGATTTCTTTATCTACATTAGCCTGCTTCCAGTGCCGCCTATACTCACTCACTGTTTCAAAATTTGTTCTCGTTGCAGGGTTTTCTGAATATCGACATAACGTTTAGCGTGCAAATAGAGTCCATCCGAGTTAATACATACTGTTTACGCGTTTCTAACATGCGCGCAGAAGAACATTTTATGCTACTATTGCCATTCATAACAATGTTATCACCCTTCAATAAATGTTAAAATAATACCTGATTGATAATGTCTTATATTGCTCAACTTTTTTATACGAGAAGCTACAGTGCTGATTGCTCGTAACAGCTGTTCTAAAGCAACATACGTCTCGAAATACACTGATGAGCTGGAACGTTACGACCACTGCCCACCGCGAGAGAGAATTCCGTTTACAAGGAGGCCATACGGCAAACGGATTTATGTAATTTCTTACATTTATCTTAAAGTTCAGACTCAAATACAAATCTACAGAAGCAGTTCAATGAAAAACGCAAAAATTCTCGACAGAGTCGACATTGAAGTTTTCCGAGTAACTTTAATTCACTTTAGCTACAACAATTTTCTGTGGGCATTGGGACTTGGACTTGAGTGCCAAGCTGACATGTGGGGTGACGGGAAAGCGTGGGGAGGGGGCGAGGGGGAGGGGGGGGGAGAGCGGATGATGCAAACTTTTAAAGAAAGGTGCATGTTGTACGCGTGTCTTCGTGAAGTGAAAAATACATAAACATGAAATGAAATAGGTAGCTCTCTAGACTGGTAGTCACTGAAATTGCTGATTCGAGTCTCGTTTCCTTTATTACCTTTGTCGCTTTCCTTTTCGTCAGTTAGAATACCTACACGATTTAAATGTAAAATTCATCAACTAAACGCTGATGAACAAATATCTAATTGTCATTTGCTATGGCAGCCATCGTCAATGTCAGCAACTAATGATAAATTGCGTAATGTGAAGTTTGTAAACGTACGCAGATGGTAAGTATTGTTAATTCCTTCCATATAGAGGCACTCTAGTAAGGCGTTTACCCTCATCTTACTTGCAGTTTTGATAAAAATTATAATTATATATGTATCAATTAACATACATCCGATTGATTTCATATTTAAACTACATGGATATTGTAAATGAACGGAAAAAGTAATGACGGAATTGTGACTCAATCCAGCGATTACCATCTTGTGAGTTACCGATTATTTTTCCATCTTTATCTTCACGAAAATGCTCATAGAACATAGACATTAAAAAAATGCATCGGCTAGGAATCAAAACCGAAACTCCCGCATAGCAGTCAAGCATTCTACCACAGAGCCACAACGCCCATTGAAAGTTGTTCTAGGTTTAGTGAATTAAAGACGCTTCGATAACTTTGAAGTTGCTTTTCTCGATAATTTTTGAGAGTTCCATGGAACGTATTTTTGAGACTAATATTTGAGTTTTGACCTTCACGTACCTTGAACATACATAATTATAAAAATACAGTTGCCATGTGGTCTCCTTGTCAGCGGCGTAGCGCACACGTGACTCGGCATGGATAGTCCATAAGCGAAGGAGAAGCGATTGAGGAATAATTCTAGTGGGGATGAGGTTCGCAAATGGGGAAATCTACTGAAAAAGGGCAGAGTGCTGCGTCCTGGCGTCTGGGAACGAGCATCTCGGAAATTGAGAAGCTGGTCGGTTGTTCACGTGCTACTTTCGAGAGGATCTAAGGGAATTGTTTGAAAGACGATGAAACTACGTGTAGGTGACAAGGCGTTGGTCGTCCCACCTGATAACAGTTAGTGGAGATCGTGGCTTGCCTGTAAAGCAGGACAGGTGAAGGGACCGAGCGAGGTGGCGCAGTGGTTAGACACTGGACTCGCATTCGGGAGGACGACGGTTCAATCCCGCGTCCGGCCATCCTGATTTAGGTTTTCCGTGATTTCCCTAAATCGCTCCAGGCAAATGCCGGGATGGTTCCTTTCAAAGGGCACGGCCGACTTCCTTCCCCATCCTTCCCCAATCCGATGAGACCGATGACCTCGCTGTCTGGTCTCCTTCCCCAAACCAACCAACCAACCAGGTGAAGGGATGAAGGAAGATAAGAAGTTAACGTCCCGTCGATATCGCGGTCATTAGAGAGTGGAGCTGAGTAGGCGGCACTCTGTGACACGTCTGACGACAGAGTACGATGCTGGAGCAGACACAAGTGTTTCAGACACACCATTCACCGCACAGTGTGGAACACGAGGTTCTGTAGCAAAAAGCGCTACGTGTTCCCACGTATATGAAACGACATCGTCAACCTCGGCTGCAGTGGGCACGGCATCGTCGAGATCTTACCACGGATCAATGGAAACGTGTCACTTGGTGGGAAGAGTCACATTTCTTGTTACACAAGTCTGATGGTTGTGATCCAATACACCGTCATTCAGGCGAACAGCTGCCCGAAATCGACACCGCTCAAGGGATACAAGCCAATAGTGGCAATGTTATGCTGTTGGGGACATTCACCTGGGTTTCCATAAGAGCTGTGGTACTCACCGAAGACATCATGGACTATGTGAACATTATTGTGGACCTCCTGCATTCCTTCATGCTTGGTGTCTTTTCCGACTGCGGTGACATCTTCCAGTAGGATAATTATCTGGGCCACAAGGGGAGTATCGTGCTACAGTAGTTTGAGGAGGAACTCAACTTGATTTTTTGCCCACCTTTCAGTTTTTTCCGGCGTCAACACGTTATGGCTGTCTTCCTCGACATGCAAATGGCTTATGACACCAAATGGCAACATCACATCCTCACTAACCTACACAAGTAGGATATGTGGGCCCCGCTCCCGGTTTTTGTCCGGGACGTCTTGTCACACCACGGTTTCCAAGTTCAAGTTGGTGCTTCCCACAGTACACCCCACATAGATAAAGGGGTCCTGCAGGGCTCTGTATTGTATCTCCCTTCTTCTAGTGGCTAGCTGCAGCTGTGGGTCTACAGTGGCACCTTACCTATATTCTGACAACTTTTGTATTTACTATTGCTTCTCCACTGTGGGTGTTGGTGAACGCCGAACTGCTGGGTGCCACGCAGAAGGTACAGTTCTGGATTCTCACCCATGGCTTCCTGCTATCCATCCTCAAGACATGCGTCACGCCCTTCTGTCGCCGTCCTACTGCATCCACAACCAGAACACTACCGCGCTGACCAGTTGCTCAATGTGATGGATTCTTATCGCTTTTTGCGAGTGGTCTTCGACGCCCAGTTGATGCGACTTCCCCATTTTCGCCAAATGAAGCGAACATGCTGGTCACACCTTAACATTCTTCGCTGCTTCAGTAATACCAGCTGGGGTGCAGACCGCTCTACACTTTTGCACTTTTAAAAAGCTCTGATCTTGTGCCATCTTGAGTATGGGAATCGGGCATATGTTTTAGCGTCGCCTTCAGCGTTGTGAATGCTGGAGTCAATATATCATTGTGGGGCCCAACTTGTGACGAGTGCCATTTGGACTAGCCCTATGGCCAGTCTACTCGCAAAGGTTGGGACACCTTCATTTCATATCACGCACCGACAACTCCTGCTCAACTCTGCAGTACACCTTCGCTGCTCCGCTGAGCATCGAAACTTCCATATCTATTTTCTTGATAGAAGAATTCACCTTCCACAACAGCAGTCCCTGGCTGGCATCATGATTACAGTTCCCATAGTCCGCAGCTCGTGGTCGTGCGGTAGCGTTCTCGCTTCCCGCACCCGGGTTCCCGGGTTCGATTCCCGGCGGGGTCAGGGATTATCTCTGCCTCGTGATGACTGGGTGTTGTGTGATGTCCTTAGGTTAGTTAGGTTTAAGTAGTTCTATGTTCTAGGGGACTGATGACCATAGATGTTAAGTCCCATAGTGCTCAGAGCCATTTTTTGATCAGTTCGCATACGGTGTATCTGCACTGAACTCCACCTTCCCCCGCTATCTCCTCTTGTCAGAGAGCAATGACCTACGCCCCAGTGGTGTGTACCCCGTCCTCAGATCTTTCTAGACCGGACTGGAAGATGCTGTTGACCCCATAGTTTGTCGCCGCCTGTTGTTGACCGTTACAGACACATTTCTGGGTTCGAAAATGGTATATATTGACAGCCTTACAGTCGATGGAGGAAGTGGTTTTGCCTAGACACATGCAAGGTGCAATGGACTACGGTCCCTGCCGAATGGATGCAGTGTAATCGCTCCAGAATTGTTGGCTATCGCTCGAGTCCTCATTCACGTTAGTTCTTGCACCGGTGACACATTATTAATTGGCAGTGTTGCCCTCAGTACTGTTTATATATCGACCACTACTGCCCTAAACAGCCATTGGTTCTGACAATTCAGGATCTCCTTTCTGACCTCTGTCAAGATGGCCGAGCGAGGTGGCGCAGTGTCTGCACAGTGGACTCGCATTCGGGAGGACGACAGTTCAAACCTGCATCAATCCATCCTGATTTAGATTTGCCGTGATTCTCCTAAATCGCTCCAGTCAAAGCCACGATGTCTCGTTTGAAAGGGCATAACCGATTTCCTTCCGTATCCTTCCCTTTTCCGAACATGTACCATCTTTAATGGCCTCATTGTCGACGGGACATTAGACACTAATCTCCTCTTCCTCCCCCTCCAGCTAGACCCCAAGTTAAGTGGGGATGCCAGTGCATGAAGATGATAACCAGATGGCCAAATTGGCTACCAGGATTCCGACACTGGAGATAGGGCTACCGGAACCAGATCGTCAGTAGACTCTATACCGTCAATTTTTGGTGGCTTGGAAGACGGATTGGCGTGTCCTGGTATATCCGAAAGGGGCCATGACCATTTAGCAGTCTATGCTTCGAGCTTCTTGCAAGAAATCTACAGTTTCCTGTCAGCTTCACATTAGCCACACTTGGCTGTCACATGGCAACATTCCACAACTTAAGGATTCGTTCCACTGATAGTGTGATACACATCCTACTGGACACTTTACAGCAATATCTGAAACTCGCTGACACTGTACCTCTGGAGTTACAGGACGACGCCATAGTGGCTGATCTGGTTTCACGTTTTCCCAGTCAAGGCCGTTTCTACTTCTCTGTGTGAAGTAAGGTACTTTGGGATCGTCGGCCGCTTGAGGGAATGGAGTGCCGCCCCAGTGGCCAATGGCTGCCCTTGCTCGGCTGTCCGTCCTGGTTCCTGCCCTTACACCCTTTTTAATTCTTCTTCTTCTTTTACGTCTGTCATTGCTTTACTGTCTCGTCGACATTGGTCTCTTTCCTGAGATTTTATAAGCTTGTCCACGTTGCTAGTTTTCTTTTGATAATGGAGGCTGAGGAAATACCAGTCGGGTGGAGAGGGTGTGTGTATCACATATCGTGTCCAATGGGCTTCCAGCTGCTTTTGGGGCGAAGAAACTCACCCACGTTCACCTTCTCACCCTTTCCTCAGTTCTACTTGCTTTTGTCTCTTGGTTTTATTGACTTCTCGTTTACAATCCAGTTCATCAGGATTTGCCTTCTGTGTGCTTCTTCACTCAGGATGAATAGACAAATGGCCCCGTAGTTTGGTCCCTTCAACTCTTGTCTACCAAATTCACTTTATCTGAACTCAGAGTAACACTATAGCGTGGCAGGTACGCACCCACAAACCTTCGGCCAGTAATTTACGGGAACCGTGTGTCCTGTGCGCACACATCTGTTGTTGAAACCATGATACGCAGAATCGCTGTTGTGTTGCTTTCCAAAAGTGGACCAACACGCTGTTAAGGTGGCACTCAAAATGTTCTGATCCTCAGTGTATATACTTGGAAAGCATGCATCACATTTTCAGAAAAAAGTAGCCAGATGATTCTAGTTACCGTGGGTTTCCAAAATCATCCCAAGGTTTTTGAGTGTCTCCAGAAACGAGGTCCCTGCACTAAACTAAACGGAACTCGAGTCTGGGTGCTTGCCGTTCAGTCAGCCAGGAAATTCTATAACAGCGCACACTGTGCAGTAGAAAGTCATCTCCAGTCAGTATTCCGTCTCGTAACAGTGACAGTCGAGTAAAGTGTGGCGGAGACCTGCAGAATTGAGAACACAGGAAATGGATGACGGCAGTCTGTAACAGCGTACATGTAAGCATGTCTGGGTAGCTCTTTCGGTAACGGCATTGTCTGTGGAAAGCAAAGGAAATCTACATTCGAGTGACAGATTTAATCCCTCAGAGAGTTTCATAATACGGGATACTCTACTGAAGAGTGAAATACTTTTTCAAAACTATAGCGAGTCTATTCTTCCGTCCTTGTTCAACTGATCTGATGAAGCGTTATGCCGCTGTTGTATCCAAGGAGATGGGGAACCAGATATCATCCTTCTAATCCTGATTATATGTGACAAAAGACTTGGATTTTAAAACAAAACAAAAAACTGCGGCTCATCTCCATGTCCACATTTGTAGAGGTTTCTAACGACCTTGCACCCTAAATACACGCTGCTACAAAAAATTGCTCTCCCACCCACTTTCCAAGACAAGCGCTTCCACCGAAATTAGCCACAGTTCCTTCTACCCTCCTTACACACACACACACACACACACACAGACACAGAGAGAGAGAGAGAGAGAGAGAGAGAGAGAGAGAGAAAGGGAGGGTGAGCTTCAGCTACTTCCATTCCACTTTGGCTTCGATGGAAGCTTACACAGTAAAGTAAAATTTTGTTCGCTATTTCTTTCCTCTGCAGAAATATTGATAGAGGACTGTTAATAAAACAGTCTTCTTTGTTAAAATAAATCCTTCCACATTTATCTCATTCTCCATTTTTTCCTCTGTCAGTCATTTAATCTTCGTATAAAGAGGCATATGACACCCAGTTCCTAGAAAATCTGCAATTGTCTGATCATTTTCTCAGCTTGACAATTCGCCTATTGCTTCTTTCTTCTGTCCTCAACTAGCTGTTGTTGAATATAGCACATATTACATAAGTTGTGTTTCGTATGAAACTTTACATAACTTCAAATGAATAAGCGCAGTACCTTAAAAATACACTCCTGGAAATTGAAATAAGAACACCGTGAATTCATTGTCCCAGGAAGGGGAAACTTTATTGACACATTCCTGGCGTCAGATACATCACATGATCACCCTGACAGAACCACAGGCACATAGACACAGGCAACAGAGCATGCACAATGTCGGCACTAGTACAGTGTATATCCACCTTTCGCAGCAATGCAGGCTGCTATTCTCCCATGGAGACGATCGTAGAGATGCTGGATGTAGTCCCGTGGAACGGCTTGCCATGCCATTTCCACCTGGCGCCTCAGTTGGACCAGCGTTCGTGCTGGACTTGCAGACCGCGTGAGACGACGCTTCATCCAGTCCCAAACATGCTCAATGGGGGACAGATCCGGAGATCTTGCTGGCCAGGGTAGTTGACTTACACCTTCTAGAGCACGTTGGGTGGCACGGGATACATGCGGACGTGCATTGTCCTGTTGGAACAGCAAGTTCCCTTGCCGGTCTAGGAATGGTAGAACGATGGGTTCGATGACGGTTTGGATGTACCGTGCACTATTCAGTGTCCCCTCGACGATCACCAGTGGTGTACGGCCAGTGTAGGAGATCGCTCCCCACACCATGATGCCGGGTGTTGGCCCTGTGTGCCTCGGTCGTATGCAGTCCTGATTGTGGCGCTCACCTGCACGGAGCCAAACACGCATACGACCATCATTGGCACCAAGGCAGAAGCGACTCTCATCGCCGAAGACGACACGTCTCCATTCGTCCCTCCATTCACGCCTGTCGCGACACCACTGGAGGCGGGTTGCACGATGTTGGGGCGTGAGCGGAAGACGGCCTAACGGTGTGCGGGACCGTAGCCCAGATTCATGGAGACGGTTGCGAATGGTCCTCGCCGATACCCCAGGAGCAACAGTGTCCCTAATTTGCTGGGAAGTGGCGGTGCGGTCCCCTACGGCACTGCGTAGGATCCTACGGTCTTGGCGTGCATCCGTGCGTCGCTGCGGTCCGGTCCCAGGTCGACGGGCACGTGCACCTTCCGCCGACCACTGGCGACAACATCGATGTACTGTGGAGACCTCACGCCCCACGTGTTGAGCAATTCGGCGGTACGTCCACCCGGCCTCCCGCATGCCCACTATACGCCCTCGCTCAAAGTCCGTCAACTGCACATACGGTTCACGTCCACGCTGTCGCGGCATGCTACCAGTGTTAAAGACTGCGATGGAGCTCCGTATGCCACGGCAAACTGGCTGACACTGACGGCGGCGGTGCACAAATGCTGCGCAGCTAGCGCCATTCGACGGCCAACACCGCGGGTCCTGGTGTGTCCGCTGTGCCGTGCGTGTGATCATTGCTTGTACAGCCCTCTCGCAGTGTCCGGAGCAAGTATGGTGGGTCTGACACACCGGTGTCAATGTGTTCTTTTTTCCATTTCCAGGAGTGTATAAACATGAAGGCAAAGAAATATACACTGTGCAAAAAGTATCATTTTTTCGAAACTCTGTAATTGTCTCCCACAGTGATGCGTAAGTTTGAAATTTGGCTCAAAGGTGCCTACAGGCTTCCGCAATAGCGTGGCGCCCTGCGAAGTCATCCTCACACTCCGCGACGCTACAAACATCAAGGTGTCGACACACGCGAAGAAAATGTGATATCTAAGCACATGGGCACTTAATTCCGCCCAAGGGCATCGTGGACGCATAATACGATAGGAAGATTGTCACACCCACTCTTACCTCCATCGCAGAGGTGTGAGAAGATGGAGTGAAATGTCGGTAAGAGGGAGTGACTAGCCCACAATGGCGTTGAGTAGAGGGATGCTGAAGTTTGGTGCCAATGTGACATCAGTAACCTACCTTGCACCTCACATGAACTTCTGAGCTGTGGCCTCTTTTTTCGCATGTATCGACACCTTGTCGTTTGAAGCGACTCCGAGCACCATGATGACGTCACAGGACGCCATCCTTCAGCACCATGGCAGAGGAAGGTTGCATGCACCTTTGAGCCAAATTTCAAACTTAGGCGTCGCAGTAAGAGACAATTACGGGGTTTCGAAGAAGTTATGCTTTTTTTGCGCAGTGTACTTCTTAAATAATTATGTTGAAACTGTGTAAAGAGAGTAAAGTTCCTTTAATCAAGACATGCTGCAACAAGATAATATGTCAAACAGTTGAAGTCGTATGAGTACAAGAACGTAGAACTGTAAAGCAAAAGAACCGTAAGATATCGGACAATTTCTTCTAAGCTGTAGTGTGAATCAGAGAAATGTATCATTCTGAATGTGACACAGAATTTGATGCTGATTTTCCATCAATTTCTGTTATCCTTGTTAAATGTTACTGAGAGTCTCAATAAACAAGAATAGACAGCCCTTCATGCACCAATTTTTGGAATATCGTATAGGTAACTGATGTGTTTCATGCTGGTCCTGGCTCAACGTTGTGTCATCGACATGCTACTTTAGAATGTTAGCTACAGAAGTACTGGACAGATACAGTCTGTTACGCTAGAAGCAGGTTATAGCCACATTACTGGAAGATTAATTCCAGCAAGGTACACAAGCGCGGGCGTAATAGCTACCGGAGTCCGAGCGCAAATGTAAGCTATAAAGCAGCTACCTTCTCTGGTGCTCGCGTGTTCCTCCGCCGCGAACGAGTAATTCTTAAGAAGAAAGAAGGCGTGAAATCGGTTTAAGCTGATGGGTACGTATATTTCCTCCGGCAAGAAAACTACCTCGTTGCAAGTTTCAGCATTCACACCTGAGTGCCTGCGAGGGCAATTTCGGTTCAAAAAATTATTCCCGCTTCAGCACCTGTATCTTCATAGAGTTCTGACTGATGGCGTCCGTAACGGAGGTGCATTCCGAGTCATCGAGTTTTTTTTTTCTTTGGCTGAAAACCAGAGCCTCGCAGGCATTCATAGGCGCTTGCAGAATGTCGACTGGGATCTGGCAGTGAAAAAAAGCATGGTGAGTCGTTGGGCGAGCGTCTATCATCGTCGCAACAAGGTCGCATAAACCTGTCCAATCTCCCGTTCGCTGGTCAGCCGCGCACTCCTGCAGTGTTGGACTGTCGCTGTTGCTAAAATGACGGGCCTTGTCCTTGGCCCGAGTCATAGGAGTTTAGGCTTGACCAAGCTATTCCTCCTCAATTCCTCGCTGTTTGGGATCTTTTTCCTCTGGTTCTGGATGTAAGAGAAAGAATTATCGGCCAGATGTCTCTGGCGGTTTCTTCTTCTTCTTCTTCTTGTGGCTTCCAGGCTTTCTGAACTCGATTTTGTTCAGACGGGAGATGCCCACTGGTGGCGTCTGCTGTTTGATGTACAGGACGGCTAGTTCTGTCATCTACATCCAGTCGGCATCGGCGAAGACCGGGTATCAGTTTATCAACTCCAGATCTGCACGCCGGCCGAGTTCCCTCCCGTTGACCTTCTGGTTTAGAGGTTCACAGCCCCAGTGGAAAGAATACAGTTTGTGGAGTAGGGGAGAAATATTGCTTACTGTGAATGGATAGGAATTACCATAGTGGGGATAGCTGCCGTCGCGCAGGGAGTCTGCTACCTTCCTCACACAGTTCTTGTTTGGGAGGGGCAGGCATTCAAATTCCGGCTCGTCTTCTCCCTCGGGGGAATGGATGTGTGTGATGTCCTTAGGTTAGTTAGGTTTAAATAGTTCTAAGTTCTATGGGTCTGATGACCTCAGATGTTAAGTCCAATAGTGCTCAGAGCCGTTTGAACCATTTTTTTCTCCCTCGGTCTCCATGGTCGTCTCCTCTGCCGTCTGCGTGTCTGCAGAGGCAGAAGGGGCGGCCGTTTCCAAGGGGGCCGTCTTGCTGTCGACGGGTGTCCCCGATTCGTCCCTAGCAGACGGCGTTTCCGCGTCGGCCAGGGTGACGGTCGTTAGCGTTTCTGCGTCTACCCTCATGCTGGCGCGGGGGTCGGCGCCTCTTCAGGTGTCGTGCGAGATGCGAGGTACAGGGCTACCCTCAGTTGTGTCACCTCGCGACGCATCTCGTCGAGTTCCGCCCTCAGGGCCGCCCCCTCTTCCGCTATGACGGATTTGAGCGCGGCGATGGCGTCCTCGCTGGCTTTCCGCAACATTTCGCGGAACACGCCCTCGTCGTCTATTCTGTGGTGCGGCCTGCTTCTCCTGCTTGAGTAGGAGGGCGGGGTGTCCACCTTCTCTTCTTGGGCCACCTATTCATGTGTGGTGACCCCTTTCTGCCGCTTCCATGACTTCAGATAGCCACAGCTGCGCGAATTTTCGTCGTGCGCGCCGCCGCAATTTACACACGTGGCCGCGGTACCTCTTAGTTTGTCGCAGTTGCGTGTATCGCGCGGTGTCCCGCACTTCACACACGCCACTGCACCGTCGCAGGTCCTCGCTGTGTGTCCCATCTTCTGGCACTTATAGCACTGGAATTGTGCCACGAGCTTCCGCTTCTTCTTCTTGTTGCCGCTACCGTTGCTCCCGACTGCCTTTAGCAGGAGCTCGACGGAGGCAGCAGCTTGTCTCTTCCTCCTTTCCTACGGCTGGACATGGCGTTGGGTTAGTGGCGTACGCGAGCGACGGTATCGAAGTGCGTGCGTGCGTGTGTAGTGTGTGTGTGCAGTGTTGGAAATTGAAGTCAGTCTCATTCGAGCTGATCAACTGATCACCATGAAACCGCCTCTCCACAACTGGACGTCTCTCTGTTGGCAGTTCTGACACACTGGTTCATCAGGTGTTGTACTCAAAGGTGCCCGTTGGGTTCCTCCTTGCCTAAAATCATAAAGAGCAACGAACGATGCTTTCCGCGGGAAACAATACCTGAATGATTGGGAGGTTATTCGTGCAGCAAGACGTTGGCTCCGACATCGACCAGTAGAGCTGTACCACGCGGCCATACAGACCCTCCCAGTAAGGTGGCATAAGGGGGTCACATTGAACAGAGACGAAGGTTTTGTTGAAAAATTGAGTTTTGTAGCGAAAAGAGTGGGGAAAAATGGTGTACTGGGATCCTGAATAAAACCAATTTGCTTTCAGAAAAAAATGTGTTGCATTACTTGTTGAACGCCTCTCATATATTTCGAAAATATCCACGGTGTTTTCAGTATTCTAAGAGATATTTCATGTGAGGCGCATGTATCACAAAACGTTGTCTACGTCGAAAATAATTATCTTAAACATTTCATGTTATGCTGTTTCGAAGTCATTGGGACCCTAATGTACTTACTAGTATTGCTTTAGTCATAACGCATGTGGACAAGCTCGGAGGTTGGATGATGATATACATACATAAACAATAGTTAGATAAATACAATGTGACTTATATTGTGTGGTTGAAATTCAGAATGCCCAGTAGTCTAGGAGCACTTTTATTATCTGTGCGTTAAATCTGTCACGCGAAAAAGTCTTAAGCCATTAGTATTGCCTGTAACACAGGCGTGCATCAGAGAATCCGGGTTACACCAATAGAAACAATAACTTTAAAAAAAGTAGAAAACGACTCGCCCAAGCTTAGACTTGACAGGGCAACCTTACCAAGGTATCGTGTAGCGCCAGTATTGATATGACATTAATCATACAGGTTCAATAAGAGTCAGCGTAAGCTCTGAAAAAGTCGA